>NC_092064.1:29666445-29971445 GCF_039877785.1 Chaetodon trifascialis | reverse complement strand
TCCTGTCCAAACAGGATGTTTTCCCTCAGTGTTGCATTCAGGATCCAGGCCTGCTGAGCCACATAGGCCAGCCTTCCTCTCACAGCCACACTGCCCTCCAACATTGTCATCTGTCAACACAGCAATCAACAATCAACAGGATCCATTGCAGCAGAAGTCATGCAGGAAAAGCAGGACCGGATTTTACAGGATGTTGTGGCATCAGTACTGGACGTAAGGTCACCTGTCCTAAGATGGCAGAGATCAGGGAGGTTTTTCCACTGCCAACGCTTCCACAGACACCGACCAGCTTCCCCTGAACAGACACACAGACAGGGAGACAGACAGGCAGGCAGACAGGTATCAGTGCTGTGTCATATTATCTCTCAGGTATTGCAGGTTTTGGGCTTGGTTGAAGGACCTACCTGTTGGACACACAAGTTGATGCAGTGCAGGGTGTTCTGAAGTCGCTGGGAGACAGGGGGGACAGTCGGGAGGGGAGGACAGGCTTCCTCCTCCCCCTCTTCCTCCTCTTGACACTTGGCTATATCTCCTCCTTCTCCCCTCAGCAGGGAGTTGGTCACCTCCTCCTCCGGTTCCTCCTGGAGAACAGCACTGTGTCTGCACCTGAAAGTCACCACAGGAAGTGATCGTCCTCTGAATCTTTCTGAACCACGACAAATGGCTGAAGCAGTAACATGAACACAGCACACACACACACACACACACACACACACACACACACACACACACACACGCACACACACACAGAGTTTTTAATTAACTGAAGCACCTGAATGCATCATGTAGTCTAAACTGGGACACAGACAATGAAAATGAGTGAGTTTACTTGTCCCTGCTGTGTCCGTGTCTGCCGGCTCTTCGGACACACGGGCTGGGCTGAGAGCTCTGTCCGCCCCCCTCCCATGCCAAACTGGCCCTGCACATCTCCACGGCAACCCCAGGGTCGCCAGGCAGCGCACGGACGGCGTCGACCTCCGGCAACAGTAAGAGCGTCTGAGGGGAGAGACAGAGGACGGAGAGGACAAACCAGATCACACCAGGCTTTGTTTGATTTCTGCTCACTCTGCACCAACATGGACCAACATGGAGGCAGGAATGCGGGAAGGTAGGGAGGCGGGACAGACGGTGGTTGATCATCAGACCTTGAATCTCTCCACGGCCACTGCAGCTTCAGACAGAGACTTGACAGAGAACGGAGTGACCTTCAGGGCAAAGGTCATCGCATTGAACACCGTCACCACGGTGAAGGCCTGCAGAGACAGTGAACCGGATCAGTCCATGTCCAGAGAGGCTGACAGTGACGGCGAAACATGTCGACCTACAGTTAGCTGCAGCTAGAATGCTAACAGCTACGCAGACTGGTAGCAAGATTAACTGCTCACTGCAGGTAGCTTCACCTGTGTTTTCGGTTTGGTACCTGGGCTGCTGTCAGATCGTATCCTAGCAACATGTGGGTGGAGAATGTTGCCACGCTGGCGATGACGACAACTATGGGAGCCACGCCCACCGTGATGCTCTGGAAGTATCCTGTCAACTCCAAGATCCTCCGCTCCTCGTCACGGATCCCTGAGAGACGACACGAGTCAAAAACAGACGGTGTCACCACGGAGACAGGCCGGGCAGGTGAGCGCGTGCAGGTGAGTACGTACTGTGGACGTCCTGGGCGAAGGCTTTGACCCAGGCGTACATCTTGATGAACTTGATGTAGGTGAGGATCTCGTTCATCTTCTGCACCCGTCTGTCGGTGATGGCGACACCCTTCCTCCGGAAGTACGCTGTCAGTCTGGAACTGAACATCTGATCAAAAAATTCTGATCAATAAACCTGATCAGGTAAATGGTTTGATCACAGTGTCTGTGGTTCAGTATCATGTGCAGGCGGAGAGAACGCCAAACAACAGTTTTTATGATGTTGAAGAGGATTAACGGGGGTTTGTCTTCTGTCGGAGACAGACGGACAGTGAGTCACTGACCATGGTGGGATAGAAGAGGATGAACACAGCGGATCCCAGCAGAGACGTCGGTCCCAGTATGGACAGGTTGTAGGCAACACCGAGCACGGCCACCAGGGGGCCTCCTGCCAAGAGACTGCCCACCGCTGCTGCCTCAAACATCCTCTGACCGTCACTGGAGCACATGTTGACCAGCTGAGGACAGACAGGGAGAAAAGACAGAGAGAGAGACAGATGGGGAGAGAGGACAGAGAAAGAGACAGGCGGGGAGATAGGACAGAGAAAGAGACAGACAGACAGACAGACAGACAGGGAGAGAGGACAGAGAAAGAGAGAGAGAGAAAGAGAGAGAAAGAGAGAGCAAGACAGGGAGAGAGAGAGAGAGATGGGGACAGAGAGACAGAGAGACAGAGAGAGAGACAGACAGACAGACAGACAGGGAGAGAGGACAGAGAAAGAGAGAGAGAGAAAGAGAGAGCGAGACAGGGAGAGAGAGAGAGACAGACGGGGAGAGAGGACAGAGAGAGAGACAGACAGACAGACAGACAGACAGACAGACAGACAGACAGACAGACAGACAGACAGACAGACAGACAGGGAGAGATTGAACCTGTTTTAAACCAGAGCCATCAGCCAGAGTGAAAAAGAAAAAATGGAGAGAAAGAAAACAAACAAACAAAGTCAGAAACAAACTCGACCAGTAAACAAAGCAGACCTGTCCCACGGACTTGTCTCTGATGCTGCGGAGCTTGAGGATCTTGTGGAAGACTAGACTCAGGACGGCTCCTCTCAGCCTGGATCCGGTCCTATAGTTCAGGGCCCAGGTCAGAGCCAGAGACCAGGACCGAATGAGCTCAGTGGTCAGGAGACCCAGAACCAGCAGCAGCCCGTAGACCAGGTCCGACTCCTCCTGCTGAGTGTACTCCAGCAGACGCTTCACCACAAACGCCTGCAGGAGGGGGTCATCACTGGTTAGACTGGTGGTCCTGCTCATACTGCTTATCATGATTACACTGGTTGTTATATTAATACTGGTCTCACTGGTCTTACTGGTTATACCGGTCTTATTGAGCATACTGGTCTGGCTGGTCACACTGATCTTCGTACTTACTGGTCACATTGACCTTATTGGTCTAACTGGTCTGACTGCTCACAGTAGTCTCACAGGTCATACAGGTCATACAGGTCATTCTGGTCTTACTGGTTTTACTGGTCCTGGTATTCTGGCTCTTACTGGTCTAACTGGTCTTAGTGATCATACTAGTCTTACTGGTTAGACTGGTCTACCTGGTAATGCTGCTTACTGGTCATACTGATACAGGGCTGACCGCTCACACTGAACATACTGGTCTAACTGGTCCGGACTCACCGGACCACTGAATCCTGCCAGCTGTGTGACGGTGAGACAGAGGATGGAGAGCAGGAGACGAATCCGACAGAAATACCAAACCACCCAACACAAGGACGCGTCGCTGCCCTTTGACCTCCGCTCGTCCTCCCAGAGAGACGCCAGCCTGAGGACAGACAGCACACAACCACCGGCAGACCGGTCCAGTTAGACACCGCGGACCAGCTGCCGACTCACCGCAGCAGCACCACGACGTCACGACGAGGAGTTTGGGTATCAGACTAAAAGGACCAGGTACCAAAAACTCATCAGTTCACAGAGACTTCTGCTTAAACCAGGGATGAACCGAACGTTTGACATCGACTCGTTCACACCTGAGTAATTCATCGGCTCCTCCTACCTCAGGCTGTTGGCATGACAACCCTCCTGCTGTGACACAGGCCAGATGTCTTCCAATAGGAGCTGCCCTTTCCTGCGGGCGTGTACAGCCAGAGGGGTCAGCCAATGAAACGTCATGAAGGAGAAAAGACCTGCGCTGTCGACTGGATGGTCACACCTGAGGACACAAACACACCTGAGGACAAAAACGCACCTGAGGACACAAACACACCTGAGGACACAAACGCACCTGAGCTGTGTCTTAGAATATGTGTGTGTGTGTGTGTGTGTGTGTGTGTGTGTGTGTGTGTGTGTGTGTGTTACCTGTCCTCTCCACCTGCTGTCTTCTGGTCTGTGTTTTTTGCTCTGGCCTCCTCCTCTTCACCATGACAACCAGCTGATCTGTCCTCACACAAATCCAACGCACCCTGAGACAGACAGACAGACAGACAGACAGACAGACAGACAGACAGACAGACAGACAGACAGACAGACAGACAGACAGACAGACGTATTGATTCTGGCTGATTTTAGCTCTATTTGCTTCAAACAGGATCAATCAGGAAGGATTCAGGAACGTGAGGCCTGTGAAAGCAGATCGAATCGATCGAACCTGTCACACGCTGGGAGGCGCTGCAGCATGTCGGGTCAATATGAGCTGATCGTAGTTCAAAGGTGTCACCTGACAGGTGCTGTCACTGGTCAGCGGTCCAACAGACTCCGCCTCCTTTCCTTTGTCCTCATTGATCACACGGATGAGCTGATTGGACAGGAGCTGTTTCATCAAGCCACACATAGAATCAGCTGATTGATGGTCAGGTCCTTCATGGACAGGCAGGGACCTGGTCCTTCATGGAGACTCTGTCTGTCTCAGGTGGATTCTCACTTCGAACGTAACTTTATCGACAAGAGAAACTTCAACAGGCAGCTTCAAACTGCTGCTGTGACTGAGGCCTCATTAATATTCATGAGGACGAGCCACAGCAGACACTCGGCCAATCAGCTTCCTTTAGCGACTTAGCTGCTAACAGAGCCCCAAGCATCAGCCCTGTCGTCATGGTTACCTAGAGCGTGATACAATTCAAGCTCTGAGTGTGTGTGTGTGTGTGTGTGTCACAGCCTCCCGAGCAGACGAGTTGCTACTGAGCACGTGCAGAGCTCACGTTTGCTGCCTCATGATGCACACACACATTCACTCAAACAGCCTCAGCCAATCAGAGGCCTAGCAGCCACTCAGCCTCAGCTAATCAGACGGCTGGATTCCACAGCATCAGCAGCAGCAGGGGGCGGGGCTTCCTTACGTAAACAAAGAGGTGATGTATGAGAGGACGAAGCTGCAGCTTCACTGTTTCTGATTTCAATGATTTTTATCTGCTTTTTGATTTTTCTTTCCAAAATAAAACTTGAATTTCTTACAGTTTATCTGCTTTTATTGTGAAGTTTGATGATCATTTGTTCCCGGTTTCATTTCCAGTCTGACAGAAAGAGTACACAAGTACTCTGAGCTGCATGTACTACAAGTATCAGCAGTAAATGTGCAGCAGCATAGTCAACTTCATGCAGTACTGCAGTACTCTCAGCTTCATGCTGTATAAGTACTGCAGTACTCTCAGCTTCATGCAGTGAAAGTACTGTGTGCTCAGTAAAATGTCTCCTGTGTCTGATCTCTGATTCTGTGACTTCATCCGTTTGCAGCAGCATGTCACTGTTGGAGCGGCTGCAGGTGGAGGTACTTTAAATACTTGTGTACTGTGAGCTAGTTCAGGCCTGAGGGTCCGCAGTCTTCGCCTTCTGGACTTCTTAATGAAACATCTTAGATTTTTTTCAGTGAAATATTGATCATTTGATCAGTTATTGAAATGAAACCTGTGAGACATTTAGAGGACAAAAGTCTCTTCAAAGGCTGAAACCTGACGAGAGACACAGCAGACTGGTTCAGAGTCTGCATCGATGAACTGACTGACCTGGACCTGGACCTGGACCTGGACCTGGGCCTGGGCCTGGGCCTCCCGGTGCAGTGTGACGCCTGACCCCGGCACAGCGCTGCACGAGGACTGTGGAGACTCCGGCTCGCTCCGTCCACCATCATGTTCTCTCATCTTCTATCAGACCACATGGAGCTGTGACCTCTGACCCCGAGTCTGCAACAGGAAGCTGTGGAGACAACAGAGGGACAGACAGAGACAGACAGACAGAGAGACAGACAGACAGAGACGACAATGAAGGTATGAACGTGACAGAATGATGAAGAAGAGCAGAGAGGAAGAAACAAACTGCAGAAACTCATCATCAGTGATGAAGATGATTGAACCTCATAGTTAATTATTAAAGCAGAAATACTACTAAAACACACCCAGAGTATTTAAACACATGTTTAATGGCAGCAATACTACAAAAGCAAAGAATACTGCAAGTAATACTCATAGTGTAGTACACAGAACCACAGACAGATTTTAGGGAATTGTCTGGAACTTCCTAAAAAATAAAAGCCACACAATAAGTGTAGTAATACTACAAATACAGAGTGTAGAGACTCAAAGGACGACACGCTCGACTTGAAACATCAATAACTTAAAGATACGTACTTTTACTGCAGTAATTGTGAGACACAAACAGGAACACCACAGGAAGAAAACATTTCTACTGCACAATCACTCAATGCAGTGTTTCATACTCACTGTACTCGCATGAGTACTAATTGATTTGATTTGGAATACGAGAAGTAAATAAAAATACTGTGTAGAAAGCCACATTCAGTACAGGAAGCTGAAATACTGCAGTACTACGTGAAGAACACGGTCATGTTACTACAAACAGAGTTTTTGATCACAGCTGTATAAAGATTTCAGGAATACTTTAACTTCTGCTCTGATGAGAATATTAAAGATTTACTGCAGTATTCCATGCAGTACAGCACTGCTTTCTGTGTCATCAGTACTTTACACAGAAACACTACAGGAATACTACAGGTACACAGGAACATTTTACAAATACAAGAACCAGATACACAGCTAAAACAGTATTTAAAAAAACTACAATTATACCTTAAAAAACCTTGTTGTAACATGATTACTGTTTGAGGAAGACAAACCAGAAAGTACTACGAATATTACAGAAACACTGCAAGTACAAATGCTGTAGAAATACTGGGGCTGCTGCATGTGAGTATTCTAGAAATACATCAGGTATAAAAGCGTCCTAAAAATCCTCCAGAATAAGAGAACATATCGGAGCACCTTCAGAATAAAAGCACGCGATGCTGCTGCTGTTACAAAACAAAGTGTCCTCGCGCTCTGAGCATCAGACCGGAAATGAGTCCAAACAAAAGCCAGAGAGCAGCTGACGGTCAGTGACCTGCTCACTTTTCTCTCCGTCTCACCTGTCTGTTGTCTCAATGTCCGCGCGGGAAGGACAAACTGTCGATGCTACCTGTCCTCCTTCAGGTCCGCTGCTTAGTAAACAGCTCGTGCGGCTCCCAGCAGCAGCAGCAGCGCGAATCTTCATGGGAAATGGAGTCTGCATCTCACCAGACCGACACACTGCGGCATCACCTCCGTAGTGACGTCATCACCTGCGTCTGTCGCGGCGCTTGAGCCCCGCGTTCAGTCTGACAGGCTGACTTCACCTGACGCTTTTCTCGAGTTTCCGCTTCCGGTAAACAACCGTCTGACGCGACTTATCACCGTCAGAAAAATATTCAACACGTGAAAACACGGACAGTACATGTACTTCCAACAAATACTGCAAACAGAAAATAGTAATACAGTACACAGATCAAATATCATGATTAGCAAAGTTATACTAGAGAAATACTTCAAAAAACTACAAAACAAACTTCAAATAAATACAAGTTTTGAAGTTTTATTTCAACCCAAATATTGATCAGAAAGTCAAACGTGTCTTATGTCATCTCACACGCACGCACGCACACACGCGCACGCGCACACACACACACACACACACACACACACACACACACACACACACACACACACACACACACACACACACACACACACACACACACACACACACAGAATGAGGACAGTGACGCAGGTTGAACCTGATCAGTTTATTGTTTCTGTACAAACAAACATCGACAGCAGCTGATGTTTCCTCTTCACACCCGAGAGGGATACAGCATCTGCAGAGACAGGAAGTCACACAGTCACAATAAAACAGGAAGTCACACTGTCACAATAAAACAGTCTGTTCAGTCTAATCTGAGAGCAGCACAGAGGAGCTGGTTTGATCCGGATCGTGAGGAAACCCTGTGAACACCTGAGCCTCCATGAACCCTGTGACCTACAGAGCTCAAGAACACGCCCTGTGTCGACGCTGGAAAAGGACGCAGTCCGACCACAGACCGGCTCTGCCACACCTGAGTGCTCACACCTGAGTGCTCACTGCCCACACCTGTATCGAGACAGACACAAACCAGTGATGGTCGCACCGTGCCGACGCTTCGGAGCGCGTCGAGACATCCTGGAAGTGTTTAGTGAAGCGCGTATCGATGCTCGTGTCGTTCAGGGCGAATGACGTCACTGATGACGTTCGAAGCCTCGCTGGTTCAGGAAGTGGTTCGAGTATCGGCGCGATTTCTATACCGCAATGATCCGCTCGCACTTGGTGGGTTAGTGTTGGCGACTTGTTGGTTTGTGTGACAGAGGAGCGTTTTGATGGAGCCTGTGAGAAACAGAAAGTTTGATCTGATCTCTCCAACAAAATAAGTCCACAAACAAAAAACATTACTACATGTTTTATGTTTGTATGCAATGTTCTAGACTTTTCACTGAATGTTCTTTCAATCCAAGCTGAAGTGTTTGTTGTTTGCTAAAGAACTGGGCTACAACAACAACAACAACAACAACAACAACAACAACAACACCTCGTCCATGCTGAGGCATTTCGGTGCAGATGAATGTGGCTTATTTAGTTTCTGAGAAATAACGAATGAAGTCCTTAAGCTGCACATCAGGTGCACATCAGGTGCACATCAGGTGCACGGCCCTCTTCATGCTCACAGCCCGTCCCCTGGCCCTTACCTCGTTAACACACAGCAACAGTTTGGAAACAATGGTTCCCCTGTCTTTGAGTTATTCAGATGTTGATAAAATGATTTACTGATAAACGTCTGACAATATTAGATTCCATTTTAGTCATGTTACACACCCACAATAAACAAAAATATACATTTTATTTCTATGAATGATGTTTTTTTAAGATGAATTGATTTTTGTCTTGGCAGTCATTCCCATGATGCACTGCTGCAGGACAGTCTTAAGTGTATGGCAAATTGATAAAAATACAATTACCTATAATTTACAGGTTCTGCTCCAGAGCGTTGGCACGGTACGACCCACCGACAATACATCTATAATACATGGGCTCACCTGAGCTCACCTGCAGGAAACACTGTTTCTGCCTCTCATCTTAAACTCTGAGGGAATCTGACAGCTTGATGATGACACTGATGATGTCATCTGTGTCACCTGACATACCTGGTCACATGGTTTCCATCAGGAAAGCTCTCGTCACACTGATCTGACCAACCAGCTCATCAACAGAATGTGTGACCAAAGCATGGAAATGCATTCAGGATCCACCTGGTGATGCATTTAAAGACGCTCAGAAATCCAACAACCCAACAGGACGGTCGGATGTCTGAGCGTCCCTGAACACACCGTTCACACTCACCACTCTGACTCGGTGTCCGATGGCCTTCGCTGGCAGGTTGCTGCTGAACTTGGCTCGGACCATCCCGCTGCTGCCGTGAGCTCTGGTCACCTTCCCCCAGATCACACGGGTCTTGTTGGGTTTACCGCCCGGCGTCACCGTGTTCCTGCACGCAGGTGACACACAGGTGACACACAGGTAACACGCAGGTGACATTTATACGGCAGGATGTCCCAGCCGGGTGGAGTCGGTCAGCTGACCTCGTTTTCATCCACATTCGTCTGCACAAACTTTAGAACATGTTAATAACTGAACTCTGATCACTTAGCTCCTTCCCCGGAGTCTCTGTGCTTTGTCGTCTTGCAGGTTCCCATGGACAGTGTCTGAATCTGGATTGTGGATTTCAGCTGCGTCTCCTGCCTTGGCCCTGCCTGACATCCACTGCAACTGCTACTGCTGTTATTACATCCACTGTCACTGTTACTGTGACTGCATGTCTGTCTCTCTGTCTCTGTCTCTCTGACTGCATTTCTGTCTGTCTGTCTGTCTGTCTGTCTCACTCTCTCTCTCTTGCTCTTCCTCTCTCACCCAGCCGGTGGAGGCAGATGGCCGCCCACCCAGAGTCTGGTTCAGTCTGAGGTTTCTGCCTGTTAAAAGGAAGTTTTTCCTCGCCGCTGTCGCCAAGTGCTGCTCATGGGGGAATTGTTGGTTCTCTGTAGATAAAGAGTTTGGTCTGTAGCAGCTCTGTATGGAAAGTGTCCTGAGACAACTTCTGTTGAGATTTGGTGCTATACAAATAAAACTGAATTGAATTGAATTGATTGGTCGGCTGTCTGTGGAGCGTCAAACGTCCCTAAACTGTTCAGATTCAAACGAGTCTTAAGTTTGAATTGTAACATTTTAACAGTCTTAAAGTTAAACCCGGCTCTGAACCTCCAAACCACACAGGTGAGTGTCCAGGTGAGCGTGTCCACGAGGACCAGGAGGAGCCAGCCGGCAGGTCGGGGTCTTCAAACAGGCTCAGATCTGCTGTTAGAGACACCGAACATCACGTTAACGAGTTTCCTGACCAGCATTGCTGCTTCTAACGGCTGTTCTCAGCCGAGTCACGTCTTCATCACGTTAGTCAAACGTGGACGAAGACGAGCTTCAGCCAGGTTTGTGGCGTTCTGGAGGACAGAAACCCACTTAAGACAGTCCACAGTGTCACAGTGTCAAAAACACAGTGCACATCAGATCTGAGCCTGCTGAAGACCTGGACTGATGGAGCTGGATCCAGCTGACCTCTGACCCCTGCAGCATCTTACTTCTTGGCCTTGTAGACATAAGCGCAGCGTTTTCCCAGGTAGAAGTCCACTTCGTCTCTGGTGTAACATCCCTCCAGCTTCAGCAGGGCCGTGTGCTCACGCTGGTTCCTCAGACCTCGCTTATAGCCAGTAAAGATGGCCTTACTCCACAGTCTGTGCGCAAGCGCACACGCACGCACACACACACACACACACACACAAAATCAGCAGAGCACCTCACCTGTTCTCCTTTAACCGTCTTTAATTCATTGTCAGCCATTTTTTCTGGCGTCTGTCTTCCAACACTTGGCAGCCTGTTCTTCGTCCCTCAGCTCGGAGCTGCAGAAGGATGAAGACAGGCTGCTGAGTGTTTGCAGACGGATTAAGGTGAGCATTTACCTTCCAGGCATCGTCAATCTTCTCCAGGTGAGTCCACCTGCAACACAAACACACACATCAAAACCTGAAGTCACCAAATGTGAACGAATGAAACTTTCCAGATTCCTTTAGCGGGAGTCAGTGCTGCTCAAACACCGACATGTCTGTCCTGACATGAGGACACCCTGAGCCGTACCTGTCCTCGCTCAGGCGGACACAGACAGACTGTGTGTCTGCAGCAGGACTCTGGACTTTAGGTGGTTGGCACAGAAACAAGCCTGCATGGAAACACGAGTCTGTTCCTCAGGCTGTAACTCATCGGAGCAGCAATTTGGAGGCTGAAGGCTCAGTTAGCTTCAGCTAGCGGGACATCACGAGCCACTCAGTCACACGTAAGCGTCCGTTTAACGGCGCATATTCACCGGAACGAAGGGGCCACAAGATATCGGATATCTTAGTAACGAACACCACATCTCTGAGGTGACACACGGAGAGCCTGGATTTAACAAGCGCCGTGTAACATCCCGATTCAGACTTAATGCACGACATACTGACTCGCTCTCATGTTAGCATGGACGCTAGCTCTGCTGCCGCCGTCGGCGGCACACTTTTAAAACCAGAAAATATTCCCTTCTACACCGATTTAACACCGCCATGATGTAAAACACAGGCCAGGACATGAAACGGAATCTAATCCAGCATTCAGCCGCCAAACCGGCTCTGTTTTCAGCCCCCCAGCTCGGTCTGATCTACGGACTAATCTCCGCTGTTAGCCGCTGTTAGCCTCATCCATTGTGAATCTCCGCCATCACGGATTCAATCACCGACAGAAACCGACCGACGACCGCAGGACAAACTGATCGTAGACGGAAGGTGCTTATCGGACACAGATAAAGCAGATTAACAGTGATTTTTGGACGTTTATTCAGACATGTTAGGTCTCTTACCTTCTCTGTGAGGGGAAAAATGGAGGAAAAGGAAGTGCGAAAGGAATGCTGGGAAATTATTGTAAACAGAGGTGGCCGCGGATCCGCCTGATCAAAATGAAGGATTTTTACGAACATCATCCAAACTCATTTTCATTTTTAATGTCATTTTAGATGTTTTCTTGACTTATTGGTGGAATGTTTAACTGATATTTGTTAATTGACAAATCATTTCAAAATATATTTAATGCTTTCAGACAAATACTTCGTAATGTAACCTGTTTTTTGTTCGGTCACTGAACTCTGAACTTGTAGAACTGAAGACAGAAATGTTAACTTTTTGTTTCTTCAGAGAGATAAATTTTTATTTGAATCTTTTCATGCAGGACGGTAAACTGATGTGGAGTCCTGAGACAACTTCTGCTGAAATGTTGACAGTTTGATTAGCTGACGATGTTTGTGCATTTAACACATTTGATTTCATTTAAGTCTACAAAATAAAAAATGAAGAAATCAGATTTTTGTTTCTGGCTGCGAAGCTTTCAAGCAGCACACACACACACACACACACACACACACACGCACACGCGCACACACACACACACACACACACACACACACACACACACACACAGCAGAGGATGAAGGAGTGGTGTTCTAAATGCCCATCCAGCAGAGAGGACAGTGGAGGACATTTGTCCACTTCAGAGCGTGGGGACATGTTTTGATTTGAAAACACTCGTCAAACACCCAAATGAGTTAATTTTCATCCAAATGACACATAAATGGAAACTTACAATGCTGTGGAATTACATTTTCAGGTTTGCACCATCGTCTCTGTGCAGTAAAACTATTTATTATATTTATTATCTATTACTAATATTTATTATCACCTGTGTCAAAGGAAAAACACTTTCAGGACCAATCAAGGACCAACTGATACAGTGACATCATTTATTTAATATTCATTAACCGCCTGCACGTTCTCCACAGTACTGCGGAGGCGTCGGCCATCTTTATTGGCCCAGGCTGCAGAAAGTCAAACCGGACTCGCAGACAGTCGTGAAATTCACGAGCCTGAGCAAAGAAAAGGCTGCCCTACTCTCAGCCAATCACAGACGAGAGAAGCGTTCAGGTGAGTCAAATTAAAATATTTATTTAATGCACTTAAACTTTACTCGACTTTTCTTACAGCTGTGTTCAAATCTTTTATACAGTTTTCAACAAAAATAAAAGTGAAAAATGTAAAACTTAAAAACCGTGAGGCAGTCTGTTCGTCCTCCATGAAAAATGGTGGAATGTCCTTTAAAACCACAACACTCCCACGACCCCCATCACACGATCCGTCACCACCGCAGGAGAAACACATGAAACGCCTGTACAGACAGGAAGCAGACTCACACCTCGGCTCAGGATTGAACAGCACACCTGTCAATCACAGCACCTGCAGGGCTGTTCGAACCTGAGTCTGACCTCACAGGCAGCTCACAACCCCTCCAAAAAGAGCTGAACCAGGTCCAAGACTGGATTCACTGACAATGATCTGACATGCCACACAGGTGACAGGTGAGTGTCCAAACACCTTCGAGTGCGGAGACCATCTTCAGCCTGTCCGGGAGTCTCAGGGCCACGCTGCATTCAGGCGAAGTAGGAACAAACTCAACGCTCAGTGCTGGCCTGAAATCAAACTGTTCACATTATGAATTCAGCTGGTGTTCAGCATCAGTTCTTCAGAGTCTGGTGAGTCTGGTATGTCCCACATCACCTGAATGCAGCATGAGCCCTCATTAAAACCTGGAAAATAAAATGTGACATTAAAAATTCTCTCCCGTCAGTGGAGTCCACCAGCAGCTCAGCATCGACCTCCAAACAAAGAGATCACGTACGCGATGATGATGAAGGTTCAACCGGTCAGACCAGCACTGACGGACCTTTGAGTCCATTTCGGAGGCAGCAGAAGCGTCTGTGAAGACAACAGTGACGCTGCTGCTGACTTACTGCGTGATTTTAAGGAAAACGTTGGAGGTTAACTTGAACTTGTTGGATAAACTTCACTGCAGCGACACGACTCGTGTTCCATTTCTGGGTGGACTACCGAGGAAGAGGCTCCGCCCACCACAATGACCTGTGACCTCTGACGAGGGACTGCGTCTGTCTGAGCGTCCACGATGCTCCGTGTGTTGTCGTAGCAAAACACACTTTTCAGCCTTATATATATATATATATATGTATATATTTACAGAATACATTTGTACACATACATTTAATAAAGATAGAAACTGAAAGTGTGACTGCGGCACAGGACTCATCCTGCAGGCCACACTCAGGGTTTTAGTGTCACATCAGGAGGATTCGTGTCACCACGCCACCATAAAAATGTCCCAGAATGCAACAGAAACGTGAGGAGGAGAGGGTGAGGAGACAGTCAGAGCTTTGGGAGCTCGTCCCCTCCTGATCGTCCTCCTCCAATCACATCAGGACCTTCAGTCTCCACCTGTAGCCGGTGTAACGGTTTCTTCAGGTGAGCGTAGCTGCAGCACAGACGATGTCTGTGAATTTAGATTGGACAACACCAGGAACACCAGGTCTTAATAAAAAGAAAGAAATATTGCAACTTAAACCACATTTCATCCCTTATTGCAACCGAAAAGCCTGCCAACGTGCCTCTAAATATACTGATCACAGTTTGTCATCATGGGGAGGAAGAAGCTGGCCGGCTACCAGAGGGCCAATGTTGCAACGCAGGGAACGAGAGTGTCGGCGTCACATCGTAAGAAAGGAGAAGGAGAGAGTGCCGGCGTTACCGAGAGAGATAGTGAGTGTCGACATTACACTGTAAAAAACGAGAGTGCTGGTGTTACGCCATAGAGAACGAGAGACAATTGGCTGGTTGTTTGGCGGTTTGCTCGACTGTCTGAGGTGTAGGACGTGATCATGTTTGTAATTTAGACCAGGACACTTTAGCAGTCTAGCTCTCGTGCAGCTGCAGCTGTTTTACCAGCAAACAGAACATTTTCATTTCTTTTAGGTTTCAGATTTCTACGCAGGACAAGTGATTTACAAAGCCTGTATGTTGCTACAGCACAAAAACAGGGTAATTTCAGCTGGACTTAACTGGACAAGTGTCACTGTCTGTTATTTTCTGTGTGTCTGTTGTTTCTCAGTAACTGTGTCCATAAACCTGGAGGTGTCGTCACTTTAATATCTAAAGCAGTGGTTCTTATACGTTACTGTTGTTGTCTTGTCACTGTGGCACGTGACGCTAACCAATGGTTCCATCTTAATCTATGTTCAACAGATTAATGTGGTGAAGGTCCTGATCACATGTGGAGGATCAAACAGGTGGTGAAGGAGCCTAAAACAGCAGCCAGGTAATGTCAGTTCGACCGAAAGCGTCCATCAGAGCTCAGACTGTCAGCTCTGACAATTACAAGAAGAATAAAAACAGCAGAATAATATTAATGTCAGGGTGCAAATAAAAACAATCCTGTGTACAGAGAACACAAAACATGACGTCCTCTGTTGGCTGTGGGACTAAAGACAATAAAGATCCTCCAAGTCGTTTGGTAGACCCATCTTTATCCCACGATGTCCACTGCTGACACACAAACTGATATCGAACCAGAACAGAATAAAGATGAAAAAAAGAAAAAAAGTGAATTTAAATACAAAACAGTAAATTCTGATGTTTGGATCTGATGGAGACACTGAAACTGAAGAGTCCACTGATAACAGCAACAAGTTAGCTAACATTAGCACTGAGCTACAGGAGCTCAAAACATCGTAGTATAATGTTAGCTAATGTTTAGCTTTATAGCTAGCTATGTTAGCTTTACCATAATTCATAATTTTAGTTAAAATTAGCCTTCAACCATTTCAAATCAGTTGTTGTATGCCAATGTTCACCACTGTTAGCAGCTTGCAGCGTTCATGTAATCGCTAAACCAGCTTTAGCATGGAGTTATGTTAGCTCCTTGGCCAAACTGAGTGGATTCATTTCAGTAAC
The DNA here is from genome assembly GCF_039877785.1 of Chaetodon trifascialis. NCBI lineage: Eukaryota > Metazoa > Chordata > Actinopteri > Chaetodontiformes > Chaetodontidae > Chaetodon > Chaetodon trifascialis. The sequence goes on along the minus strand of NC_092064.1, from coordinate 29,955,493 downwards.
ACAGCTAACTTCAGTGTACATTACATAATACGATGTGGGACATAAGCTCAACTGTAAAACCAACAAGTTCATAAAGTTAGCTAATACGTTTATGTTCAGGTTCACATTGTTACTTTACCACAAACTTGAAACCAGCAACGTTAGATAATACTTAAAGCTAGCCATTTCAATTCAATCTTTACACCAGCTAATAATGCTAGCAGTAATGTTCATAATGTTAGCATTTTTAGACCAGCGACTGTACAACTGTTTCCTGTTTGGTATTCATGGCGTTAACTCTAAACCAGCTTTAGCAATGCTAGCTAACGCATCAAGCTATATCATCCTCAAACCTAAATCAATTGTTTAACATTAGTTCATGTTTACGGCTGCTTGTGCTAGCTCAATCTACTTGTTATTTATAACATTGGGCGATATTAGCTGTCGGCTATGTTAGCATCATTGCCAAACCAACTACATCAGTAATGGCTACAAAGAGCAGCAAGCTAGTTAGTGTCATTAAAAAAAGGCAGCTCTACATTTGTTAGCTATTGTTAGCAATTAGCATCATGATATCTTAACCAACATAATCAATTTGAAAAAGAAACAAACCCTTTTGCCAAAGTTTTGTGAGCATTTAACTACATTAGCTTAATTTCCAAACCAACAGTGTCAGGTCTGATTTATGGAGGCAGATTTTTAATACATGTTTTTGTTTGTTTTAGTTGTTTTAATAAGGATGATACATTTCTGGTTTGGTTTGTTTTTTTTCAGTGACGTTTTTTAAGACCTGACAGCTGAATTCAAACACTTTGTTTCTAAATATCTGTTTGCAGCAAGTGTTGTTTCTTTGACATGTGAGCCAATGGACTCAGCATGTTTAGTGGCTCTATAAATAAATAAAATCAAAGGTCAATAATACCTGTAACAGTGTTAAAACTGACTGGCAGTTCAGCCAATCAAAATGTACGAACAAAAAAACAAGACAGTAGAAATAAGGTATAACATCATTGCTGAGTTTGGGAAATTAAACGTCAAACCATCTAGACCCATAAAGTTAGCTAACGTTTTTGGATTATGTTGCTGGATTAAATGTTTCCTTGATCTCTGGGTTTGAAAATATCAAGCGTCCCAATAAAAGAGGAGGGCGCAGAAACTTATTTAAAACACTAAATATGTGCACAAACACAACTTCCTGCTGTCAAGAGCAGCAAGTTTCGAGCTCGTTTTTGGTGCTTTTACTTAAAAAATGACATTTTCTCACTCTGCTTCAGCTTCCTGTCCACTCACTCAAACGGGGGTTTCCAACGCTAACGCTCTAACGGCCACCTCACTTCTGCAAAGGTTTGGTACGTTTAGGATAGAAGCTGAGCTGTTGTCACCGAATCTTCAGCTGTGATCGTCTCCCCATCAGATCCAGACCTGCTGCTCTGGAGGCTTTTATTTAGAAACCATCTCCTCTCCAACAGGAGCGTTACAGGAGCCGGACCGAGAGCCTGCGGTGGTGAAGTGTTGTCTAGGTGTTGACGGAAGGTCCAGGTGTGGTCGTCGTCGTGGTGACGGTATGTCTGGGCGGGGCCAGGTCGAGCAGGGCGCCGACGGTCCCGGCCACCTGGGGGAGCCCTCGCTCCTCCAGAATGTGCAGAGGAAGACACAACTGACTCTACACAGACAGACACCACAGAAGAAGACAGCGGGGACAAAAGAAAAAACAACGGAAGGCGGGTCAACGGATGGCAAATCAAATTAATGAATAAAATAAGAGAAACCATGGCAACACAAGGGAGGATGACAAGGAGCAGCAACGTCAACTCAAAGGACAAAATGAACTGATGGAGGAGAGAAAAGGCGGGAAACAGGGTGGACTGACAGAAACCAGGAGACGAGTCCAGGTGCTTCACTTTCATTTTATTCAAGTTCAGAGGGAAAAGCAGAGCAGAGGCACAGTCTGAAAAAAACACTCATCTTCATCATCAACATATTCTTCATCGCTCATATAAAACCCAAACCTGTGCCACTACAGGACAGAAGTCTGCTTTAGAGTCTGCTTCCTCTTCCACTGCAGGAACGTGCCAGAACTTCCACTTTAGAGAACCTGGAGAGGTTCCACTCGTGTTCCCACTGTTTCACAAACTCATTCAGATCTACCAACGTCCTTAAAGTGTCCTCTCTCAACAGACTCAAACATGTCTCAAACACAAGCGGCCAATCACATGACGCCGTACGTTTCTGAAGAGGTGCGCATTAGATACCGAGCAGCTGCAGGATCGACGTGCGCAGCCGCAGCAGCTACACCTGCTACACCTCCTCTGATGCAACCTGCTGGTTTGCTCCACTATCCTGTTTTGAATCCATACAGGTGCAGCAGGAAAATGGTGGTTACTGTTCTGTTTGGTGTTGTTGCCCAATCGCAAACACAGCCTCCAATCCCTGAGACCACCTGAACCTGGATTTAGTATCACCTCCTGATCAGGACCAAAATGTTCTTCCAGGAACAGTGGAAACACCAGCAGCACCAGACACAATGACGAACGCTCAGTTCCTGCAGGGGAGGGGAAGGACGACATGACCGGCACTGAACGGTTCCTCATACAGGTGAAACTGATGGATGCTGAACTGATTTTTATCTAGGACATGGCAGCTGACTCAAACACTGCTGGTATCACAGAGCGGAAGACCACGAGTGCAAAAGTACATACAGCATGGCAGGTTTCTGAGCAGGGAGGGTCTCCAGACCCATTGCTGTGGTGGGTGGAAGGGGACTGGCTCTGAATCACTTTACAAACAGTAAAAACAGTTAAAAAACCCGAAACACTCAAACAGGCAGCCAAACATAAGGCACAGGGGGCGGAGCCTCGACAGACAGGAAACAAGCTTCAGGGTAAACCTCCAACTTTGTTGGATTGTCAAGTGTTAATTTCACCTGAGGCATCACATGATCCTCTGTGGCATGAAATAATCCCTGACCCTCAGGGAAAGTAGGTCAGCGTGGTGGGCCAAGCCAATGTTTTGGTTTGTTCCTGGCAATGAAGTCCTGAAAATCAAGGCCAACGAGTCCCAAGTCAAGAAATCCCAAGTTAAGAGCAAGTCAAAACCAACGAGTCCCAAATAAAGCCTAAGACAAATCCAAGTCATCAGACAAGGCCAACCAGTCCCAGGTCTTTAACATTTGTGCTCCAAGTCCAAAGCAATTATTCCAGCATTGTTTACCTGCCTGGCAGTCTTCACTGACAAATGCACCTTTACCTTCTATGCTGAAACCTGATTGGCTGCTATAGGATTGATCGATTCAAAACGTATCCGTTCATCAAAATTATGGTTTGGGATGACATCAAGTCATCTTAAGTCAACAGGCTAAGGTCCAGTTGAAGTCACGAGTAACTGGTGTTTAAGTAAATGTCGAGTCTTTTGTCAAGTCTCATGTCATCAGACAAGAGGAGGGTGGTATTCTGGTCACACCACCGCCACCATTGTCACGTTCTGTCATGAAATGGATTTTACAACACCGACATTACTGTGATCAAAGTCTTAGCATACTAATAATAATGTGCTTTACTGTGGCTGTGACTACATCCAGGAAAAGACCGATGCACGTACTCAGAGAACTGGAGTTGCATTCAGTAACTTCTGTTTTCTTCACTGTAACGCCAACTCCTCACTGAAGATGTGAGGGTAACGTCACGAACAACGCACGCTGATTGAAATGTCCTCACCACAACAACTGGGAAACTCTTAGCTTACAGTTAGCATCGAGTGTGCTAATCACTGTGCTTCAGATTCTTTGAGGATCAAAACAAAACAGGATTCACTTCAGACTGAAGCGCCAGGATGATCAATACTGACTTCAAACTGACAACATGTAAGTTTGGACATTTTTATGTTGCTTTCCTGTTTATTCTACTGGTTAGCCTGTTGAGTTTGCCATTGGCATGTTCCTTAGCTAACGTGGCTAGCAGCATGTGTTGCTGAAGTGTCTCAAATTGAGGACAGTCAGGGAAACTGTGGACGTTCAGCCTCATTTAAAGAACCAGAGCAACAGCTTTGATGTGGAAACTGTTTCTCTATGTAGATTTTTGTGTTGTCTCTCGAAGCCTGAGCTAACGTTAGCACCACGCTTCATACTGCAGCTCGAGCTCTGTGGTTACAGGAAAGCCTCCTCCGCGACGTCTGTATGGAAATGTATTGACGGATGTGTCCTTTGGGACACTGATTGTTGGGCTGATAGAATATACTTTGAATTTTCTGTCAAATAAACAGTCTTATCTTAAATAAATAGTGCTGAGATGTTTAATCTTATCGCCTGTCTAACTCTGACAATGAATCACATCACATTTAATAATTAACCCTCATTACGGAGCCGATGACTCTTCTGAAATAACCAGGTTTAGGTAGGTCATATCGGCCACCATCAGACCCGCAGTCCAAGTCCAAGTCATACGATTCACATCTACACCTCTGAGTTCAAGCAGAAGGGACTTCGGGACTTTAAAGGCTCGAGGGTTTGATTTGTAAATGATGTGACAGTGACACTGAAAGCAGAACAACTACGTCAGCATGCTTGAACATGGACCCAGCATGCTTCTTTCAGGTTTGGGGTGAAGGTCAAAGTGAATCTCGTTTGTTGACTCCTTCACCCTGAGAGTCAACTGACCCGGTTCAGACTGATGAGGACGCCTTGAGAGCGGATGGCAGGGCAGACGCAGCACACCCTGGAGGGATTACATGTGTCCTCTGGTCTGGGAACACCTCCAGGATCAGCGGGTGGATGCAGCTACAGAGAAACACATTAGGGCTATCTCAGCGAACCTGCTGCCACCATGAGACGGACTTGGACAAGTGGCAGGAAATGGACGGACGACACACAGACAAACTAGCTGTTCCCTCGTGCCTCCAGTATTTGTGCTAAACATGTCAAAAAAGTTGATCTATTACTTCAGATTTGTGCTGTGAATCTTATTTCATTCCGGAGTTAATCTGTGCACTGAGGCGCTTTTCATCAGAGAAACCAAGTCTTCAGGTGTCTTCAGGGGATGTGACCGTCTTCGACACCTTCAGCTCATCTTCGTACGTGCTGTCTGGTTTGACACTTTGTGCTCAGGTTGGGTTCAGACGTGCGGTGCCAGGTGTACGTAGATGGCACACAGCAGCGACATGACGGACAGGTAGAAGAGGGCGAAGCCCGCCAGCTGGACCCGAGGGGAGGGGCTAATCAGGGGCGGGGCCATGGACAGCAACACTCCCACCGTCCCATAAACCCCGCCTCCGGCTCCCTCCAGGACCTCACCCACTGAACAAAGACTGTCCTGAGTGTGTTGAAGTGAGATGGAAATGGCGTGGGATGAAAGTTAGAAGACAAAGGAACGAGATCGACAGAATCAAACGGGATCAATGAAAGGCAGGAAGATGAGAGAGAAGGAAGAAAGCTGTTAGTTGAGGAGAAGCAGCTTGGGATCAGATTCAGTACAAGGAGCAGACAGTGAGGTCACAGCCGGCGCACACTGATGCCGCCTGATTGGTGGTCCTCTGGAGAGGCCAGAACCACGTGAACGCAATCAGCTTCAAAGAACCAAAAGGTCTTTCTGTGTAAAGCCGTCAGGAATCATCGTTTAGGACCTGTGCTGTCCCAGTCTCCATCTCCTCCTCCACCATCACGACTACTAAGACACCAGAGTCCACCACAGCATGTGACCTCACTGTCCACGGTCTGTCCAGTTAGCCCATACAAGCTAATCACAAATGCACTGGCTGCCAAACACCTGGTCCTCACTCATCAGACAGTTCCAGGTGTCACAGGTAAAGCATTAACTGGGTATCAGTGCTGATGTGTGTGTGTGTGTGTGTATGTGTGTGTGTGTTACCTGTGGAACTCCGATCCTGCGACACGCCTCCAGGAAGTTCTCAACGTTTCGTCGACACTTGGCCATGGTGAGTTTAGGCTGCAGGACACAGCGTCACAGGGTCAGGACTCACAGCAGCACTGGTCTCAGTCTCACCAAGTCTCTCAATAATCTGCACTCACCACAGCGGGGGAGGGGACGTGGATGCTGGGGACGGATCGTGGTCTCACGTGATTGGCCAAGTGACAGAGCACCACCCCATCTGTCAGAGCTGCTCCCAGGTCGCTAGGCAACGACACCTTCAGACGAGCCTCGATATTCTGGACAGACAGGGACAGGTTAACCACTGCCTGATGTCCTCAGCAGGTGTCACACCTGAGACCACTCATTCAACATGTTTAGAAGCAGTGTCTCCACTGCAGTTTGTCCACCAGAGAATGCTGATGAGCGGAAAAGCGTGATGTCTGTGTTCAGGCGTGAGCGCTGCACCAGGTGTCACACATGGTGACACGTACCTTTCGGAGCTGCTCCACCAGCTCAGCATCTTCTCCAACCAGAGGAGGAGCAGCAGGAGCCCCCTCCTGGTTCTGAGGAGCAGCAGCAGCAGCATCACCTGGAGGACACAGAGGAGGACACAGGAGTCTTCAGCAAACCCACATACGATTGGTCAGCCAGCTGACAGGTAAAGCTTGTGGTCTGATGCCTTGCTCAAAGGCAGCAGAAACTGCTTTGTCATCTCCAGCCAAGCCTCCTCTCATTGGATGAATGTGAACGCCTCACCTTTCCTCTTCTCTTCCTTCTGACCGAGGCGATACAGGAAGCTCTCTGGTCTCAGACTGGCTGTGCGACAGGAGGCCACGCCCCCTGAGCTGGGGTAAGAAGGCGACTGATTGGCTGCAAGAAAAACACAATCTGTCAGTTGGAGTCAGTAGAACATGGCTGAATGTAACCACCAGGATCCTACGGTGTCTTACCTGTAGGAGACAGAGCAGCTCTGTCCTCTCCCTGCAGAGACACAACACAGGACAGTTACACACCTGAACACACCTGAACACACAGGAAGCTCCTCAGCTACATGGCATGTTTGCTTCAGAGTCAGAGGAAAGGGCTTCATTCAAGTCTCGTCATAGTTCAGATTTTCCTCTCTGTCATCAAATCTCAAACCACAACGTGTCTCCAAACATTCAGGTGATGAAAGACAGGTGTCTCCATTACGCTTTGGCAGGAACCAATGAGACACAGTCAGGCAGACAGACACACAGAAAGAGAGACGGACAGACAGAGAGAGAGGCAGACAGAGAGACAGAGAGAGGCAGACCGAGAGAGGCAGACAGACAGACACAGAGAGAGGCAGACAGAGAGACAGACAGAGAGGCAGACAGACAGACACAGAGAGAGGCAGACAGAGAGACAGACAGAGAGGCAGACAGACAGACACAGAGAGAGGCAGACAGAGAGACAGACAGAGAGGCAGACAGACAGACACGGAGAGAGGCAGACAGACAGACACAGAGAGAGGCAGACAGAGAGAGAGAGAGAGAGACAGACAGACAGACAGAGAGAGGCAGACAGACAGAGAGACAGAGAGAGGCAGGCAGACAGAGAGACAGACAGAGAGGCAGACAGACAGACACAGAGAGAGGCAGACAGAGAGACAGACAGAGAGGCAGACAGACAGACACGGAGAGAGGCAGACAGAGAGACAGACAGAGAGGCAGACAGACAGACACGGAGAGAGGCAGACAGACAGACACAGAGAGAGGCAGACAGAGAGAGAGAGAGACAGACAGACAGACAGACAGAGAGAGGCAGACAGACAGAGAGACAGAGAGAGGCAGACAGAGAGACAGACAGAGAGGCAGAGAGAGGCAGACAGAGAGACAGACAGACAGAGAGGCAGACAGACAGACACAGAGAGAGGCAGACAGAGAGAGAGGCAGAGAGACAGACAGAGAGACAGAGAGAGAGAGAGGCAGACAGACAGAGAGACAGGCACACAGAAAGAGAGACAGACAGACAGACAGAGAGAGGCAGAGAGAGAGACAGGCAGAGAGAGAGACGAGAGAGACAGACAGAGAGAGACAAGAGAGAGAGACAGAGAGAGAGAGACACAGAGACAGGCAGAGAGAGAGACATGAGAGACAGAGAGAGAGAGAGAGAGAGAGAGAGACAGGCAGAGAGAGAGAGAGAGAGAGAGACAGGCAGTGAGAGAGAGATGAGAGAGAGAAAGACAGAGAGACAGGCAGAGAGAGAGACGAGAAAGAGACACAGAGAGAGAGAGGCAGGCAGACAGGCGGTGAGACAGACTGATGGTGACGCCGATGTGTCCCACGATAAACAAAGCTCCACGATAAACGAGAAACAAAGCTCAAAGCCTCCACAGGAAGTAAATCAGCCTCTAAAAGCTGATATTTCACCTAAACACCCGTTCATCAGGGAAACCAGTGAAACCAGTATGTCAAACATTCTGCTTCGACACAAGCAGCAGCTGAAGTGTGAGGACGGTGGGCGGGGCGACGGTGACAGGGTGACAGGGGATAGGTGGATGTGAAGGAGTGACAGGTGTGTTATGCTGTGGGGTGAAGTGGGAGGAGTCAGTGGGTTAAATCAGATCCACTTCACATCAGGGGGACTGAGGGGGCCGGACTCTGTGAGTCCACCTTCACATGCATGTTTCATATAATGGAGGGAGTGTGCCGCTTTCACCAGGCTTTTATTGTGAAAAAGCCACAGGAAATGCAGCGTGCCGTATCTGCGTTCATGCTGTCAGTCATGACTGACGTCTATGGTGATGATCTGAACGAATCAGATCTGTTCGTTTGGAACGATGAAGACTTTTTATTTTTAGTTCAGTTAGTGGATTTTGGGGGCATGGCCAAACTCTTACCATGAAGAGGGCGGAGTCATCTGTGTGGGTGGAGCGTCTGGAGGGGTAGACGTTCTGAACACACACACACACACACACACACACACACACACACACACACACACACACACACACACACACACACACACACACACACGACAAAGACACACACATTAACAAAGACACACAGCCATGAGGTGAAGGTGAACAGGTGTGATGATGGAGGGGTGTGGCCTACAGTGGGAATGGGCGGGGCTAAAACAAACAAAACTAACTGAACCTGATGTTTTGTTGTAAATGAAAGTTTCTACAAGAGCAGCTGAAACGATCAGTCCGCTGATCAATTAAGTGTATTGATCATCTGTTTTAATGGTTTATTGATCTCTGCTGTGGAATCATGTGATGTTTGATCTTCTCACATGTTTGATTGGCTGCTTTTCCTCTCAATCATCTGAATGTGTGTAATCATCTGGAGCTTTGGACCAAACAAACATGGTGAAGGCGTCGCTTTGGGCCCTTCGTGACCACATTTCTCACTCTTTTCACAACGTTTCCAAAGCAAACGATCGATGGATGGATGGATCGATGGAGGAAATGATCAGCAGATTGATCCAGAATGAAAAGAATCTTAGCTGCACCTCGAGCAGCAGACGACAGATCTGCAGTCTCACCTCACTGTCTGGACTGGACTTGGTTGGACTCTGAGCGGCTTTATGCTGAAAAACAAGGAGAGTGTGCGCGTCAGGCTCGGACTGTCATCACACACACGCCTCACTTCAGCGCTCAGCTGCGACTGACGTGCGACTTCTCTCTGAACGTGAATGAAATCGATCGACTTCACGTCAGTCTCAGCTCATTCAGCCGCTCATAGCTCTTCCTCTCATCAGAGACACTTTGGGACTAACGTCGGTGGTTTGCTGTGTTAATGAACATTCATGTTATCCATTCCCTGGAAGGCTTTTATTGTGAAACATCAGCAGGAAGTGTCCACTTTGATCACACTGAAGACAAAGAGCCTAAAGCTTCCTCTGAGAGACGGACTGAGATGGGCTGTGCCCTGGTGCATTATGGGTCAACAGGACACTCGGCGGTGGAACTATTTGACACTGATTTTGCAGCTGTCAATCATCACATCACCATGGCGCTGCAGAATCCAGCCTTCTCATTGGCTCTCCAAAGGGGAGATGAGGCGACCTGAACCCCCACCTTAACATTAACCAACAACCTGAGACGGTCTGGAGGAAGTTCAAGCAAGTGGGTCCAGAAGACTCGGTCAAAGTGTCCTCACTGTGTGTCTACTGGGCACGACCTGGTCCTCTCTGTACTGGTGTGACTGGTTAAACTGGCGTACCTTGGTGTAGCTGGTGATAGAGTCTCTCTGCACAGATCGATTCTTCTGTCTCTCCTCGTCGTACCTCAGAGCGGCGAGCTGAGCCTCCCTCCTCATCCTCTCCACACCCCCAGAACCACCGACACTCCTCTGAGGACAGACAGGCAGAGGGACAGACAGAGGGACAGACAGGCAGAGGGGCAGGCAGAGGGACAGACAGACAGACAGACACAGACAGACAGACAGACACAGACAGGCAGAGGGACGGACAGACAGGCAGACACAGAGGGACAGACAGAAAGACACAGACAGACAGACAGACAGACAGACAAAGGGACAGTCATGAGTGGCTGAGGTTTGGAGTTTCTGGTCTAAACGTGACTGATGTCTCCCAGTCTCTCAAACTTCGGTGAGACACGCAGCAGCAGGTGTTACCTGGCTCTGGGAGCTGGAGGACGCTGTGGCACCATCAACCACACTCCTACAAGACACACAGGCGGACGGACAGGAAGTTAGACAGCTCAGAGACAGGTAGTCGCTGTACAGTCGTTTCACACTGATGACTCAGCATTTCTTGTGTTTTCATCACAAATGTGATCCCACAGATAATAACGAGTACAAAAATGACTCTGTGTGTGTGTGTGTGTGTGTGTGTGTGTACCTGTTGTGTCTCCTTGTGTCTTCTGTCCTGGTCGAATTGGTTTTTCCTGGAGAACCCTGGACGCACAAACAGGAAGTCACAAACAAAACAAGTTGCTTGTGGAAATGCTGGCCAGTGACCTCTGACCTCATGAGGTCAATGGTTGACCATGCTGATGTCACAGAGCACCTGGCACACATCCAGCCAATCAGGACTGTGTTCAATCCTCAACGCTTCATTGGTAGAAACCTGAGGGCCTCAGGTGAGTCCTGGTGGGCGGAGCTCGTACCTCTCTGGTGATGCGTTTCTCGATGTAGGCCATGAACTGAGAGCTCAGGCTGGTACCGTCCGCTCCTCTTCCTCCTCCTCCTCCTCCTCCTCCTCCTCCTCCTCCTCCTCCTCCTCCTCCTCCTCGTCTCCTGCCCTCCTCCTCCTCCTCCTCTCCCACACAGCTGTCAATGAAGTCTATCTGCTCCAACTCCACGTCTGCGGAAACCACAGAGAGGACAGAAGACATCAGAGACAGACTGACGAGTTTCAGTTTAACGTGAGGACGACACAAGAGGGTTTACAGAGACAGACACACAGGGACAGACACACACAGAGACAGACACACACAGGCAGAGACACACAGGGACAGATACACACACAGGCAGAGACACAAAGAGACAGACAGACCGATAGACAGAACACACACACACACACACACACACACACACACACACACACACACACACACACACACACACACACACACACACACACACACACACACACACACACACACAGTGTTATCAGGGAGTCCAGCAGTCAGATTCACTCCAGGTGAAAGTCTGTCTCCATCTCTGAGTGAACGATCCTTCAGCTCACACTGACTTTGTTTGGCACAAAACCTTAAAGGACTGAACGTCAGAACGTGTGAACGTGTGAACGGATTCCACCCTGAGACACCATGAACTCACGTGTTCCATTAGCCAGCAGAGGTCCTCCTCCTGCTGCTCCTGCTGCTCCTCCTCCTCCTCCTCCTCCTCTCGGTCTCTGATCTCTGCTGATCTCGGCCACTCTCAGCGGCAGCTCTGACAGCTCCTCTGCAGGCTGAACACAAACAGGAAGTGAGCTCACACACAGGCAGGAAGCAGAGAACAGGACACGCCAAGTGTGTTCTGTGTGTGTGTGTGTGTGTGTGTGTCTGACCTCGTTCCCCGACCATCTCTTGTCTCCGCTGTCGACACTGTTGAAACCAGAATCCAGCGCTCCGTATGGACGGCCAGGGTACAGCTCGTCAACGCTGACGAACACAGACACAGAGATCTGGTCAGTCTAGTTCTTCCAGCAGAGACACTGACTGGTGCTTTTATTGTGAAGGATCTGCAGGAAGTCTTCAGCTACAGGCAGCAGATGTTGCCTCTATGTGTGGCTCTGAATCAAAAGCTAAACGGGAGCGAAAGCTGCCTTCTTGCTCTCCTGGTGATGCTTCCAGCAGCTGAAGTTTCATTGGATCAAAAAACGGATTTAAAGAGCCTGAGAAGTCAAACATGTCCAAACGAAGACGAGGCCAAGGGCTCAATGACGATGGGAAGAGAGTGTGTGTGTGTGTGTGTGTGTGTGTGTGTGTGCGTGCGTGCGTGTGTGTGTCCTGACCAGGAGCTGAAGGTCAAAGGTCTTCTGTCGTAGTCTGGGAGGTCAGGGGTCGTCTTACTGGCCTCCAGGTTCAGGTACTTAAATATGTGGATCTTCCCTTTAATGCAGATCTACACACACACAGAAACACACACAGAAACACACACATTCAGCTGCACCTCAAACAGACCAGCTGCACGACGATGATGTCACTTCCTGTGCATACCTGTGCAGGTGGGGTCTGCAGGGGGTTGTTGTCGAGGACGATGGTCTGTAGCTGTGTGAGTTGTCGATAACAGACGGGGATGGACGTCACTTTGTTACACGAGAAATCCAGACGCACCAGAGGGAGGTCGGCCAGCTCTGAGTACACACAGATACACAGGAGTACACGCTGAGACACAGGAGTACACACAGATACACAGGAGTACACACAGATACACAGGAGTACACGCTGAGACACAGGAGTACACACAGATACACAGGAGTACACGCTGAGACACAGGAGTACACACAGATACACAGGAGTACACACAGATACACAGGAGTACACACAGATACACAGGAGTACACGCTGAGACACAGGAGTACACACAGATACACAGGAGTACACGCTGAGACACAGGAGTACACACAGATACACAGGAGTACACACAGATACACAGGAGTACACGCTGAGACACAGGAGTACACACAGATACACAGGAGTACACGCTGAGACACACACGGTGTCTGGGTGTTGGTGTATGTATTCCTCCCATTTATATACTCGTTTGTAGATGCAGTGATGAACTGTGTGTGTGTGTGTGTGTGTGTGCGTGCATGTACCTGGAGGCAGTCTGACCAGGTGGTTCCTCCTGATGTTCAGGTCTCGCAGAGCCTCCAGCTGACCCACCTGAGACGGTAGAGTCTGGATCTCATTACAGCTCACATCCTGCAGGGGGCAGTTCACAGAGCAATCAATGACTGATAATCAATACGTGACAAGCACGGGTGAGCACAGGTGAGCACAGGTGAGCACAGGTGAGCACAGGTGAGGTGCTCCCAGGGCGCAGCACAGTGATTAAACAGATTATTCACAGTTGACATAATCTGGTTGAAATTCAAGTCCTTTTTTGAGCTCTTGAAGATCAAATCATCACTAAAACATAAGATTTAAGGAGCACTGAGTGATTGAGAGCATCGAATGATGCACAGAGTAACATGCAAGAGGACATTCCACCTTAAAAGCCTTCCACCTTAGCTGAGGCACAAAATCAGTGCTGAACTCGTGTTGACGCAGTCTGAACCTGATGGAGCCTGTTTGAATAAACGTTAGCATGACTGACCAGTTCAGTGAGGTGTCTCAGCTGTCCCAGTTCTTCTGGAAGAGAAACCAGTTTGTTGTTGCAGGCAATCAAAACCTTCAGGGGAAGACTGCAGATGACCACAGGGAGGACAGACAGCTGGTTCCGACTGAGGGATACAGACGGACGGACGGACAGATGGACAGACAGAGTGAAAGGATTTTATCAATTTGTCTCTAAAGCAGAGCTTTTCAAACTGTGAGGTGAGGGATGGCTTCATGCAGCTACAGACACAAAGTTACTTATTGTGCTCTGTCAGCAGGTGGCGCTACAGCAGTGTCACAAACACCGTAACACTCACATCATTCAGTGTGACTTCCACTTTGGATGATTTCAGATGAACAAAATATAGGTTTTATCTCTGATGTCAGGAACCACAGAGAAAGACTCAAAGGACTTCCCCGAGGATGACAGCGAGCCAGCAAACGCTGTCACTACACCCACCAGTTCACTGCTAACAGGAGCGGCTAACCGGAGCTGCTAACAGGAGAGGCTAACAGGAGCTGCAAACAGGAGAGGCTAACAGGAGCTGCTAACAGGAGAGGCTAACAGGAGAGGCTAATAGGAGCTGCAAACAGGAGAGGCTAACAGGAGCTGCAAACAGGAGAGGCTAATAGGAGCTGCAAACAGGAGAGGCTAACAGGAGCTGCAAACAGGAGAGGCTAACAGGAGCTGCTAACAGGAGAGGCTAATAGGAGCTGCAAACAGGAGAGGCTAATAGGAGAGGCTAATAGGAGCTGCAAACAGGAGAGGCTAACAGGAGCTGCAAACAGGAGAGGCTAACCGGAGCTGCTAACAGGAGAGGCTAACAGGAGCTGCAAACAGGAGAGGCTAACCGGAGCTGCTAACAGGAGAGGCTAATAGGAGCTGCTAACAGGGGAGGCTAATAGGAGCTGCTAACAGGAGAGGCTAATAGGAGCTGCTAACAGGAGAGGCTAATAGGAGCTGCTAACAGGGGAGGCTAATAGGAGCTGCTAACAGGAGAGGCTAATAGGAGCTGCTAACAGGAGAGGCTAATAGGAGCTGCTAACAGGGGAGGCTAATAGGAGCTGCTAACAGGGGAGGCTAATAGGAGCTGCTAACAGGAGAGGCTAATAGGACCTGCTAACAGGGGAGGCTAACAGGAGCTGCAAACAGGAGAGGCTAACAGGAGCTGCAAACAGGGGAGCAGCGAACAGGAGCAGCTAACAGCTAATTCAGCAGACTGTTGGGCAGTGTGTGTGTTCATGGTGATGAAGGAACAACAGTGATGTGTTTTAATGGAGCTCTGTGTCTCAGAGGAGGAAGATCTATCAGCCTGTGACACACAGTACACAGCAGGGGACACATTCAGGTTTGATTTGTTACCAAGAAGGTGTGTGTGAGTGTGTGTGCGTGTGTGAGAGAGTGTTACCTGAGGTTCAGGTAGGTGAGGGCCTGCAGGTTGAGCAGACTTTCTGGCAGAGACCTCAGACAGTTCTGGTAAAGGTTCAGAGTCTCCAGAGACACAAAGAGACAAACCTCCAGAGGAAGCTCCGACAGACGGTTACGAGACAGGTCTGAAAACACACACGCACACACATGCGCAAACACACACACGCGCGCGCGCAAACACACACGCGCGCGCGCAAACACACACACGCGCGCGCAAACACACACACACGCGCGCAAACACACAGATGAGGTTATACTGCATTAACTTTATCAGACATACCATACATACTACACATTATACTTCAGATTCCTGTGTACATGTACACCACGGTGTGTACTTCTCTGGTATTTCGATGTGTCTGTTCACAGTTCTTCAATATGAAGATATATTTAGTTTCATGAACACTTCTCTATTACTGATTACAGACCAGTCTCTGCTCTGTCTCCACCACAGGCTCGCTTTAGAAAAGTTTATATATACACGTGTGTGTGTGTGTGTGTGTGTGTGTGTGTGTGTGTGTGTGTGTGTGTGTGTGTGTGTGTGTGTGTGTGTGAGAAACTCGTGACCGAGCTGGAAATAGAAACCAAACTCTTAACAACAGTCAGTCTGTGTCTGAACCTTCCTCGTTTCTCTGAGCTGTCCTCCAATCGGATCAGTACGTGTGGTTGTCATAGTGACACAGGATGCCATGACGAAGCAGGTGACATCGCTGACCAGTTGATCTCTTCCAGTTTAAAGTGGTGTCAGTGGCTCTGCTGGTCTCCACATGAGATTTCTCAAACTGGTTCCACACCATGAAAAGTCTACGGTGGCCCTGACAGCTCAACACACTGCAGCTCATCAAAACACGGACAGATCAAGAAAACATGGTCACCAGTTTAACAACGCCTGCTCCCAGCAGAGCGACAAAACACCCCTGGACACAAACAGACACTGTTTCCAGGGGACCCTAAATAGTGACGCACACAGCTCAGACACATTTGTTCCACCAGCAAAGCTTAGATTTTAGCTCATTTAGCTCCAGTACTGCTTTCTGGGTGCTTTTCATTCCATAAATTGGTCTCCTCGTCTCCTCCACTCGCTTCCTCTCCTCGTGTCTTAGCTCCGCCCAGCAAGGACATGAAAGAGGGATGCGAGGAAGGGACGTGAGGACGGAGGAGACGAAACTCTGAAATGAAAAATCCTCGCTCCACAGCGTCAGTCCGAAGCGACGTCACTTACTGATGACGTTTGCACAGCTGTAAAAGCTGTAAAACGTGATATTATGGTCAGATCTGCAGTCACACTGTTCTACTCCTGATTGCTATTGATGAGGTTTCAATTATATGCCGTTAGAGGCGTAACAGAGGACGGCTGTGCGGTAGATTAAACCAGCAGCCTTGTAGCCTCGCTTTAAAAAACCGTAATATACCAAGAATTTTCATTCATTTCTTGGTGACACACAGTTGTTAAAAGGACACAGTTGAAACAAGAATCAGGATGACATTTGTGAAGACCTGCTCCCGCCATGATTCAAACGTGCGCCACATACGACACGCCCCTTAAATAATAAAGACTTCGGCGTAGGATACACCGGTGTGTCCTCACTCTGATCTCCTTCAGAAGCCTCCTCTCTCCTCGCTCCTCGTCTCCTTCAGGTGCATTTAAGCAATTGGAAGATCCTTCATCATGGCGGAGGGGAAACGACTTCCGGCTCGACGAAGGAGAGAGGAGACGAGGAGGCACAATTCAATGTAATGAAAAGCACCCACAGACAGCCAATGACTGCATGAGCCACAGACATGACAACAACAAGCACGTCCAGCTGTGTCCATCAGGTTTCAGTGTCCCCTGGAAACAGCTTCTGTGGCTGCCTGCAGTGTTCCCGCTTGGTTATGCTTCTGTTTCTGCAGCAGTTAATTTAATGAAGAGCTTCCCTTCGTTCTCTTGGCTTCCGCCTGTTTTCTGAAGTTGTTGTGCACTGAGCTCAGTTTTGTCCAAACATTCAAAACTCAGACAGATTCATTGTACTGTGATAAAAAACAGTACATGTGATACACTTAAAGTACACGCAGTACCTCAGTGCATCTATATTTATCAGCGCAGCTGTGAGGGTTCAGCACCTGGCCGGCAGGAAGTACACATCATCACAGTAACAACCATTTCCTGTTGTACAGTGGCCTGTGATCCTCATTCCCCCAGCATCTCACTCACACTCACACACACACACACACACACACACACACACACACACACACACACACACACACACACACACACACACACACACACACACACACACACACACACACACACACACACACACAGAGTTTTCATGATATGTGACTGAAGAACAGAAATACATTGGACCCAAAGGTTGACATGAACTACTGTCTCTCTGTCTCTCTGTCCCTCTGTCTCTCTGTCCCTCTGTCCCTCGTAATGAAGTCACGGTCAATGTTCCATTCTGGCTCGTTAAAAAAGTGACTGGCTGATGGGTTTTTTGCACCTCAGCCGATGAGTTCAAGTTCGCGTTGGAGGCTGCGGGCCCTTCTGATCCCAAACAGATCACCCTCTGGGCCTTCTGTCCCAGCAGACAATGCTGCGTTCAGGCTCCTGCAGGAAAAGTCATGTTCGCCATCGATGATGTTAATGACTGACAGTTTGGATCAACGTGAAACTTTTCTGCTTCAATCAGGTTTTGGTAATTAATTCTCCTCATCCCAGGGGAGTCCCCCGGTACTGGGCCACACACCCTGGGCCTGAGGAGAATTAATTAATTAATTAATTACCTCTTATTTGTGCAATAACCCCCCCAGTTGCTACAATGTTTCTGTTTACACAGTTTATATCGTCGCTGTCCAATAAAAAGCACGTATCTCCAAAACTCGTTTTTTTCAGGAGCATGAAAAAAGTGTTTTACTCGTCAATTAACTTACAAATTAAACCCAAAACACAGTAATTAGACACACTTAGGACTCGAAATGAAAACCTATAGTTACATGGTGATTAGCAACCCGTTTAGTATTTTAATTGGATTTACGTGCGCTGTTGTGAGTGACATTGGACATACGTGTTTTTTAAATAATGCGTTCCAATGATGTCCGGTCATTTACGAGCCTCGAGTCTCCCGTTCATGTCCCACTAAATCTGTAAACTATTGATAGCAGGCTATCCTACATTTCCACATAGCACATTACCCTAATCTAAGATTTTTTTGGTATTTTGTGTTGAAATCAGATTAGTCCATATAGGCCAAGAGTCATCTAATACTGTATTAACGCACATGCATCAGTCTGACTCGGTTCAAGGAAATCACAGAGTTTATCGTCTATCCCTTGCTTAAAACCTAACGTTATTTACCCAAAGATATCATCTAAACCCCTGTCATAATTTCTCTGTTCCTGCGTAACACTGCACCACACAAATTACTGCAGAAACTTACCTTTCGGCCTACGTGTATCGGTGGGCTATTAAGATGCTTTGTTACAAGAAACGGTGCAGTGTTAGATGCTATAATAAGTCTGCCAAGTACTGACGGTATACAGTCTGTGTTTACGGACATGACAAATCATCTGATATACAGGCTAAGGTTAGCTAGCGGTTAGCCCTCAGGATTGAGTTGTACAGAACGAAAATATGTGAAATACTACGTGCAAATGACAATCGTGAATGTCTGTTAATTACGCGCATACGGGAGATACGCGCATTGATGGACACTTCTGACACCCAATGGAGATACGTGTTAAATATATGATGTAATAAAACGTCTTTCCATTGGTCACTTGGATCCCCAATGCTACCTGTTGCTGGGGGAGAATGTGAATATTCCTTAGCCAATGGAAAGTCAAAATCGTTAAAAGTGGAGATACGTGTTTTTTAACCAGTATAACGTTGGACAGCGACGTTATACTGGTTATTCTGTTTTGCACTATTTATTCTGTTGTTTACATTCTGTTTATCTATTTATTCTCTTTTGCACTCATTATTATTTAGCCCTTGTTTTCTTTTTTTAGTTATATAGACTATATTTTTAATTTTTAAACTGCACCACAACTCCATCTCTGTTGTAATCCGGAAGCCAAGCAACGACATTTCGTCGCCAAAATCTCACTGCTGTTTTTTTGTGCAATGACAATAAAGGAAGTCTAAGTCGAAGTCTCTAAGGACAACAAATCCTGAACTACTGCGATAGAAAATAACTCCAGGCAAGTCAACTACGACTCCCAGGGTGCATTTCACTCACACACATCCAATCACAGAGCGTCATGTTCTGTTGTCTGGACTGAAGTGATCGTTCGAAGACTCATTTTGTCCAGCTTGTCCTCCTGGGTTCCACTCAGTGTCCACACAATACTTCACTGAAGCTAAAAACACTACAGCAAACACCAAAGACAAACCTGCACATCCGAGCGGGTCAACAGAAAGCTTGCAGGGTTACATCACCTCTTAATAAAACCACACACACCCCTGATTACACACATTCACGTCTTCAGCAGCAAAAGTGGAAGCACTCCAACCCTGAACGAGCTCCGCACATCTGAGCCAAGCTACTGATGAGCTGACGCACAAAGCGACACTGACGGTCGGCGAGAGGACGCCATCACACAGTTTGTGGGTCAGGCTCTCGTTCTTTCTGCGGTGTCTGTTGCTCTAACTTTACAGCAGTGAAACACACACAGAGATGACTGCGCTCCACTTCCGTCTTCATAGTCTTCATCACACAGACTCATTGAGAGCAGAGGCCTGAGGCTGCACACACACCAACACGCAGCGGTGGACTAGAGTTCAGGATGGTCGCGTCTGCAGGTCGTCATCAGTGTGGAACAAGTACACAGATCCTTCACTTCAGTCACAGTACCACAGTGTGGAAATACTATGTCCTGTCAACATGACAATATACTTGACCCATCAAAGATAAACGCAGAATCATGCGTATGACTGGATTCTAATAGAGGAAGCATTCATGTGTTCATCACATTAATGCTGCAGCTGCCGAAGGTGAAGCTCATTTGAACTGCTTTGTACAGGTGCTGGTCATAAAATTAGAATATCATGGAAAAGTCGATTTTTTTCAGTAATTCCATTCAAAAAGCAAAACTTGTATAATGTATACATTCATTTCACACAGACCGACATATTTCAAGTATTTACTTCTTTTAATATTGATGATTATACCTGACAACTAATGAAAACCCCCAATTGAGTATCTCAGAAAATTAGAATATTGTGGAAAAGGTCAATATTGAAGATATCTGGTGCCTCACTCTAATCAGCTAATTAACTCCAAACACCTGCAAAGGCCTTTAAGTGGTCTCTCGGTCTAGTTCTGTGAACTACACAATCATGGGGAAGACTGCTGACCTGACAGTCGTCCAAAAGACGATCATTGACACCTTGCACAAGGAGGGCAAGTCCCAAAAGGTCATTGCTAAAGAGGCTGGATGTTCACAGAGCTCTGTGTCCAAGCACATTAGTAGAAAGGCAAAGGGAAGGAAAAGATGTGGTAGAAAAAGTGTACAAGCAATAGGGATAACCGCACCCTGGAGAGGATAGTGAGACAAAACCCATTCAAAACTGCAGGGGAGATTCACAAAGAGTGGACTGCAGCTGGAGTCAGTGCTTCAAGAACCACCACTCACAGACGTATGCAAGACATGGCTTTCAGCTGTCAGCTGCATTCCTTGTGTCAAGCCACTCTTGAACAAGAGACAGCGTCAGAAGCGTCTCACCTGGGCTAAAGACAAAAAGGACTGGACTGCTGCTGAGTGGTCCAAAGTCATGTTCTCGGATGAAAGTAAATTTTGCATGTCCTTTGGTAATCAAGGTCCCAGAGTCTGGAGGAAGAGAGGAGAGGCACAGAATCCACGTTCCTGAGGTCGAGTGTCAAGTTTCCACAGTCAGTGATGGTTTGGGGTGCCATGTCATCTGTCATCACCTTAACCCCATAGAAAATCTATGGGGTATTGTGAAGAGGAAGATGCGAGATGCCAGACTCAACAACGCAGAAGAGCTGAAGGCCACCATCAAAGCAACCTGGGCTCTCATAACACCTGAACAGTGCCACAGCCTGATCGACTCCATGCCACGCCGCATTGCTGCAGTAATTCAGGCAAAAGGAGCCCCAACTAAGTATTGAGTGCTGTACATACTCATACTTTTCATGTTTCTACTTTTCAGTTGGACAACATTTTTAGAAATCCTTTTTTTGTATCAGTCTTAAGTGATATTCTAGTTTTCTGAGATACTGAAATTTGGATTTTCATTAGTTGTTAGTTTAAAATCATCAAAATTAAAGAACTAAACATTTGTAATATATCAGTCTGTGTGTAATGAATGAATGTAATATACAAGTTTCACTTTTTGAATGGAATTACTGAAATAAATCAACTTTTCCATGATATTCTAATTTTATGACCAGCACCTGTATTTCCCCTTGAGGATCAATAAAGTTTTTATCTTCATCTATAATAAAAATGGATTTTGATTTTGTATTATTAATCTCAATCTGCAGATATATTCTGACTGACTCGGAGCAAACACTGGAGCACCACATTCAGGCCGAAACTATTGATTTTCATGATCCATTAATCTGTCAGTTGTTTTCACGTGTAATCAGTTCATCGTTTCATGTAGAAAATGTATGAAAACAGTGAAAAATGTCAGAATTTCCCAGTGTCCAAGGTGATGTCTTCAAGCTCTGTCCATCCAAAGATCCAATCCGTTTGGTTGATTTCTTTAGACTTCAGCTTGATGTGTTGAGATCAGGAAAAACTCACAATGAGTACTGGACAGACACAAAGGCGCGCACACACACACACACACACACACACACACACACACACACACACACACACACACACACACACAGTCCATACATAACCTCCTCTGCTTGCTCCGTTTGTTTTGTCTCTCCACGCCGGCCCGTCAGCCTCTGGTGGGCGGAGCAGCTTTCATTCACTGTGGCCTTATTATCTAATCGGGCATCACAGACATTAAATACAACAAAGCTCAGGTGTGTGTTCACCTTTTCACACTTCAACTGACGTCACAAAGTCTGGAAGCAGCATTTACAGTTCGGCGGGCCCGAAACCGGAATACCTCCTGTCCGGTCCGAGCTGTGGACGGCTAGCGACACCAGCTAACTTTAATTAAAGAAACTAGCCGTGTGCTAACACTAGCATGTCCATTCTGTCGTGTTTACAGTGCTGTAGCTATGTTAGCATGCTAGCTGGCTGTACCAACCGATATCAACAACCGTCTACACCCATCTGCACAACTTACAGGTGCACTGACTCAAGATGAAATCCAAAGAGATTTAATCCTCCAACCTCTCACCTCAATTTAACGTCTGAAAACGACATAATCGCAGTTAATCTACTGTTCCACAAAAGTTAGATATTTTAGGCCGTGTAAAAGGGCGACAATGCTTTAATTTAACCGCGCTACAGAGTGCTAACTAGCTAAAGTTTGAGTAGATGAAGTTGTAACGTTAACTGAAATTATTGGGATTTCACAAGTGTTCAAAATGGCCACAGAAAATTCCAGGCTATAAATGATTGCACTGATACTTCGCATGTAAGTTTTGTGAACCGCGTTTTCACGTAATTAAATCATTACAACTGGAATCACGGCAGAGGAACACTTTGGGGGGGGCACAGTGTTTGTCATAACACCGGCCCTGACGGGTTTCCCCATCCCATTCTTCCCACAGTCGTTTAAGTTACATTTTTACTCCTCACCGTCTTTAAGTCCATAAAAACTGTCTCTAAGCTACTTCAACAGACACTCGATCGGCTCAGAGTGTCCGTTCTCCGGGATGTGTCGCTCACTCACCGGCCCTGGTGGTATCCGTCAGGTCGTGGTTGGCGGCGCTCCGGGGAAACTCCTTCAGCTTCCTGCCGCTGAGGTTCAGGCACCCGGTGGCCGAGGCTTCGTCCAACGCACGGTCCAGAGAACGGTTCCAGGGCGCCGGACCCGCCGGTCCCAGTCCGTTATTATTCCCGACTAAAACATTCCCGGTGCCGCCGCCGCTGCTGCCACCTCCAACCGTGAAGTTGAGTCCGGTGTTGTCCGCAGACCCCAGCAACACCGAGGCCGCCATTACACACTCCGGCTGGTTAGCTCTCAGCTAACGGCTAACTTTCCCACCCTAAACTCCAGAGCGGAGCATGCGCAGAGCGGCGCTCAGAGGGAAGCGGCTGGTCAACGCGTTATTATGTTTTTATTAACAGAACACCAAGTACGACAACACTGTACACTGACTGTGCAGTGATACTATGCACTACACAGTACAACACTGTACACTGACTGTGCAGTGATACTATGCACTACACAGTACAACACTGTACACTGACTGTGCAGTAATGCTATGCCCTAAACAGTACAATAATAGCGTAAACTAAACAGTGCCATAATACTGTGCGTACTCCCGTACTACCATACCATACTATATGTTAAACAGTCGAATAATAGTATGTGTAATTCAGTAATACTAAAAAAAGAAACATGAATTAAAACAGGCACCAATGACAGAGATGATATTATTCTTTTATTTTGAATGAAATGTATGTAAATGTTAAGACAGCCCTTTGTTTGTTTTCATCTTTGCATCTGCATCAGTGCTTACATTTAAATACTATTTATCCATATTACTATTATTTGTCCTGTTTTTCATTTATCTCATAAGTATGAATGAGTATGATGGGTATGAAGACATTTATTTGTGTTTTTCTTGTCCTCCTGCTGTCAATAAGCAGCAAGGAAAGACATATACATAAAGTTCTGTTGATTTATTTATTTATCTGAGCACAAAGCCATCTGATAAAAAACTCTAAAGTACAGTTTTAAAGTCATCTCATATGAGACACTCAATAAGATGATCAAAAAACAATCAAAAAGACGAAAAACAGAAAGAAATAAAGCATTGGACTTGTTACATTTCTTTGTTTAGGTGAAATTTCCCAAAAAGTTTTTCAATGTGTAAAATAATTTCCAGCAAAAGTAAATCAGTTGAGGTCATGATGTGGCTTGGTGGAGGTTTTGGTGTGAATGTTGTGGGTTGGTGGAGGTTTTGGTGTGAATGTTGCGGGTTGGTGGAGGTTTTGGTGTGAATGTTGCGGGTTGGTGGAGGTTTTGGTGTGAATGTTGCGGGTTGGTGGAGGTTAATGTTTTCGCAGCAGCTGTAAGAAAAAAACTCCTGATGACAGACAAATAATCACAGACATTATTATATTAAAGAAAAACAACGATTTTATTTCCGGTTTGGCTCATTTGTCGGCTTTAATCGTTGGATGTCGACGTCAACACAACCAGCATAAAAACATCATCCCCCAGAATTCCCTGCGGTGTCGCATATTGACGCATGCGTGTCGCAGCGGTGTCTAGGGCCGGGTATCATGGCGACGTACGTGGACATTCTGAAGAGCGAGTTTCCTGAGATCGACTCGGAGGTGTTCGACTACATCACAGGTAAGAGGCCAGAGACAGAGCCGCTGTGTGCCGTGGACAGAGCCGCTGTCTGTTCGGCCGGCAGACCGGTTCAGACCGGTTTGTAATCTGCCTTGCTAGCCAGACAGCCGCTGCTCTTAGCTCCGGAGCTAATGAGCTAACGGCTGACTGTACTCACAGGAGGGCACCGGCTAGCGCGGCGTGGCTCGCGGGGTTAGATTATCTTGACTAAAACGTGATTAGTTGGGGGATTATAGTCCGGTTTGACAGGACCCAACCCCGAACACTGACCCACATGAACCGTGGCGGTGTCACGGGAGTGTCACGGCGGCAATGCTCGTGCCGTGAAGCCTGTGGAGGAAGGAAACGGCCCGAAGTCTCGACCTGTATTAAACTAAATGAGGAAGTTCAGTCGGTGAGTTCCGGTCGTCTTCACCACAGGTGGACCATGAGCCGGACAAGGTGGATGTCATCTGACACAATGACTGTGACACTGTGTGTGTGTGTGTGTGTGTGTGTGTGTGTGTGTGTGTGTGTGTGTGTGTGTGTGTGTGTGTGTGTCGGATGAGAGGCGAAACGTCTTCCAAGACGAACTGACACGGTCCAGTTGCGAACGATTGAATGCCCTGAAGCTTACAATGACCTGGATGAATGAGAATATTCACAGGCTCGTTGAAGAACAAACTAGAAGAGCTGACTTTGATTCTTGTACTTGCAGCTGATTTGAAGTACTTCATGCGCAGTGGAGTAGTACTTGTATACACTGACTCGTAGTACTGAAACTGTTCCGTCTGCCACTGAAACACAGTGAGCTCAAACGCTCTGAAAAACAGTAGAAAATAACATTAAATAGAAGTATTTAAGGAGTAAATGTACTTCATTACCTTCCTCTGCTAGTGTTTAAGATTGCTTTCCATAACTACAATGAAAGCAGTACAATGTAGAAGCAAATTTCACCTTCAAAGTGTCCAAAATCTACACCTTGACAGCAGGACGACCAGCAGCAGGACGACCAGCAGCAGTGCTTTCGTGTGGCAGTCGGATTCTTAGCATCTACTTTTGTAGAATCTGTACAAATGCACGTGTACATCACTGCTTTTTCCGTTCTCTGTCTCGTGTACTTTCACATTTTTATTTTGACCTCTTTGCCGCCGTGCCTGCTTTTTGTTACCTGCTGGCTGTAACGACTAAATCTCCCTGGTGTGGTATCAATAAAGTCTTATCTTATCTTATCTTATCTTATCTTATCCCAACAAACTGAACTCAAATACATCAAAATGTTTGCCTGAATAAAGAGTCAAAAACAAGCATAGCAAACAGTAAACGAGCGTTCAGACGGAGTGAAGCAGGTTTCGACGTTGATCAGATTTTAAAGCCATCCCTCTCAGACGTCCAGACCGAGACGCCTCTGCTCCTCACCTTGCTGTCGTGATGTACAGGTGTGCTCCCGGATGTGTCTGTGCGCTGTGACATCACCGTTGGGCGTGGTTTTCTCCATTCATTGATTAGTTGGTCTATAAAATGTCCATCAGTGTTTCCCAAAGTCCAACAGGACGTCCTTGTTTTGTCCAGCGTGCAAAGACATTCAGTTTAATGTCACAGAGGAGTCAAGAAGGAGAAAGCGTTCACACTGAAGGAGGTGGAATCACACAAGTTTGACTTTTGTCTTAAAATAGTTATTCAGAAATAGAAATGAATCAACAAAATAGTCGTTGATGGATTTAATAGTCGACAGTTGATCAAGTGCCCCCGTCTCTTCACTGATGTCTCAGTCAAAGTGTCCACCTTTGATCTCAGCAGGTGTGTTAACACCTGAGCAGGTGTTGGATGCAGCAGGCGCTGTGAGTGAAGCGCTGAATGGAAATGTGTGTGTTTCAGGTGTTTTGGACAGCGGAGGAGCAGATTTCGAGGATGGGGAGGAGGTTTACGATGCCATCGGAGGAGTCCTGCAGGAAGTGTCTGCAGACAGTAAAAACGAAGACGACGTCAGAGACATCTGCCTCCAGATGTTCAACACTCTCAAACTGTAAGGACGAGGAGACGTCACGTCTTCCAAAAGCTTTGCAATGATTGAACAATCACTTCCATCAGAGGGACGATTCAGACAGCTGAGAAACATCAGTGTGTTAGTGTCTGACAGGCTGCAGCAGCTGCAGCAGCTCGTCTCCATCACTTCAGATCAGACCACAGCCTCGACTCCTTCAGCCACAGGCTGCCTTCAGAAACAGGAACATGTCTCTTGAGCAGGTGTGTTTTATGTGTTTGTCAAACAGGAACAACCGTCATGGCTCTCAGAGACAGGTGCTGTTGGACGCTCCAGTGCAGCTGTCTCAGATCTCTGGCGACATAGGTAATAATAAAGTTTCACTGTATTTGAACTTCCGATGATATCTGATCAGATAGCTACAGAAGACATTAGGTCTCATTGTTTTGACGCGTCTGTCTCCACCGTCCTCAGTCAGTGCAGCAGAAGACGTTCAGGGAATCTGGATGATGAAGCGTCCTCAGAACACGGTGAGTGGTTTTTAAGACTTGAATCTTATTTTCGCAATAAAAGACTTCCTGTTTGGATTAAAAGCTTCTGCTGACAGGTGTCATTAAACACATCACTTCCTGTCTGTGTCTCCTCAGACAGTGGACGCGAAGAAACTGGAGAAGGCCGAAGCGAAGCTGAGAGCCAAACACGAACGCAGGAATGAGAAGGACTCTCAGAAGGCCTCCAGCCCGCTGTCAGTGCACACCTCACACCTGTGTTTCACCTGTCCTCTCTGTCTTCAGCAGCGCACCTGTCCTCACCTGTCCTTCTTTGCTGTCTCTCACAGAGTCCTGGAGGAGGCGTCGGCCAGTCAGGCCAGCAGTAAGAAGGACAATCGAGTCGACCAATCAGGAAAGAATCGCAGTTATGACATCCGCATCGAGAACTTTGATGTTTCGTTTGGAGAGAGGTGAGCTGAGGTTTGATGAAGATATCTGAGGTTTGATGAAGATATCTGAGGTCTGATGAAGATATCTGAGGTCTGAAGATATTTCTGTCTCCAGGTGTTTGCTGCAGGGGGCGGAGCTGTCTCTGGCATTTGGTCGGCGGTACGGTCTGATTGGTCGGAACGGACTGGGGAAGACGACGCTGTTGAAGATGTTGGCCAGTCGTAACCTGCGTGTCCCAGCTCACATCTCCATCCTCCACGTGGAACAGGAAGTGGCCGGAGACGAGACGCCGGCGCTGCAGAGCGTCCTGGAGAGCGACACGCTGAGGGAGGGTCTGCTGGGCGAGGAGAAGAGGCTGAACGCTCGCATCGCCAACGGAACGTAAGATCCTGACTGACAGACGCAGGGTGACGCTGCGTTCAGGCAGAACGACAGCGCAGCTTTAATCCAGAGCAGGTTTGGAGTGGTTTGCCGGCCTGGTCCGGTGTTCACCTGAGGCCAGGTGTGAACGCCTTCTGTTACGTTCCTTCAAAGTCCCCGGCTGTCTGTGGTAGAGGTGTTTCACCTTGACGCCCTCAGTTTGCGGCCATTGCTATGAAGACACTGAAGTGACCTGAGTGTCCTTCTCAGTCTGTGCTTGTGTTTCTTGTCTCAGTGCTGACGGGATGGAGAGCGTCCGACTGTCGGAGATCTACGGCAAGCTGGAGGAGATTGAGGCTGACAAAGCTCCAGCTCGGTAACCATGGCAACCACACAGTCTCACTCACAACATTCACATCACTACGACAACTGTACTGCAGGAAAAAATGCAATTGTACTGCAGTAAAAACTACGGCTGTACTGCGGTAAAAACTACGGCTGTACTGCAGTAAAAACCACAGCTGTACTGCAGTAAAAACTACGGCTGTACTGCAGTAAAAACCACAGCTGTACTGCGGTAAAAACTACGGCTGTACTGTGGTAAAAACCACAGCTGTACTGCAGTAAAAACTACGGCTGTACTGCAGTAAAAACTACGGCTGTACTGCAGTAAAAACCACGGCTGTACTGCAGTAAAAACTACAGCTGTACTGCAGTAAAAACTACGGCTGTACTGTAGTAAAAACCACGGCTGTACTGCAGTAAAAACTACAGCTGTACTGCAGTAAAAACCACAGCTGTACTATTGATTGATGCAGTCATGAAGTGAAAGTATAAGATGAAGATTAAGATGTACTTTATGAATCACAGCACACACATGCTACAGGGAGGAGGAGACGCACACACGCCATGCTTTATGTGAAATTATTTTTTCCGCGTTTGACCCGTCCTCGGTCCGTCGTTCCTCAGACCAGGAGCGGTGGGCTGCCAGCTGCCAGCTGATGCCGGTGCCGCGCCCGGGGACCCATCCTTCTTCGTCACCGTTGGTCTTGCATGTTTTTAGTGGGGGTTATTTAAGGAGGAAACCCCGGGTGAACACGGGGAGAACATACAAACTCCACACAGAAACGCCCTTTTTCCTCGAGCAGCAGGCACTGAAGGCATGGTGGAGGACACGCCACCAGCGCCCACAGCGGGATTCGAACCAGGGACCTTCTAGCTGTGAGGCGACAGTGTTACCACTTGTGCCACCGTGCTACCAAAGTAATAAGTAATGTGATATCACAATATTCATTAAGCTTCCTTGAAATCTCTGTTAGAGCTTCATCAAACCACAGTGATCAAACATTTAAGCTCAAGTCCTCTGACTCCGCTTCCACGGACGTTCTTGTCTGTCTCCACGAGGCAGCAGTGATGGCGGTCTGCAGACCGTCCTCACGTATCATGACATGTATGTCCTTTGTGTCTGCAGCAGATTATTTGTTCTGTCTGCGCCTTTAAGTCAAATCCACATTAGATGGAAAACAGGAATTCACTGCCCTCGACACACTGAGGCACCAGCAGGAGGCGCTGACTTCACATCCACGTCATTCACTCTGGAATCAAGGCGCTGATGTATGTGTGTGATTGACATCTCTCTCATCCAATCAGAGCCTCTGTCATCCTGGCTGGCCTTGGATTCTCTCCCAAAATGCAACAGCAGACCACCAAGTGAGTCTGCTCCAGCGTGTGCACGCACACACACACACACAGACACACACACACACACACACAGACACACACACAGATTTACATGTAGAACACACTCTACTGCATGTTGGTTTATGGTGTGTGTGTGTGTGTGTGTGTGTGTGTGTGTGTGTGTGTGTGTGTGTGTGTGTGTGTGTGTGTGTGTGTGTGTGTGTGTGTGTGTGTGTGTGTGTGTGTGTGTGTGTGCGCGTGCGTGTGCGTGTGTGTGTCTCTAGGGAGTTCTCAGGAGGATGGAGGATGAGGTTGGCGCTGGCCAGAGCTCTGTTTGCTCGGTGAGTTTCAGCCTTCAGTTCCTGCTCTCAGTCAGTCGTGGTGGTAAATGGTGGTGTACAAGTACACGTGTGTGTGTGTGATGATACACATAATGAAGTACACATGACGTTTACTTTGTGTCTTTGTTTCTCTGTTTCCACGAGGCCGGACCTGCTGCTGCTTGACGGTGAGTCAGCTTCTCCTCACTGCCGCCAGTGGACGCAGTACATGTGGTAGTATGAGTAACAGTAGGACGAGGAGTAGTAGGAGTACAAGTTGTAGTTGTATGAGGACTGCTAGTGGTATTAAGAGGAAGATAAGTGGGAGTACATGAAGTAGGAATATTGTAGTAGGAGTAAGTTTAGGAGGAGTAATAGTAGTTCTGGCAGTGGTAGTTGTAGTTTTGTTACTTGGTGAGAAGAGTAGAAATATAAGTAGTAGTTTTGTGGTTTTGTGGTAGTATTCTCATGTTTTCCTTGTGTTCCTGTGTGTATGTGCGTGTGTTGCAGAGCCTACCAACATGTTGGATGTCAGAGCCATTCTGTGGTTGGAGAACTACCTGCAGGTCTGAACTATGACTCACTTTAGCGTTAGCATACCTCATTGGAAACAATGGGAACGTTACCCAGAAGCTAATAAGTCACTCATCCCACAGACGTGGCAGTCCACCATCTTGGTCGTCTCCCACGACAGAAACTTCCTGAACGCCGTAGTAACAGACATCATCCACCTGCACTCTCAGAGGCTGGACAGTTACCGTGGCGACTACGAAAACTTCATAAAAACCAAAGAAGACAGACTGAAGAACCAACACAGAGAGTATGAGGCCCAGCTGCAGTACAGACAGCACATACAGGTACCGCTGCTGCAGTACAGACAGCACATACAGGTACCGCTGCTGCAGTACAGACAGCACATACAGGTACCGCTGCTGCAGTACAGACAGCAGTACAGACAGCACATACAGGTACCACTGCTGCAGTACAGACAGCAGTACAGACAGCACATACAGGTACCGCTGCTGCAGTACAGACAGCAGTACAGACAGCACATACAGGTACCGCTGCTGCAGTACAGACAGCACATACAGGTACCGCTGCTGCAGTACAGACAGCACATACAGGTACCGCTGCTGCAGTACAGACAGCACATACAGGTACCGCTGCTGCAGTACAGACAGCAGTACAGACAGCACATACAGGTACCGCTGCTGCAGTACAGACAGCATATACAGGTACCGCTGCTGCAGTACAGACAGCAGTACAGACAGCACATACAGGTACCGCTGCTGCAGTACAGACAGCACATACAGGTACCGCTGCTGCAGTACAGACAGCACATACAGGTACCGCTGCTGCAGTACAGACAACACATACAGGTACCACTGCTGCAGTACAGACAGCACATACAGGCACCGCTGCTGCAGTACAGACAGCACATACAGGTACCGCTGCTGCAGTACAGACAGCAGTACAGACAGCACATACAGGTACCACTGCTGCAGTACAGACAGCAGTACAGACAGCACATACAGGTACCGCTGCTGCAGTACAGACAGCACATACAGGTACCGCTGCTGCAGTACAGACAGCACATACAGGTACCGCTGCTGCAGTACAGACAACACATACAGGTACCGCTGCTGCAGTACAGACAGCACATACAGGTACCGCTGCTGCAGTACAGACAACACATACAGGTACCACTGCTGCAGTACAGACAGCACATACAGGTACCGCTGCTGCAGTACAGACAGCACATACAGGTACCACTGCTGCAGTACAGACAGCACATACAGGTACTGCTGCTGCAGTACAGACAGCAGTACAGACAGCATATACAGGTACCACTGCTGCAGTACAGACAGCAGTACAGACAGCACATACAGGTACCGCTGCTGCAGTACAGACAGCAGTACAGACAGCATATACAGGTACCACTGCTGCAGTACAGACAGCAGTACAGACAGCACATACAGGTACCGCTGCTGCAGTACAGACAGCACATACAGGTACCGCTGCTGCAGTACAGACAGCACATACAGGTACCACTACAAAGAGTCTGTTTTTAGTTGGATGAAGGTCACATGATGCGCCTCTTTTCCCAGAATGCATTCTGTTAGTGACACTGGCATGTTTGTGTTTCAGGTGTTTATTGACAGATTTCGTTACAACGCTAACAGAGCAGCTCAGGTCCAGAGCAAACTCAAACTGCTGGAGAGGCTGTGAGTATTCATACAGGTGGCACACCTGAGCACCTGTATCTGCACACCTCAGACACACCTGTCACACCTGATGCACACCTGATTTAAATGTGTGTCAGTAACATCCACCTGGACTCAGATGTACTTGATCAGCACCAGGTGTGTCAGGTGTGTTGTCTGTCTTCAGTACATTCCACAGACACTGTACTCGGTGTACCTGATGTACTGTGTTTTTCTCTCCTGCAGACCTGAACTGAAGCCCATCGAGAAAGAGACTGAGGTGACTTTAAGGTAAGACGATGAGTGTCGGCCATGTTTTCTCTGAGGTGAACCTGGCCTCAGACATGCGAGGTCCCCAGAGGACGAATCCTCAGTGAAGTACACTAAAGTACTCTTTCAGCTGGGTACTGCATCAATGCGGTGTACTACAGAGAGCACCTTTTTTTATTTATTTATTTATTTTTTTCAATTTTGTTTTTATTATGATTTTCATGGTTAACAATTCACCAGTCACCTCCTATTGTCTGTACATTACAACAGATTCATCCAGCAAGACATCCACAATTACACAAGATATACAGTTCGGGATGATTGGTCCTCTCCCAATCACACCACAGAGGAAATCAATTACATACCAAAATTAAGAACATAACTCCTTTGGCTTAGAACAAGAACGCTGGGGTGCATATCGAGAGAGCACCTTTTTTAATCGTGCTCAACTTTGTAAATGAAGCTGTGTTTTCTTGAATAACCAGTCCGCCCACCTGGGACAGGTAGTGTCCAGCTCAGGTGTACTGGCTGCTTTCTGTCGTCTGTACCGTGTGGACGTCTGGTCCAGGTTAATGTGGCCACGTTACCTGTAACACAGGTGCTGACGACTGTCGAGGCTTTAAAACGGCAGCTGTTTCATCTCGCCTCTGATTGGACGGATTGTTGTCCGCTCAGATGTTGACTGGTTGATTGACGTGTTGCGTTTGTCCTCTTGCAGGTTTCCAGATAACTTTGAGAAGCTGTCTCCTCCCATCCTGCAGTTGGATGAGGTGGAGTTTTGTTACACTCCAGACCAGTGCCTCTTCTCCGGACTCAACCTGTCAGCTGACCTCGAGTCTCGCATCTGCATCGTACGTGTCATCAATAAAATTAACCAATGGGTGACCGGATGCCCGTTAGTGGCAGCTGTTGTCATATGAACATGTAAAGTTGATCCTTCAGTCTCACCTGTAGGATCCAGAGAGTGTGAACTCATGGGAAAAGTTTGATTGAACAAAAATGTGTAGTTTTAACGACCAGTCACCTGATCAGTAATCGGGATGGACGGTGGTGGGGTTCACGTGTCGTGTCGTGTTTGTTGTCAGGTCGGCGAAAACGGCGCCGGTAAATCGACCATCCTCAAACTGCTGATGGGTGAGCTGACGCCGGTCAGCGGAGTCAGACAAGCTCACAGGTAAGATGACTAACAGACCAATGAGAGCAGAGCAGTCACCTGAGCTTGTTCACCTGAGCTGCTCCTGTTTGTACAGAACAGTTTACAGGATACCTTTCATGTTCTGCTCGATGAACCTTTTACACTCAGTATAGAGAACCATTAGCGAACTGTTCACGCTCTGTTCAGGGAACCGTTTAGTCTTTGTTGGTGGGTTCTGTTTGAGGAACCTTTTCTCCATGTAGGGAACAGTTTACACTCTTTATATCTGGTGCTGTTCGCTCTCTTGGGGGAACCACTTGTTAACCCTTTCTGTTCAGGGAACTGTTCATGTGCTCCTCACCGGGAACTGTTCCTGTGCTGCTCACAGGGAACTGTTCCTGTGCTGTTCACTGGGAACTGTTCCTGTGCTGCTCACAGGGAACTGTTCCTGTGCTGCTCACAGGGAACTGTTCCTGTGCTGCTCACAGGGAACTGTTCCTGTGCTGTTCTCAGGGAACTGTTCCTGTGCTGCTCACAGGGAACTGTTCCTGTGCTGCTCACAGGGAACTGTTCCTGTGCTGTTCTCAGGGAACTGTTCCTGTGCTGTTCACGGGGAACTGTTCCTGTGCTGCTCACAGGGAACTGTTCCTGTGCTGTTCTCAGGGAACTGTTCTTAGAGAAACCTTTACATGCTTTGTTCAGGCAGCCGTTTAAACACTGCTGATAGGAAATGTTTACTGGACAATCCACACAGGTATGTGTGTTTACCGTTCCAGGAAACGGTTTGTGTGCTCTTTAGGAACTGTTTTCAGGGACTCGCTCGCAGACTGTTTCCACAGAACCTTTTATTAGCGCAGCCATTTACTGCAGCTTCTTTGCTGGTGGTTTTCATTTGTCATCAGGAACTTGAAGATCGGTTACTTCAGTCAGCATCACGTGGACCAGCTGGACCTGAACGTTTGCTCTGTGGAGCTGCTGCTCAACAGGTTCCCCGGTAACCACCGAAACCACGGCAACCAAAACTACAACAGCTACTCACACCGAGGCTTTGTTCGAGATTCTGATTGGCTGGTGTTTGTGTCACAGGTCGGACGGAGGAGGAGTATCGCCACCAGCTGGGAGGTTACGGTATCACCGGAGAGCTGGCCACAAGGCCGGTGGCCAGTCTGTCAGGAGGACAGAAGAGCCGGGTGGCCTTCGCACAGATGACCATGCCATGGTAGTGAGACGTTCAGGGTCCAGCTATTAGTGTACCTGATGATGATGATGATGATGATGATGGTGATGGTGATGATGTCATCTGTCTGTCCTCCAGCCCAAACTTCTACATCCTGGACGAGCCGACGAACCACCTGGACATGGAGACCATCGAGGCTCTGGCTAAAGCCCTCAACAAGTTTAAAGTGAGTGAGAGTGTGTCCTGTTCTTCTTCTGTGGTGAAATAATCTGCACATCAGTGAAACAGCGCTGCACACCTGAGCTCCAGGTATGTCAGGGTCACACCTTGTCAGATGTCCAGCAGGTGTCTTACCTGACCAGGTGTGCACTCCACAATCGATCGTTTGACTCCTCTTTATGTTTCTTACATAAAAAATCCAGAAGAGCTAAATTACATGAAACCTTCAGTTTCCTGACGTGTGTGTGTGTGTCGCTGCAGGTGTATCTCAGGTGTGTTTCCTCAGTGTGTGATGTCATGTGTTTCAGGGCGGGGTCATCCTGGTGTCACACGACGAGCGTCTGATCCGGTTGGTGTGTAAGGAGCTGTGGGTGTGTGAAGGCGGGAAAGTGCGACGTGTCGACGGCGGTTTCGACGAGTACCGAGACATCCTGCACGAGCAGTTCAAGAAGGAGGGTTACCTGTGAGAAACTGACCCCGCCCACCGCTAACATAAACCCCGCCCCCTCCATAACGACACCTGTCACGGCAGCCGATCGGCCATCAGAGCAGACCGGAGGACGTTTTCTTCTCTGAACTGTCTCACCTCCTGCTTCAGGTGATGATCTGCTGCGAGCTGATTGGTTGCTTCTGGTCACCCGTTGAGGTCACCGGGAAGTCTGGAGGAGTCGTCATGAATGTTCTGGAGTTTATTTGAAAGTCAAACAGCCGCCTGTCATCAGTATATCGCCACTTTGAAGCTGATGTTGTTTTGTATGGACTTTGGAGGTTTTATCAGTTTTAAAGGACTTGAGCGTCAAACATTATATTTCCATTCAGAGACGAATAAAAACCATCAGATCATGTGTTCAGTTTCTGTCTTCAGTGGTTTTCACGGACGCTATCGACTTAACGCGTAAAATGAAAAGTGAGCAGATGAACTCGGAGTCAAAGCGGCGTTCAGGTGCTTTGACTTTGTTCAGGTTTGTTTGTTTGGAGTCATTACATTGAAAAAAGGTCGTTGTGGTTTCCGTCCACGAAGCTTGCTGGCTTTGTCTCGTCCATGCTGAGAGACACGATGTCCACTGTGTGACGCCATAAACCTCACATCTTTCCACAGAGAAGAAAACTGATAACAAACCAATGGGGACGATCTGATCAGTGTCCTCGAGTGATGTCACTTGAGTCAGCTGACCAGACCGCCGTAGCTACAGGCTACTTTAGCTGCTGCTAGCTCGTGTTGCTCATCAACGAAAATTATGACTAAAAATCGTCGTCAATGAACCTTTATCGTGTGACGAAACGAGACGAGACGAGACGCAACGTAAATGCTGGTCATGTGACGGTAAATAATTAAATATATAATGCAATATTGTGGACGAATAAAGACGAGACTAAATGTGGTTTACAAAATAAAAACTGCTAAAATGTCTACGACTAAAACGACACCAGATGAAATGTCACAACATGCCGGGTTTAACGATGAAGAAGAAGGTGTGAGGAAGAAAGACGAGAGCTGCAGCGTTGGTTTGTTTTTAACTGACCATCATGAGTGTCGTGTGGTCGATCCGTCCGTCCAGATGTCATCAAATGTCCTCTGAACATCCGACGCATCGTCTCACATAAAGTGTACGATACCAAAGAATAAGAATCCACACGCACACACAGAGACACACACCTCTGAGTTTTCATCAGTAAAATCTATTAAAAAACCAAAAGTTGAGAATTGAAAAAGCTCGTCATTAAACTGCTCGCGCTCCTTCACCTTAAAGACAAACGCACAGTGGTGGACAGACTGTCCCTCAATCTGACACCAGATGGAGACAACAAAAACCAGAAACCAGCTGCACATCCACAGAGGTCAGAGGTCACCGCAGGGCAGCGGCTCCTCTACAGCTCTGCTGTCCAGGCTGCTGCCATGTCCTGCTGTGTCTTCTCTCTCAGGTGAGGCAGGACGGCATCCCTGTAAAACACCTGCAGTTTGGACACTGTTTCCTCCCACAGGTCGGGGTCAAAGGTCACTGGGACGATGGCCGTCTCCTTCAGGGTGAAGACGACGAGGTCAGCCTGCCGCAGGCCCGTCACTGCCAGCTGACACTGGATCTGTGTGAAGTAACTGTGAGACGTCTTCAGACAGTAGACCGAGGACTGGGACAGAAAGACAAGGAGAGGATGTTAGAGACAAGGAGTGGACCACTGAGAAGGGAGGACAGGGTGACACAGGACGCTGATGAAAAGGAAAGGAGAGGACAGACGTTTGTGGACAGTGAGATATCTTACCCCCCCAGCCTGCCGTCCGTCCTGGTCCTGTATTTCCAGACAGAAGGCGGGGTCCTCCCTGCAGGCGTCCTCCACTCGTCTGTGTCTGTGTTTGTAGGGACACTTCACCTCCAGGCAGAGAAGCCGTTGGCCGGTCCGGCTGTCCGTCACAATGCCATCAGGAGACGCAGCCAACCAGGGACGGCGAGCGTCAATGAACAGACCGCAGTCCTGAACCGTGACCGACCGACCCAAAGCAGTGCTCTTCAGCGTCTGCGGGACGACATCATCGACATCATCATCACCATCATCGTCATCATCAGTATTCCACATCTCTACGCTGTGACTTAACCAGTAAGGTGAGCCGTACCTGATACCGGCGGACCACCTCAGCCTCCATGTGGACCCCCCAGCTCATGGCTCTGGTCTGGACCCGCCGCTGCTCACCTGTCCAATCAGAGCCGGATAAAGAACCAGTCAGTGACCTCCAGCCAATAATGATCATCATGAAACTGCGAAGACGTTCACAGTCCAGACAAATCGGCCAATCGATTGACAGGAAATTCAATTCTCGGTGATGACGGTTTGCTGCTTCTCCTACTGGAAACTGCATCGATTCATCAGTGATTATTTTCATCATCAGTTTCTTGATCGATGGTTCGGTCTATAAAATGTCAAGATACCAAAGTTCAGGTCCCCACAGGGACAGAGAGACCAGAACCACCACTGTCTGCGGACAGGCGGTTTTGGGCGTGGCTTACCTGTGACCGCAGCCAGGTAGGAGGTGGGCGGGGTTTTGCTCTTGCCATGAACAAATCGGCAGCGAGTGATGCGGTGAGCCATTGAGGCTGTGATCCGGTTCTTCCTCCACATGAACCAATCCTGATTGGTCCTCTGTCCACGGGTCCGAACCTCCACGTCCTCCACAGTCCACCTGTCCAGCGGGCCTCCGAGGCTCAGAGGGACCTGCTCTGGTTTAAGAGGGGCTCTGTTAGAGAGCTGATCTGGTGTTCGTACAGGATCTGGATCTGGAGCAGCTCTCTGAACCGGTTCCTGATGTGGTCTCTCGACAGGTCTCTGAGTGCCCCGTGTTTGTTTTTGTCCTCCATCAGGACGTGGTGTCACAGCAGGATCGACCCGAGGGCTCTGGCAGGTGTCCTGGTTCTCCTCGGCTGTCTCACTGTCAGACCCAGTCGGAGGGGGTCGTACAGAAGCAGGTCTGGTCTTCTGGGTTTGGCTGGTTCTGGCTTTGGCCCGTGCTCCGTCTCCAGGTGTCGGGGTCTGGATGGATGGGTGATAGCGGACCTTTGGGATGATAGTGTTCTGGGTCCGGCCTGTCGCAGGTGGTGTTGAGGTGACCCGGTTTAACTGATTCTGCATTTTCATGTGGTCCAGATCAGAACTGAAACCAGAACAGAAACTGGTTTTTACGTCAGGATCCTGAAGGATTCACCAAGTTCCTTTAAGACTTTCAAAAGGTAAACAATCACATTTAACACTTTTACTAAGGAGCACATTCGGACCTTCGTTCATACGTCATACTTCCTGTAGACCACACCACCGACTAGAAATCAATTTTCACTTCGTGTCTGTTGGTCAAAAAAGCCGCAACATCTTTTGGTTGTTAGGGCTTTTATTTTGAAAATCTGGAAAATGCCGACCGGAAGTTTTGGCCGACTTGTCCAAACAGGTCAAAAGGCGTCGTTGTGTCAAGCAGGTGAGAGTGAAATGTGTTCTGTCCACTTTGAGTCAAACGTGTAAATCCTCAACAGGACTGACCTCAGATCAGATCCGTTCGATGCTTCGCTACGTTTTTAGCAGCTCTTCTTGAGCTGGAAGCCTGAATAAAGTCAATACTGAACGACAGTCCTCCGAGGACTTCAGTGCTGAGGTCTAACCAAAAGGTGCGCTCAGGTAAGGCCGGAAGCACTGAAGTCTGACAGTTTTGACTGACGTTTGGCGTAAAGCTGTCGGGGCGCGTCGGAGCAGCTTGTCCCCGGAACTACGGTGAGAGCTGCAGCGCGTAGTTTTAATCCACCTGACGGCTGTAAGCACCTGGCTACTCAGGTGGGTTTAACCTATAGAAGCAGAGCAGCTCTTACCTGTTCGTGAAGTCAGTCTGTCGGAGTGAAAAGTGAACTGGAGCTGAGTCAGTTTCGACTCTGACTCATTACCCCGTGCCTCACACACCGCAGGCCTGTGTGTGTGTGTGTGTGTGTGTGTGTGTGTGTGTGTGTGTTTGTTTGTGTGTGCGCGCGCGTGCGCGGACAGACATGTCCCGAACATGTCCTGAACGTGTGTGAGTTGCTCCTCGCCCTGATATTGCGTCATATGAATCGGCCGCTCCCTGTTAAAGGAGCATCAGCCGGTGCGCGTGTTTTCATGTTTCAGAGGATCACGCGCACCACCTGCACAGCTGCTCACACTGTTTAAACGTCACGCCACTTGCACAGCTTACATGTATTTATGTTTGCTGGATATTTTGACTGTTTGCTCTTCCGGTCGGATGCTGGCTGTGTTGCTCTGACGATGACAGAAAGTCTTCCAGTCAGCCGCCATGTTGGATTGTAACAGCCTGCAGAGTAACTGTACCGTGACGTGATACCGCCGCGTGTACTTCTACTTATACGTACAGTGACCGCTGGGTGGCGGAGTGTCAGGATGGCCGAGCGGTCTAAGGCGCTGCGTTCAGGTCGCAGTCTCCCCTGGAGGCGTGGGTTCGAATCCCACTTCTGACAAACACTTTTTGGTGTGAAATGTTGGAGTTCAGTCGGACGAACGCAGCGATCAATAGTCAGATCATTAATGAGACGACGAGGAAGACATCTGCTGCTCTTCTTCGGTCTCAGGAAATAACTTCGACCTCGGAGGGATCCTGTGAGGTGACGTCACGTCGTGTCAGAGCTGAAACGATGCGCTGATCAGATAAATAATTGAATAATCATTAACATTATTAAAGAGTCTGATTCCAGCTGGTCAGTCTGAGGGTTTTTCTTCGATTCGGTCGTAGTAAATCAGTCATTTCAGTCTTCTTCACCACTTTGTGACATCTTACAGAGCGGAGTCATTGGACATTGATGAGCCCTCAGTCTTGTCCGACAGGTGGACGTGTTCGTCTTTGCTGCACCCAGGATGTCCGTCTCTCAGGTGCGTCCCGGTCTGTTCCTCAGCGGTCTGGACTCGGCTCTGAGCCTCAGCGTCCTCTCCAGCAGGAACATCACGCTCATTGTTAACGCCAGCGGGCTGGAGGACGTGACCTACCCCTCGCTGGACGGCCTGCATGTCCTCCACGTCCCCATCCAGGATCAGCCTCACGCCCCCCTGAGACACTATTTTGACCCAGTGGCTGATCGGATCACCCAGAACCCAACGGGAGGAACTCTGGTCCACTGTGCTGCCGGCAGGAGCCGATCCGCGGCCCTGGTCATGGCCTACCTGATGAGGTAAACCACCATCCACGTCCAAGGTCGCTGCGGATGTCTTGTCAAAACCTCTGTATTTTCACAGAAGACAGACGTTGACTTCTCCACCACCGTCTTGTCTCTGTCTCCGCAGGGTCGAGGGTCTCAGCCTCCGCCGGGCTCACGAAGTCGTTCTGGAGCGTCGGCCGTTCGTTCGACCCAACGCTGGTTTCTGGAGGCAGCTGATGGACTACGAGAGGACTCTGTTCAGCAGGAACACAGTGAGGATGGTGAGGACGTCCAGCGGAGTCCTGCCTGAAGCTCTGGAGGACACGAACGCGGTGGCAGCATACTGTGTCAACGTTTGACAGGCTGCGAACCAACTGATCTGATGACGGACACATTTCTACTCTGACATCAAAGCTGCTGACGGCAAAGTGAAAGAATCAAAACCCCGAGGACGCAGAGGACGCCATCGAGCTGGACAGACAGCCGAGCACCAGTCAGGCCTCACAACAGCTTAAACAAGTCTGTTTGCTTATCGTCTCACATTTAGACTCAGACCAACACAGTCCGTCTCTAAACGCGGACTTCCTGTCTGAGCTCTCAGCTCATTGGTTCCTGCTGACGACGCAAATCTTTAAATAAAGTTTCATGTTTAAAATGGTTAAACAGCTGCTCATTGGTTTCCATCTATCACTGACGGGACTATTTTCATTTGGTGCTCTCAAAACAGTGACTTCATGGAGGAGGAAGAGGAGGAGGAGGAGGAAGAGGAGTAGGAGGAAGAGGAGGAGGAGGAGGAGGAGGAGGAAGAGGAGGAGCTCCACACACTGACATTTCTTCACTTTAGAGGCTTCTTGAACTAACTTGTTGAAGTTCTGACGGGATGATCAGATGCTGGAGGCGATCAGGGTCAGAGGTCGGGGGGGACAGAAACAGACAGATCATAACGACAAGCAGTTGTATAAAAAAGACAAAGTTTATTGAGACGTAGACAGAAACGTTCAGTCCTGCTTGTGAGGACGCTGTGATGTCATCAGATCACATGACCGGTCAGGGGTCAGTCTGTTCAGTTCAGTCGTCCTGGATATAAACTATGAAACACTGTGGAGAGGAACGGGACCTGATGGAGAACCAGACTGCAGTCCTGGTCCTGGGCTCAGTACTGGAAGCTTCTCTTGGTCTGGATGTCGTCCAGGATCTGCTGCAGCTCCTCGTCTTCAAACCGGCCCTCCAAACTGAAAACACACACGTGTAGCGTTAACACAGTGACAGCGTTTGGTCAAAGTCGCACAGACAGACTCTGATCTGGTTTCTGGCGGACCGTGACGTGGTCTGGCTGTGATGCGGATCGGACTGACCTGGGGATCAGGGCTTTG
Source organism: Chaetodon trifascialis (assembly GCF_039877785.1). Lineage (NCBI taxonomy): Eukaryota > Metazoa > Chordata > Actinopteri > Chaetodontiformes > Chaetodontidae > Chaetodon > Chaetodon trifascialis. Next base: position 29,913,721 of record NC_092064.1, on the reverse strand, counting down.
GCCTCCTCGGCAGCTTCAGGACACAGGTTTGCTAAACTGGCTAACTCGAACTTGTGGAGCTTCTTCTGCAGGAGGAGACTGAAGACACATGGGGGACAGAAGGGGGGGCGTCAGATCCAGACCAGACCACAGAGAGGAAGCAGACAGGTAAGAGGAGAAGGCTCACCTGCGCACGGCTGTGATGGTCTCTCGGTTCTTGAAGCGGCTGAATCGAGCCGTGTAGTTCAGGGTCTTCATGAACACCTCAGAGAGTTCCTGTTCGTCCTCGGCGCTCTCGTTCTGCTGCTTCCGGTGTTCCAGCAGCATGTGGACCTCGGAGTTCAGCAGAGTCTCAGCGTTCTCAAACTCTGCAAAGACAGACAGTCAGCGAAGAAGAGCTGCTGTGGGCGGCAGTTTGTGGGTCACACCGGCAAACGACAGTAACCGACGACAAGGTACCAACCGGAACTGGTCCCGATAAGAACAACACATACATGAAGTGTATGAAACAGTACAGACCTTTAGGAAACAGCAGCTGTGAAGCGTCCTCTTCAACATCACCGACGTGCGCAGGAGCCGCGCCGCCTCCAGCCGCCATGACGGACGACAACACCGGCTAATAGCTAACAGCTAACAGACACAAAATGGCGGACAACAAGAAGCGCAGCCGGGCCGGGGGTGAAACGGAGCCTCCCGGAGCCTCCCGGCAGCCCGAGTAGAGACTCTGTGGATCACCGAAACTCCTGTAGTCTAAATAACTGACGCAGATTTCCGCTCCGCGCCTTTCAGTTAGACAAAACACAAAGAATCACTTCCGTGTTTGAAACAAATCACTTCCTGTCTGCAGTTATCCTCCTTCAAAGTAAAAGCATGTGAACGGATAAAATCACAGCAAAGCTCGAAGAGTTAATCAGTTTATGTATGATTTTCTTAATTTTATATAAGATACAACGCTGAAGTTATCTGCCTATTCGGCATAACTGAGACTTCACTTATTGTTCTCTGCATCTCTTAATATCGTATAAAGTTGAGTGTCATGTTCGACATTTAAGCTTGAACACTGTGAAGCCTACTAAGTCATTTAAGCTGTTAGAGAAAGTGTAAAAAAGGAACAATTCTTTGCTTTTTTTCTGGACGAGCCTCAGACTGAAAGCACTACATACATTTACCACACTATAACGCTAAACTCAAAAAGAAAATTGCGTCGGCCGGGAATCGAACCCGGGTCAACTGCTTGGAAGGCAGCTATGCTTACCACTATACCACCAACGCCACTGATTGCTATACTGCTGTTTCCGACCCAGTGAATAAAATCTGCTGTTTTCACCGCGGAAATTCGGTTTTAATCGACTGAATGCAGATATGTTTCTGTCCACATTCACCGTTTGATCAGGGAAATCTGAGAAGTGTACTCAAAGCGTTCAAAGTAGAAGTAAAGTTAGTTATACTGATTGATTGATTGTTTGGTTTGGAAACATCTTCACATCTGAGGGGCTGATACATGAAATATAACGACATCAGAAAAACTGCCAATCATTTTATACTGACCAATGAACCGTTGGTGTCAGTACTTGTATAAACTGTTGGGTTGTTTAATTTGTGTGTAAAAATCTTAAAGGAAAATGAACATAAACGTTTAAACTCGCTGCTCCTTCCTGGGAATAAAGTGGCACCAAGCTGGATTCATGTCTCGATTGGTCGTTTCAGTGCTGAAGATGAGACTTGTGCTCACTTCAAATACATGAAACATGAAAAGATGATGAAGCAACAATAAACCCATTTAGTGTTAATATCCGTACGTTTTTTATCAAAGGATAAAATGAAGATAAGATGAAGTTTTATTATTAAAACTTTACTATCTTCCAACTTTGTGACCGCAAAACAATCAATGGATGTTTAATAAATCGAGTGAAATGAGTTAAAGGTGATTGTTGCTGTCGTGTCCTGGTTTGAATGAACAACTTTTTATGTGACAGACTTTAACAGTTTGTTAAAAATAATTCACAGTTGGGACGAAGCGGCAGCACGTCAGCGTCTTCAGGACGTGCTGCCGGATCTCTGCGGTTCTGATGCCGTAGATGATCGGGTTGAAGCAGCTCGGGAACAACAGGTACATGGTGCTGATGAAAACCCGAACGGCTGCAGGAAGATCGTTTCTGATCCGATACGACAGGAAAGCAACAAGTGCGATGGTCAGGCTGACGGTGATGACCACGATGTGGGTGATGCAGGTGTGGAGCGCCTTGACCCCTGACCTGCCGGACCTCAGCACAGAGCTGAATATCGCCACATAAGAGACGGTGATGAAGATGAAGTCTGCCACAGGGATGAGGAACGCGGTCAGCAGCCCTACCAGGTTGTTGATGGTGGTGTTTCCACAGGCCAGCCTCACTAACGCCATGTGCTCGCAGAAACAGTGGTTCATCGTGTTTCCAACACAGAACGGCAACATTCCCGCCAGACTCACCATCAGAGTGTTCAGGGTGAAGTTTCTGATCAGCACAGGGACCACAAACTTGAGGAATCTCGGTAACGCCATGCGTTCATGGTACTGAAGCGGCGTGCAGATGGCGAAGTAGCGGTCCAGCGCCATCCATACCAGCAACGTGGACTGAAATGCTCCAACAAAGTGGATGAAGTGCATCTGAACCAGGCAGCCAATCAGAGAGATCCCCCTCCAGTCAAACAGGAAGCTCAGCAGCATGTTGGGGACGAAGAACAGCGGGAGGCTCAGGTCTACACAGGCCATGCCGGCGATGAGGATGCACATCGGCGAGTGGAGGCTTCTCTGAGACACGATGACGTACAGCAGCAGGGAGTTGGCCGACAGAGACGCAACAAACATGAGGAAGAAAGGGACGAAGAGGACGGGCCTCAGAGCCCCGAGTTCATCGAAACCATTGAGGATGAAATGTTTGTGTGAGGAGTCGTTCGCCCTCAGCGGCTCCATCTCCTAAAACCTCCTCTCTCTGGTTTTACTTTCATCAGCCTGAAACAGGAGAGAGGCAGAAGAAACACGATTCATCCCAGCAGAAGTGTCAGAAATACTTCAATAAACAGACGTCAGAGTCCCAAACATGGACTCTGGACTGATCGCTTATCACGGATCATTGATCCCTGATCAGCAATAAGCGATCAATGATCAGCGATCAATGATTTTGTGCACTTCAACATGAGTAATTCACATCATCACCATCGTGCATCACTGGACTTGTAATTGACGTGTGTGTATGTGTGTGTGTGTGTGTGTGTGTGTGTGTGTGTGTGTGTGTGTCTCCTCTGCAGTCTCTTCCTCCTTCCTTCTCATAAACACACGTTTCTTTGTGAGGACACCAGCCTGTGTGGACGTCAGCTCGTCCTCTGGTCGTCCCTGAGCTCTGTGAGCAGAGACGTGGTTTCAGTCTTTTTCTGACCTGTGATCTGTTTTCTTCTGCTCGGTATCAGGATGCTTCAGCTGAAACATTCTGATGAAGCACTCTGAACTTTTTTATGTTCATTATTCAGAAGACATTTACGTTATGAGACATAAAAGACTGTTTCCTGTCCCTGGTTTTGACCTTCAGGCCTAAATGTCTCTTCACCAGCAAAACACCAACACACAAGAATAAAGTTCAGCTGATGATGATGATGCTGATGATGATGATGCATTTTGCCTTTTTCTTGGTCTCTCTTCATCTCACAGAGACACATATTGTCCATATTTAACAACATCATCACATCACGTTCAGCTTGCTCAGAGACACTTTGACAGAAGGAGTCAGGAGTCCAACTACCAACCCTGCCTCAAAGCAACCAGCTGAGCCGCCCTCTGCGGGCCGGGGTCAGGGAGAACACCTGAGTGGACAGACAGGTGCAGCTGGAGAACCACCGTTTGTCCTCCACCTCCTTCATACGGATCAAGTCTTCCGCAGCATCGTTTTGGACGATTTGGCATGTCTTGTCCACACGGTCCAGAAGGCTGCAGCTGTCATTCAAACGGGAGCACAATCACACAGATCAGGTTTCCACACCTGAGACGACACGACGAAACAGATCAGTGCAGAAGAAAACCTCTGAGCCGAACAGTCGAGCCCAGAAGAAAGCTGCAGCCTCCTCCGTCCATCCCTGCAGCCACCCGTCCCCACACAGCGCTGACTCAGCACTTTCATACCCTCCGTCTGACGCTGCCATTGGCTGCAGAGAAGACGTCCAACAGCGAGGGACCGAAAGTCCCAGAGAGCAGCACGGCGTCAGAATGAGACACGAAGTTTGGAAAAGCTTGTTTGGAATTTGAACCTGGAGTTCAAAATAATGTTGTTGTTGTTGTTGTTGTTGTTGTTGTTGTTGTTGGTGCTGGTGGTCTGGTTCTGTACATGGGATTTATTTACTATAAGAACAATCCAGAACAACAGCAGACACTTTATCTTTAATCGCACAATGTGACTTCTGCATGAAAGTCAGACCATCATCCGTCCACCTCGAAGCTCCTTCTTTCCGCCTCTTTGGCGTCTTTCTATGTGGACATAATTCCTGCGAGGAGACCAAACACAGAGCTGAGAGACGCTGGACCGACGTTCATCAGGTGACACACACACGAGTCATCACGTTGATCTGCTGGATGAGGAACAGTAAAAAACTGTGTGTTTACACATGCAACACGACAGCTTTCTAAAATTAAGATGAGATAAGATAAGATAAGATAAGATAAGATAAGATAAGATAAGATAACTTTATTAATAACATGTGCAACACAGTCTGTAGACAGGTGACATGTACAACAGGTAGCAGGCGGCAGTGCAGTAATATAAAGTATAAGTATGTCGAGAATATAAAGTATAAAGTGTTTTGTGCAGTATGACATTATTCTTAATTTATCCATTAATTTGAAATATTATTTTAATGATAAATTCAAGGTTTTATTAAAAGATAAAGGTGATAAATGTAGGGCTGCACGGTGGCGCAGCAGGTAGTGCGTGTGCCTCACAGCAAGAAGGTTGCTGGTTCGATCCCCGGGTCAGACGGGGCCTTTCTGTGTGAAGTTTGCATGTTCTTCCCGTGCATGCGTGGCTTCCTCCCACAGACCAGAAACATGCTCATTAGGTTGATTGATGACTCTAAATTGTCCGTAGGTGTGAGTGTGAATGTTTGTTTGTCCTTGCACGTGTGCAATCGGCTGGCGACCGGCTCAGGGTGTACCCCACCTCTCGCCCGTTGTAGCTTGTAAAGGGATAGGCGGTATAGATAATGGATGGGTGACAAATGTAATAAAACCACATTCAAAATCTGCCTAGCAACAGCAGCTACCAGCAGCAGGATCAAGCTGTGATTGGTTGCCCCCTGGTGGCAAAGCAGCTGAACACAATGGCTTACATACTTACATAATTTCCCTTTATTGAGCTTTATATCCGATGTGCATTTTATATACAGTCTATGGGAAACTGTCTATCTGATGGTTGCAACACATCTAAAATCATCATTGATCTACAATGATTGAAATGAATGAAATGACTTCAAACTGAAATGAATGCTGCTCATGTTTTGTGTTAATGTGTAAATGATGACGTGGATCAGGTTGGATGTGAGAACAGTGTGTAGTGCTCAGTGGAATAACTGCTGGTTTCTGTTTGTGATGATGCTGACTGAGATAAGGGATGAGATTCAACAGATCCTGGAGCTTCGCCTGGTCTGGAGCAGACGAAGCTCCACACAATAAATCTCCATGGTAACTCATCCCATAACAGATCCCACTTTCTGCTGTCCAACCGGATCAGGGATCAGCTGAGCCAGGATCACCAACATATCCCGGCTGAATCCCTGGTCCTAGTTTAGTGCAGCGGCCTCTGGTGTGTATTTGTTGAGAGAGCTTTTGCAGCCAAATGAGGACAGCGGGTCCGTTAAGCTACCTGTAAACAGGTGAGTGTGCTGTGACTGACGTGACCAAAAAACAATGAACCTGGTCAGAAATGTTTGGTTTTCAAAGCAGGAGAACTGATCTGAGATCAAATGAAGACTTCAAGAAAAGCCACAGTCTGACTTTGATAACCTGTTGTCAGGTGTTTCTGCTCCAGCTTTGAGTCTGCGAGGCAGGTAGAAGGCTGCTGCTGATGACTCGTGATGAATACGTGGCTTATTTTCATTGGCTGGTAGGTGACCAATCGTTCAGCTCCTCACTGTTGATACACGAGCTGAAACTGGGAGCTAACGTTACCTGCAGCTAACTGCTGCTAGCTAGCCCTCACCTGAGTTCGTTAGCGTTGATTAGAGTCAAGCTGTGATGTGTGAGACATGTTTCAAAGTCCATCACATCTTCTTCATGGAAGGACCCAGGATGTGTGATGAAGCGAAACACCTGGACGGAGACGTTCAAACACTCACCTGCTGACAGGAACTCAACATACAATATCTTTAATGTTCTTCCTCGTCAGCTTCACTGATTTCTGTAAATATCTCTTATTGTGAATCTGACGCAGCGACACGTTTCACAGACTGAAAGATGTGGAAACTCCAGAAACGCCTGATTGGATCATTCCACAGGTAAACAGGTGAGAGGATCATGATTGGGTATGAAACAGTCGTTCATAGAGGATGGAGCGAGTTCAGCACTTTGTGAACACATGAAGGATGAAGGAGATGAACACATGAAGCTGCTGTCAGTCAACAGTTTGATGATTGATTATTGATGATTGATTGATGTTTGAAACAGAGTCCAGATGTTCTGGACTCAGGTCGTGGTTCTGGTTCTGACTCAGCCGTCTCTGTTTTGAACAGATGTCCACTGACGTCCATCCAGACTCTGACCACATCCACTGTAAGTCCGTTGATTTTCCTCCTCCTCGTCTTCTTCGTCTTCATCTTCTTGGTCACCTCCTGCTCAGACTCACGCTCGCTGACCTCAGGGTGGCGCTGTAAGACGTCTTTGCAGCTTCTTTCATTTGAATCTCACCTTTTCTCTTCTTCTGCTCTGAAAATGTCAAACTTTGCCATCTGCTCGTGTCCTCATGTTGGACATGATGAGTCTTTCGTCCTCACAGTTGGACTCTTTATGGTCCGTCATGCACTCTGAGGCTGCATGTGTACTTCATACAGAACTGCAGTTCACCTGGGAAGCGTGTAAAGTACTTCTTGTTGTCATGACGGCAGAAATGTTCATACTCTTCAGCTCTCTTCTCACTGTGAGTTTGTTCCTCTGCTGTCTGAGACTTTGTGAGCTGACCTCAGGACAGTCATCACATACTGCCCCCCAGAGGCCGCGAGCAGGAAGTACAGCACAGTGATGTCAGCTTTGTCTGCTCCAACAGTTTCTTTTTGTCTGATTTATGACAGGAAGTCTGCGCGTGGTGTTTTATTTTGAAAATGTGTCTTTGTTGTGTTTGACTTCCTGCCTGGTTCAGTCCGTTATCGCAGGTGCTGCTGGTGTGTTTTTTCACATCTGCGCTCAGAAATTTACATTCTTCTGGCAAATTGGTGAAACATCGGCCGTTTTTTGGAAAATAGGTTTGACCGTCACACAGTTCGATGACTGAGATCACAAAAAACACAAACTCAGGAAACACATGCTCACACGTCCGATCCTTATGTTCACTGAATTCCCTGATTGGTCTGTGAGTTCCTCACTGAAGCCGTTTGTCCACCTACACGAAAGATGACAACAAGCCCCTTCTGTTCACGTGAGGTGTCCGTCGGAAGGTCGGAGTGCGGAGTGCGGCGGCCATTTTGAAACTAAGGTGTCGCCGAGGCGTACGTGCTTCCTGGAGTTATGATGGGGAAACCGTGGAAGGTTAGCGTGTCTGCTGGCTGATGATAAAACACCTTCTGTACCTTCTTTAAAGTGTTTTGGACAAAACATTTGACTGGGTGAGACTGTCTGGGGGCTGCACGGTGGCGCAGCAGGTAGTGCGCGTGCCTCACAGCAACAAGGCCAATTCGCCAATTCGATTCCCGGGTCGGGCCTTTCTGTGTGGAGTTTGCATGCTCTTCCTGTGCATGCGTGGTTCTCTCCGGCTTCCTCCCACAGACCAGAAACATGCTCATTAGGTTAACTGACTGTAAAATTGCCCCTAGGTGTGAGAGTGTGAATGGTTGTTTGTGCCCTGCGATCGACTGGCGATCAGTCCAGGCTGGACCCCGCCTCTCGCCTGCTGACAGCTGGGATAGGCTCCAGCCCCCCCGCAACCCCAAAAGGGATAGGCGGTATAGAAAATGGATGGATGGAGACTGTCTGGACCTTGTTTGTGTAACCAGACTTGTAGACTCGATCGGTAGACTTGATCGGAGTCGCTTCAGTTTTCTAATCGTTTGTGTGTTGCTGCCGTTGGTTGGACCTTTTGTTCTGAGTGTATTCATGTAGTTTATGAGTCAAATCAGAGGAATCTTAGCTCTCCATCCATGTTTGTCCTCAGCGTTCAGATGTTTGAACGGTGGCTGTTAACGTGATGATGTGGTCGTTAACGATCAGGTGTGTTCATGAACCCGAGAGGAACGTGGGACAAACATGGAGGCTGTGATGTCGTCATGTTCATCATTTCTCTAATGAGCCCCGTTGGAGCTCCAGTCTGTGTGGACACCTGGACACTCTGGAGGATCTAACCAGCTTCACTAATGGGCCAATTAGCTTACTGTGCAGCACAGAGGATCATGGGAGGACGCTCCCTCGTCGCCATGGTTACTGAGCGGAGCAGCGTTTGTTTTGGTGTTTATGGTCTGTTCTCGTTCTGTTTGTCATCCTCATTTCATTCTGGTCCACGTCGTTTCAGAAACTCAGCCTGCGGTTCAACTGAACAAATGCACACCTGTAAGCTCAGCCTGCGGTTCAACTGAACAAACGCACACCTGTAAGCTCAGCCTGCGGTTCAACTGAACAAACGCACACCTGTAAGCTCAGCCTGCGGTTTAACTGAACAAACGCACACCTGTAAGCTCAGCCTGCGGTTTAACTGAACTTTCACACAGGTTTGAAATGTTCAGAATAATAAATCAGATCAATAAATATTTGTTCTTTGTAGTTCTGAAATATGCTTTGCAGTTGACGAACAAATATATTTTGAATATGTTGTAGGGTTGCATGGAATCATGGGAGTTGTAGTCTTCATTGTTAATGGTCACATTAATGAAAATCAAAGCTGTCTGACATGACTCAGCAGAAATCGTACTTATAGACGAGGCAAGTCATAAAGTTTTCATTCACGTTATGTTTCATCATGTTGATTCATTTCATGGGAAATAGCTGAAAGTTAACGTTAACGCAACGTCAGTTAGCCAACTTACCATTAGATGAGCCGACTGCCCGATGAGCGACTGTGGCTAACGAAATGTAGTGAATTTGTTCATGTGGTAGCCGAGTGCTAACGACCCTTACCCTAACCCATCAGCGCTCAAAACAATCGTACTGAATGTCTGTCGGACGTTGTAACGTTATATTGTCACGGTGCTCATTAGCTCGGTGGCTGGCGTTAGCATCGAGTAGCATATCGTAGTGAGCTCGATCGATATTGAAGTATATCAATAAACAAGGTCTCTGCTGGATCACTGTGTTGCATTGATATGAAAATGATGCTGTGCGGAAGCAGATTTTTTTGATTTGCTTTAAATTTCTTGACGTCGAGTCGGCTCCATGCAGTAAAAATCAAAGTCCAGCTCGTTCAGTCGGCCGCTGAGTTCAGATGAACGAGGTCAAGACTTTAATTTACTAAGTGAGAATAATATTGATCAGAGCTCGGGCTCATTGTTCTGCACAGTTAGCTGCTAATGTTAGCATCACTCAGCTTGTGCCTCTGAGTAACTCGTACTGTCCTCCTGAATGAAGGTGATTCTGATGTTAGAAGACGTCGTGAGAGACAGCCTGTGTCCTTCACTGCTGATCGAGCTGATTCTCCGGCATCACGTTGATCACGATTTCTCCTGCACTTTGTTGTCCTTTCTAAACCTCAGCTGAGCTCAGTTTGTGGTTGGAGAATGTAGTTTGGAGATTTGTGGGTCACAAACGTCGAAGTTCATTTTCAGGCCGACGGACAGATGCTGCTGCTGTCTGTGATGCAGACTGTTCTGGGGTCAGTACTGACACACCTGTTCAAGGAAGCAGGTGATGATGGTGTGAAGGTGATGTCTCATTTTCAGAGAATCGCCTTCTTCCATCAAAGCGAGTCTGACGGACTGAACAGAGACTCTCTCTCAGTCTGTTGAATCAGTGTTTGGCTTCATTCTCTTCCTGTTTAATGTGATCTGAAGCTTCTGATGGACCAAACCCTGGTTCAGGTTTCTGATCCGTCACGTCTTCAGCTTCTGCTCCGATGATTGTTCAAACCGCCACACTTTGAGCTCGTTTTGACGACACTTTGTCTTGAAGCAGCTTCAGAAATGATACTGATGGAATAAAATCTTTGTGTCCACATGTCCAGCTTGTCCTGTTGGACCTGTCAGCTTTATTAGTGTCTTAAGACTCCAGAGTGTCTCAGCGCTGAAGACACTGTCCATGATGGTGTTTATGATGTACGGTGGTGAAAAGGTTGAACCTCATCTTAAATGAGTGAATGAGCTTCTGCAGCGTAGACTGAGCTCATACAGGCGTTCAACAGATACTCACGTCCATCGTTCTGCTCGTTGAATTCACTGTTTTCATTTATAGAACAAGTGTTTTAACTACGGCGGAACAATCGTTGGATTCACTGTGGGCTCCACCATGTTCTCACTGTTTCTGGCTTGTGACCTGTCGTGACCTGCTGTGACCTGTCGTGACCTGTCGTGACCTGCTGTGACCTGCTGTTACCTGTCGTGACCTGCTGTGACCTGCTGTGACCTGTCGTGACCTGCTGTGACCTGCTGTGACCTGTCGTGACCTGCTGTGACCTGCTGTGACCTGCTGTGACCTGTCGTGACCTGCTGTGACCTGCTGTGACCTGCTGTGACCTGTCGTGACCTGCTGTGACCTGTCGTGACCTGCTGTGACCTGCTGTGACCTGCTGTGACCTGTCGTGACCTGCTGTGACCTGTCGTGACCTGCTGTGACCTGCTGTGACCTGCTGTGACCTGTCGTGACCTGCTGTGACCTGTCGTGACCTGCTGTGATCTGCCTCTGTGCACCACCTGAAATCCTCCATCGCCTGTGGAGGCGGCACAGTGCAGAAAAACATTACATGTGAAGAAAAGTGAAATTAATTTCAGCCCCTTTAATCCCAAAACCTCAAACCTCGTCCCACCACATAAGATCTGACACATCAGGATGAAAGAGGAGAAAGTGCTCTGAGGACCTGTCACAAAGGGTCAAAGGTCTGCAGCTGTCAGACCTGAAAGAATCTCCTTCTTGCTGTAATGATGCAAAGTTTAGTTTAATGTTGGACTTTTTCTAGTTTGAGTTTCACAGTCGATGATTTTCTTTCTTCTCTGACTCTTTACCTTTCTTTTTGCGGGCCTGAAATAAACTCATTAATCACTTTAAATTGTACTTTTCCACCACCTGTGTGCCGTGATGCACTTTCATAAAGGAGCAAACATTCAGAGGGTCATGAAACAAAGAAGTCACCGTGAAAATCACCGTCGATGTTTTATTGATTCAGACACAGCGAGCACAGACGAGCCTCAGATCAACAGTCTGACGTCAGTTTGAAGTTACAGCGTATGTTTTTCTCTTTCATCCTTTTCTTTATGCTTTGCCGAATCTCTTGCATTTTAATACCATAAATTATGGGATGCAGCAGAGGAGCGATGACAAAAAAAAGCAAGCATGTTAAAATGTTGACAGCTTTCGGAACGTCGTGACTCAAACGATTGTTAATGACACCGAAGAAGGTCGCCGCCGAGAAGTTGATGAAGGTCAGTAAGTGAGGGGTGCAGGTCTGCAGCGCTTTCCTCTGAGACTCCTTCGAGGTTTTTAGCATCACTGTGAGAATGTGGACGTATGACAGAATGACCAGAAAACAGGGCAACACGATCACGCAGAGGGCGCAGCACAGACCGTACGCAGCGATCACGCTCGTCCTCTCGCAGGAAAGGTCTGCGATCACCAAACTGTCGCATAGAAGTTTATCGACGGAGTGTCTGCACAGCCTGAGTCTGGACGTCAGATACACCTGGACGGCCGAGGACGAGCTCAGGAGGAAATAAACCACCGACAGCATCCATTTGAGCTTCGCCGGCGTCATGATGCAGTGGTACAGCAGAGGTTTACAGATGGAAATGTAGCGATCGTACGCCATCAGCGCCAAGATGCAGAAGACGCAGCCGCCGTACACGTTGGTGAAAAACACCTGCGTCAAACACCCCTGCAGAGAGGTCTCCTTCCTGTTGGCGATGAAGTGTCTGATGATGTTGGGACAGACCGACGAGCTGCCCATCACTCCGCTCAGAGCCAGATGGACCAACAGAACGTACATCGGCCTGTGAAGGCGAGACTCGGCCAGAATAATCAGAACCAGGACAAAGTTCACACACAGACCCAAAATGTAAAGGACGAAGACGCAGAGGACGAGCGTGAAGCTGTAGAGACCAAGAGTGCTGTAGATGGTGAAGGTGATGGGAGGCGTGGACGCAGAGCCGTTCATAGTGACGCTGTAAAACCACTCAGAGCATCAGAAATAACACACAAAACCTTCGTCCACCTTTTCCAGACCTGCTCGTCAGCACACACATGATGGCCGAGCTGCCGTTAATGTCCCAGCCTGCATCGTGCTCGATGTCAGCCTTCCTCCTCCTCCTCCTCCTCTGAGTGTGAGCTCGAGCAGCGTCTGCTTTTATAAAGCTCTGGTATCTGTGCCTTTGTCCTCTGGGTCCTGTCCTCAGGATGTCCACTGCTCTGCAGCTCACTGTGGTTGTTCCTCGTGCTGTCTCCTGATGGACGTGTAGTTCTTGTCCAGGCCTTCACCTGCTGACGACCTGCTGTACGTCTCTTCGTGTTTCCCTGTTTCTCACCTGCTTCTCTCTCAGTCATCTGTCGGTACACACTGAACTCTTCCTCCATGTTTCCTGCTCGTCTTGAAGAGTTCAGTGGTCTTTCCTCTCCCTCGGTGGGATTTTGGACCATCTGAGCTGAAAACTTTAAGTTGTGGAGAAACGTGCTGAAATCATCCCAGATTTCAGCGTGAGACTTGACCCGAACCCAAACCTGCTGCCAGACAGCCACGATGACCCACGACTGCAAACCGACCATCAGAAAAGGAGATGGCGTGACGCTGAACTCGCTGGCTGTGCAGCCTTTTGTGCCATTTTAAATAAAGATTGAGAAAATTGAATCCGTGCTGGCATACGGACCAAAATGATGGAGTCTGGAGGACTCAACGATGCTGTCGGCGCGGCGGCCTCGGCGTGTTTACTGTTTCGCTAAATTTCTCTTATTTCTTTCTGATTTTAAATCGAAGCTCCGCCGGCGCTCTTCCCCCCTCACCTGCCAGCTGCCCTGTCCTCACACCTGTTCTCACTTTCCTTATCTGCTCCACAGGTACCTGGACCACAGCAGGTGTGCTGGTCTGCTTCCTTTCTTCTGCTCCAGATTGTATGCTAAGCTAACATATAGCTTGTCCGTTAGCATAGTATGCTAAACTAACATGTGGCATGTCCGTTAGCTTAGTATGCTAAGCTAACATGTAGCTTGTCCGTTAGCTTAGTATGCTAAGCTAACATGTAGCTTGTCCGTTAGCTTAGTATGCTAAGCTAACATGTAGCTTGTCCGTTAGCGTAGTATGCTAAGCTAACATGTAGCTTGTCCGTTAGCTTAGTATGCTAAGGATACTCTGGCCTCTGTGCTCAGTTCTGTTCACCTGCATCCTGACCTGCGTGGTCACCGTGGTCACCCTTCACTGGACTTTGGATTCCTTCCTGCTTATTATTGGATGTCTTTGCTCTGTTGGGCTGCTTCTCTGGGCGACCCTAGCGTGCCTCAACGTCCCGTTAGCCTCTGTACCTCATTTTGTCCTTTAAAGGACCACCGTGGTGCATTTAGGGGCATCAGAATTAGGCTGTGCACAGAAGTGACCCAAACTCTCTCCAGCTGGTACCGTTCTACCTTTGGTTCTTTGCGTGTCAGTTTCAGAGGCGTGCGGTTCCACATCACGAGAACCCCTCTGCAATGCCGGGGGTCAGCATGGGGGGGGTCACCCTGCCTCCACCTGCTGCCAATGAACCCGACTCACGAGGCAAACGCTAACATGCTAAATATGAACACGCCTGCATTAACATTGTGGCCTTGTTAGCATGCTGTTAGCATTTAGCTGAGCTGCTAGCATGACTGCAGTGCTCTTCAGTGTGATGCCGACAGACAGTTTTATCATTTGTTGACTATATATTGAGTTACTATATAATGTAATATATTGATATTAAGATATGAAAATACTTTTGATTTTATCCTAATTGTCGACTAAATGTTTAAAATACGAGCGACTACCTGTAATGTTTAAACATGGTTATTGATATAGACATGTATAGAGGTACATAAAGGGGTACAAATATGTAATCTAAGTTAAGATTTCATGGGGAATGAGGGCCCGTACATGCAGGTGTAACTATCTACTTGAATACAAGGTTTACACCCTCATAAATATTATTTATTTCTTCATATTTCACAATCTTCTACTTATTTATTTACTAATCTCTGTAACTTTTAATTTATCCATTCATTATCTTGCCTAGTTTATTCTCTCTCTTTCTTTTAAAAAAATCTATTTTACTTTATTATTATTATTATTATTATTATTATTATTATTATTATTATTATTATTATTATTATTATTATTATTATATTTCTGGGTATGTGTTGTAGGTTTATTTGTACGTAAAAGCTGAAACTTAATAAACATATTGGTAAAAAAAAACAAAAACAAAATTCAAATGATTCAAATATCTGTTTTTGTGAAAATCTGCAAACGTCGCCTTTGATTAGTTTTTTAGACTTTGATTATAGAACTGAATTCAGCCCAAAGCTGGAGTAAAGGTTGTGTCTGTCCCTCGCAGGGCTGTTCGTCCTCTCTGGACGTCAGTCTGGACGAGGCTCTGCAGCGTCTGAAGCTTCAGCTCAGGACGATCAATGACAGATAAGGAGGCGTCAGAGGAGACGAACTGGAAACCTCCAAACCTGAGTTTAACTGGGCAGAGTTTAACTTTAGTTCAACTTAAATTATTCAGTGGATTATTTTCCATCTTTTTTTATTATCTGAACTCTGCTTTCATCCTGTTTCTGTCTCACTTTTATTATCAGGTCTCTTTTATTCTTCATCTTATTTTACTTTCATTTTCTGTCCATGCTTTGATGCTCAGTTTGTCTTTTTGCTTTCTGTGAAGACACAAACAGTTTGTTGTTGTTAGGACCTTTGGTTTTCTCCCCGGATGAGGATCTGGAGCCGTTAATCACCTCGAGGGTGTTTTGCGAGCGCAGAGCCTCATAGATAATTCATGTCTGTGCTGTCAGAGGATCGTCGTTATGTTAGGGACAAACATGGTGTCATTTTCAGAAATCTTCCCTTTCAAAGAGGAACAGAAAAGACGCTCGTGCTTCAGTTGTTTCTGACTCTTTTATTGGTTGAAATGGCAGACCTCGTCCTCTAACAATCCACATCAACCACACATTGATCATCTAAAGGAAGAGGCTGGAGGACATCAGCTTGTTCTGCAGTGAAGACAGTGGACGTGGACTCATATGAAAACATGAGGATGTCTGTCCGCTGACGGACGACACACATCACATTTCAAATTCTTTTGCCAAAAGCAAGACTTTTGCATATGATGCGGATTTTGGAAATATTGAGTCCGTACATGACGGGGTTGAAGAGCGGCTGACACGTCAGCCAGTACAACGAGAGGAAAATGCGCAGCATTGTGGGTAAACTGCTCATGTTGAATCTGCTCTGCACGATTTCAAAGAAACAGCCGAAAGAGAAGTTGAGCAGAGAAGCCAGGTGAGGCGTGCAGGTGCTGACGGCCTTCTGCCGGGTCTGCTGAGAGCCAGAAAAACACACTTTAAGAATCCTGACATACGTGTAGATAATGAGAATAATGAGGCCGAAGATGACCGTGAACATATACACGAGGCCGTAGACGTTGTTGAGCGTGGTGTCACTGCAGGCCAGTTTAACGATGGAGTAATTATCACAGTACACTTTGTGGATGGTGTTTCCACACAGCTGCAGAGGGACACTCAGAGACATCATGACCACTGTGGCCAGCACACTGTACAACCACACGAACGCCGTCAGCGCCGCAACCTTACAGGACGTCATGTGTGTGTTATAGTGCAGAGGATCACAGATGGCCAGGTACCTGTCGTAGGACATGACCCCTAAACTGAAGAACTGCACACTCCCATAGAAATGCACACAGTAGATCTGCAGGAAGCAAAGTGAAGCAGAAACAGTGTGAACGTCCGAGAGGATCTGAAGCAGGAGGAACGGAAACAAGCCTGAACTCCCATACAGCTCATTGACGAACAGGCTGCACAGGAACAGGTACATGGGCTCATGTAAGCTTCTGTTCAGGCAGATCACCACGATGAGCAACAGGTTGGCACAAACTATTAACACGTACACACACATGACAACTATGAAAAACAGATATTTTAAAAGTCCAGTGTCCACGTAGGCAACAAGGGAAAAGTATGAGACCTGGGTGGAGTTGATCATCGTCCTTCATGCGGCTCCTGGATCAGCCGGGACATGACGCAGCGGATCAGCTGGTTTCAGCGGTGAGGCGGCGTGTCCGCTTGTTTAAGGTGTGTGAAGCTGCAGCATCAATCACTCACAAACAGACGAATCCATTACGAGAGCGAGGAAGAATCAGCAGCGCCACCACGTCTGGAGTCACGAGAGGACACCGCCTCGTAGACCCAGTTTGACATTGTGTGTCTTGTCCAACGCTGAGTCCGTCCTCTCTGAGCTGAAGCTGCTTCTGCTTCTGCTTCTTTAAGCCTTTCCAGCTCAGCCGAGGCTTCAGCAGCTTTCTGTCCAGGGACTGCACATGGACATCAGCTGATGGCAGGTCTGTCTCAGAGGCTGAGACGTCCCTCCCGTCCGTCCGTCTCACATAAACACAGAAATAATAATGATCACAGAACTGCTGATCGATCAGTATCAGAAACCTTCTTCATTCTATATATCTGATAGATCTAAACCGACCATTGTCTTCACATGATGTCCACGAGGACACCGGGACACGGGGACACCATTTGAGTTGTATTTTAATGATTTATATCTTCAGTCACAGACAAGATGAGAGACGGACGATGCACTGGGCTTGTTCCAGGACGTGGATTCCTGTGTGAGGTCACCAGGACAGGTGCAGGCAGGTGTGACCCACAGGAAGTCACTTCAGATCGTAGTTTGGTCTCTGATTGGACCGCTGTCCAGCTGTGACGCACCGGTCGTGCAGCTGATGAGGAGGAGGTTAAGTACGGGACACGTATGACGACGATGATGATGATGATGAAGATGATGATGAAGATGGTGGTGTGCACATGTTAAAAGGACTCGGCTCATTAAAGCTGTGAATGTGCGGTTTGTCTGTCGGCCTGTGGCTGTTTCACTCTGTAGTTCACCTTTGGGTCGCTGTCAGGCGTCACACTGACTGTCTGCCCTGCAGCGCCTCCCAGAGGAGACAAGGTGGAACAGCTTGTGTCCAGGTGTGACGATCCACGGCCGGCGTGCAGTCCTGTGTTTACATCATCAGAGCAGACTTCTGCCTTTTTCTTCAGAGCTCTTTAAAGACGTTTAGCATGCTGCCGGTAGTTGTGCTCGGTCAGACCGTCCGTCTGCGTCTCAAAGCCGGTTCTTCACCACGTTTCTCTCGGGGCTTTAAGGTTGTCACTTCAGAGATTTAGACTTTTTAATCTGAGTCTTCATTTGGAAATCGAGCAGATTTTATCTCACGTCGTCAGATGGATTCAAAGACTTTGAGACACAAGTGTCAAATCAATAATAATGATCAGTCTACTCAGCAGTAACAGATCAAACAGTAATAAACATTCAGGAAACATAGAAATAATGAGACAGAATGAATGATTGAATGATTGAATGAATGAATGAATGAATCTGTCAGATGGGCCTCAGTTAGATTAAAGCCACATGATTAAAAGCTGAAGATCAAGTCTGTCAGCTGTCAGATAATTTGTGCATTTTCTCCCCAAAGAAGAGACCTTTGCACACAGTGCGTATTTTGGACATCTTCAGTCCGTACAGTAAAGGGTTGATGAGCGGCTGAAAGGTCAGCCAGTACAACGAGAGGAAAATACGCAACATGTTTGGTAAATTATACAGATCGAATCTGCTCTGCACGATTTCAAAGAAACAGCCGAAAGCAAAGTTGAGCAGAGAAGCCAGGTGAGGCGTGCAGGTGCTGACGGCCTTCTGCCGGGTCTGCTTAGAGCCAGAAAAACACACGTGGAGGATCCTGATATACGTGTAGATAATGAGCATTATGAGACCGAAGATGACCGTGAACATGTGACAAAGGCCAAAGATGTTGTTGAGTGTGGTGTCACCGCAGGCCAGTTTAACGATGTAGTAATTATCACAGTACACTTTGTTAATGACGTTCCCACACAGCTGCAAGGGAAGAGTCAGACCCGACACGATGACCATGTTGATGAAGAAAGGGTAGACCCATATCAGAGCCGTGAGCATGCTAATCTTACTGGACGTCATCCGAGCGTTGTACTGCAGAGGGTGACAGATAGCCAGGTATCTGTCGTAGGACATGATGGCTAAGGTCAGAAACTCTATGCCTCCGTACGAGTACAAGCAGAAAACCTGCAGGAAGCAAAGTGAAGCAGAAACAGTGTGAACGTCCGAGAGGACCTGAACCAGAAGGAGAGGAAACAAGCCTGAGCTCCCATACAGCTCATTGACGAACAGGCTGCACAGGAACAGGTACATGGGCTCATGTAAGCTTCTGTTCAGGCAGATCACCACGACGAGGAAGACGTTGGCACAAACTATCGAGAGATAAAACATCAAAATAATCAGGAAGTACAAGTAATGAAAAACCCCCGTGTCAAAGTAGGCAGCGAGGGTGAAGTATGAAACCTGCGTGGAGTTCATCATCATCATCATCATCATCATCATCAGCAGCAGCAGCAGCAGCAGCAGTTATCAGCTCTGTTCAGAGGACCAACATGTTCCAGTAAACAAGTAAACAAGTTTCAGAAAGCATCATAGAAACAACCAGTATGTGAACACCAATCAGATTCACCTGAGCCAACCTCCTGCCGCACCACTACCACCACTACCACCACCACCGCCGCCGCCCGGCACACACACCCGTTCTGCTCCTTTAACCCCTTCAGGTCAGGGGCGACGCCCACAGCAGCCGCCCCTCCTCCTCGTCAGCTGACTCAGGTGTCGCTGGCTGTTCCTCCTGATGGCAGAAAAATGCATCCTGTCATGTTTATTTGTTACAAAATGAGTCAAAGTGTCTTGTTTCCACCAAAAGCTGATCAGGGGACGATTTATTGATCAGTGATGATTAAAAAAAAAGATTCTTCCACTCCTGCATGTTCAGGTCTTAAAGAGCAGAACCTCTTCAGCCTGAACCGTTTGGGATGACGTTCTCAGATCAAGCTTGCCTCCTCCACAGAGGACTTGCTGGAGGAGTTCCATTACTCCCAGTGAAGGCCAGCAGTTCTGCTGGTGCCTCTGGTCTGTTCCTTTGCTCAGTTTTACCACAGGTTACCACAGCAACCGTCTACTGTGCGCATGTACTCGTAATCAGAAAACTTCTTCGATACTGCAGCACCTGATACCTCTTTACGTCAATGTGGCGTTAAACTCCATCAGGTGGGTGGAGGAGGAGCGACCCCATAAGTGACCAAAGTAGAGAAAACTGAAAACAATGTTCTGCTAAGTTGTTCAAGGAGCTGTAATAGTACATTTACGTACGATTGTGAGTACTTGGTCTGATAAAAGTGGTATTACTGCGTCCCTCCAAATGTCTGTTTTACCAGTCTGTCAAACTGATGCTACGATTCGACTGAATCACCACCTCTGTGAGGCGGGACGGACGGATGAGGTCAGTCTGCTGCTGTAGCAGGGTTAGGGTTAGGGTTAGGGTCCGGACCTGAAGAGGCTAAAAGAGGCTGAACGTCACCACTCACACAGACTGACGCTGGTGTTGTACAGACTTTAAATACCAGATCAGTGAATCCTTCTCTGGACCATGATCTCCTCTCCTGCGTCGGCTCAATGTGCAAAGTGTGTTTAAGGTGTTAGCTGCAGAGTCCGACAGACCTCACCTGTGAACAGTGATCTGACGGCTCAATGAAGCAAAAGGATGAGGATGATGATGATGATGATGGTGATGATGATGATGATGATGATGATGATGATGATGGTGATGATCAACTCCACTCAGGTTTCATATTTCACACTTTGATGTTGGACTCTTTAAATACTTATTTTTTGTGATTCTCATGTCTTTATATGTGTTAATAGTTTGTGCCAGCGTCCTCCTCGTCGTGGTGATCTGCCTGAACAGAAGCTTACATGAGCCCATGTACCTGTTCCTGTGCAGCCTGTTCGTCAATGAGCTGTATGGGAGCTCAGGCTCGTTTCCTCTCCTTCTGCTTCAGATCCTCTCGGACGTTCACACTGTTTCTGCTTCACTTTGTTTCCTGCAGAACGTCTTTTTATATTCTTACGGAGGTGCTGAATATCTGAACTTAGCCATCATGCCCTGCGACAGGTATCTGGCCATCTGTCGTCCTCTGCAGTACAACACCTGCATGACACTAAAGAAAATTGCCGTCCTCATTGCGGTGACGTGGTGTTGCCCTTTACTGCTGTGTATTGTGATGACGTCCTTGAGTAAGTCCTTACGCCTGTGTGGGACCATTATTGAGAAAGTTTACTGTGATAACTACTCCATAGTCAAGCTGGCGTGTTCGGACACGACGATCAACAACGTCTACGGGCTGTTTGTCACGTCGCTCTCCATCTTTTGTCCTCTAATGCTCATTTTTTACACCTACATGAAGATTCTCAGAGTGTGTTTTTCAGGTTGTAGACAGACCCGACACAAAGCCGTCAGCACCTGCACGCCTCACCTGGCCTCCCTGCTCAACTTCTCCTGCGGGGTTTGCTTTGAAATAGTGCAGAGCAGGTTTGACATGAGCACTGTGCCCGTTGTTCTGAGGGTCTTTTTATCTCTGTATTGGCTTACATGCCAGCCGGTTTTCAACCCTTTACTCTGCGGACTGACTATGTCCAAAATCCGCATCGTACGTAGAAGCCTTGTCTTGGCGCTGAAATGTAGGCCAGTGATGTAACGACCATCCAACAGATTTCACTGAAAGTGCATTTGTGTTTGCTTGAAGTGTGACGGCTGGCATTTAGGTGCACGTCCACGTTGACAAGCTGCCGTCTGATGAGAGGATTTGGTTTCTGTGGTGATTTCAAATGAATGCACTTTGCGTTATCGCGCTGTGTGAAATGTACTTCCACAAAGACAAATGAAAAAGTGATAAACCTTCAGGAGACATGAATCGTATACGCTGCACTGATATTTGCTCAAGCTGAGTAGTAACAGACGATAAAGGTGGTTTCAATATTCAAACGTCTCTTTTGACCCCCTGATAGTTGCAGTCTCCTGTGTCACCATGGTTTCCTGAATAAATGGATCTCTTCATGCTACATGATCGAGCAGATTCCTTATAGGACGCCTCAGCTGTGGTTATGTGACCTCTGGTTGACCCTGATGGGAACAAAAACCAGGAATGCTGATCCTGTTGATGTGACGGAGGAAAACGTGGATCACAGGGGCTTCAGGAACTTGTGCCGGCTCAGATGCAGACCTGCTGTGACCTTCACACCCTTCCTGTGGACGAGGAAGCAGAAATCAGCCTCTGATCTCTGACTGACTGCCGCTGAAAACACAGCTGACTTCATCAGCAGACGGATCCACAGATCAGTCAGACTGTGACGTGTACCTCAGCTTCATGGTGGTCAGGGTCTGCCCCCACGGCCTCACAGCACTGTGAGGACTAAAGGCTTGATGGGCCCCTTTCCAAGACCTCCACTGGCAGCCAGACAGACCCCAGGCTTACAGGAGCCCCTGACTCCCAGCTGTGGGGCTTCCTGACCCCGGCGGACCCTTACTGCCTGATCTGTTAGAGGCAGCGCCCCCCAACACATGATGGCCAATCAGCAGTGGCAGACTGATGAGCGCCAGGTGCAGCGACCCTGAAAAGGCCTGAGCAGTGAACTGGTGACGGACGGCTGAGTGCTCCTCTTCCTCCATTCATCTGCAACTCGAGGAGTGTGTACACATGTGTGTATGCAGTACATACACACACACTTTTTTCTAAGAAGATTAAGATTAAGGATTCCTTTATTCGTCACATTTTTTTACACACAACATGCAGATGTGAGGGGGAAACTGCACACGCCATGCATTTGTGAATTCTTTCCCGCTTTTTGACCCATCCTGGTCGTCCTTCCTCCGCGGCAGACCAGCAGCTGTCGACCGGCGCCCGGGGACCCAGTCCTCTTTGTCACCATCAGTCAGGTCGTGATCTTCTTGCATGTTTTCAGTGGGGGTATTTTTATGGGGGACACCCCAGATGAACACATGTACACACAAACATACACACATATATGTATGCATGTGTGTGTATAGTGTGTATAAAGTCTTGTATTCATATGTTCATAACCTGGCGAGCGCACTGGAGGAGCGTCGCTGTAGCTGCGCTGTTCAGTGTTTTATTTGATTCTGACTTTCACATAAAGACAGAAATCAAGAGAAATGAAAGGAGAATGATTTCTTTCTCTTTATATTTGCCTTCATTGAGCCTCTTTTCTGTGCTGGATGTTTTTCAGGCATCATTAGAGAGCAGAGACAGCGGGTGGTTTGGCGGTCTGGTGATGAGGTCAGGAGTTTCAGAGGGACTCCAGGTGTGTCTGAGGCAGGTGTTTGCTAGGATTCACACTGTGTCTTACCTGAGTGTGACTCAGTCCAGCGCAGTGTTTCATGTGTCAGGACGGAACGTCCTTCCTGTTTGCTGATTGAATACTTTGTGTGTTTTGAACTTTAGCTGCAAAACGACAAAACGAGCGAAGCTTTAAACTTTCAGAATCTGTAACTCAGAAGACGGATCGCGATGAACTCCACACAGGTCTCATATTTCATGCTTGCTGCCTACCTCGATGCTGGTGTCTTCAAGTATTTATACTTTGCCCTCGTCATGTCTCTGTATATTCTGATAGTTTGCACCAACCTGTTGCTCATCGTGGTGATCTGCCTGAACAGAAGCTTACATGAGCCCATGTACCTGTTCCTGTGCAGCCTGTTTGTCAATGAGCTGTATGGGAGTTCAGGCTTGTTTCCGTTCCTCCTGCTTCAGATCCTCTCGGACGTTCACACTGTTTCTGCTTCTTTTTGCTTCCTGCAGATCTTCTGTGTCTTCTCTTATGTCTGTGTGGAGTTTTTAAACTTGGCCGTCATGTCTTATGACAGGTATCTGGCCATCTGTTATCCTCTGCAGTATAACACCCACATGACAGGCAGAAAGGTCGCCATGCTGGTCGCTGCAGCCTGGTTTTTCCCTTTTCTTACCATCGTTGCTTTGATTTCTTTGACTCTGCCTCTGCAGCTGTGTGGGAACATCATTAACAGAGTTTACTGTGCGAACTACGCTGTGGTCAAACTGGCCTGCTCGGACACCAGCCTCCTCAACGTTTACGGGCTCATCTACGCTTTCATTGCGATCATCATGCCTCTCGTTTTAATCGTTTGCACGTACGTAAAGATTCTCAGGTTGTGTTTTTCCGGCTCCAAGCAGACGAGACAGAAAGCCGTCAGCACCTGCACGCCTCACCTGGCCTCGCTGCTCAACTTCTCCTTCGGCTGCTGTTTCCAGTTGTTACAGGGCAGGTTCGATGTGAGCAGTTTGCCGAGTGTGTTGGCCATTTTATTATCGTTGTACTTTCTGACCTGCCAGCCTCTGTTCACTCCAGTGCTGTATGGGCTGAAAATGTCCAAAATCCACCACATCTGTAAACGTTTGCTGTGTGGTTAGTTCAGTTCAGCATTACAGAGATGAAGAAGAAAGAAATGCCTCCCCTCTCCTGTGATGTGTGTGTGTGTGTGTGTGTGTGTGTGTGTGTGCGCGCAAAGGAAGGAAATGAGACATCCAGGCTGTACAGGTGAAGCTACACCTGTGCTGCGGGCTGCCTGGACTGTGCAGCGTGGGCGGAGGTCAGTGCGTCATCATCGCTGAGTGGAACAGTTCAGATTCGGAGCGACGGCCGACAAAGCAAAGCCTGCTTTTAGAAAGCTTCATGTCGGGCCTGAGATCATTCCAGATGTGCGTCCACGACTTCAACCAAGAAACTGCTGCCATCGACATTTCCTCTCTGTCTTCTCTGTTCAGTGTGCTGAATGTTTTTAAGGATTGATCAGTCACACGATGAACCCTGATCGCTTTTGAGTTCTCAGTCGCTCCACAGTTTATGGAAATGATCTAAAGTGCACTGCGTTAAATCAGACCTTCACCTCATCAGTTCTGATGTCCTCCTGCCGTCTCCTGGACGCTCTGCAGTTTGCTTGTTGGACCAGCAGGGGGTGCTGGACGCTGCTGTACCCACTGAAGCTCACGTAAAAGCACCTCGAGGGCCTTAAAGCTCACAGAGCAGTTTGTGCTGGACTCGACAGTGAATGAGTATCTCTGATGAGTAAGAAGAGCCACCGGCTTCAGGCCTTCAGGCCTCAGGTCTTCAGGTCTTCAGGCCTTCAGGCCTCAGGTCTTCAGGCGTCAGGCCTTCAGGCCCCAGGCCTTCAGGTCTTCAGGTCTTGGATCATTGGCCTGCTCAGCTCAGCAGATTACTGCAGCTCTGTGCTTCATGTGTTCACCCTCTCATCGTCTGTTTGTACGAGTTCTTCTGTGTTTGTGCTTGTTTTTATTGTGTTTCTTTCCACTGCAGCAGAAATAAAGTTTGTGAACCTGGAAAAGTGTCAGTGTGCGACAGGTGATCTTTATTTCTGTGTTTCTGACTCTTTCTATTGATCAGAGTGTGTGTTAAGTTCATTAAACTTCAGAGTTTGACGCAGACGCCTGCAGATTGATGTGTGTGGATGTATTTAGATGTCAGTGATCGTGTGTGTAGCAGCTGAGGTGAACATTGAAAAGGCGTCACACAGTTAGCCTCTCTCACAATGATGGACTGAAGCATGAATCTGTGTGTGGAGGTGAACCCGGCCTGCTGCCCATCATCCTCTCACTGGACGCAGGAGGACAGGAAATGGCCAAGCTGACATTACAGACGCAAAGTAATAGAGTCACAAAGCAGGTTTGTTTGCCTTGAAGTTTGTACAGTTTAGAAGCACAGACAGAGTTTTATCATTGAATTCAGTTACAGTCAGATGATTGGATATGAGGGTTCAGGTACTTTCACACGTCTGCAGTTGTTCCACTGTGAAGGCGACGGTTTGCAGAATGAGATAAATAAATAAAGAATAAATAAGTAAAGATAAAGAAAAATAAAGAAAATGAACTGATGGTTTGTGATGCAGAGTGACGGTGGGAAGGTTGGTTTCATTACTGAAACTCAGAGTTTGTCCCTCCAGCAGCAGGAAGTGAGAAACTACCATGAAATGAAAATGTTTGATGTTTTTTAACATTGACAGTCGCCGCTCAGGTGAGGTGAGCTCAGGTGAGGTGAGCTCAGGTGAGCTGAGCTCTTGTGTGCAGGTACTGACACCTTTTGTCTTTTTGGACCCAGTAAAACAAACAAACTTACAGAATTCTCTCGTAAACGTAAAGTTAAATTAAAGTTTCAGAACCAGAAACATGTTATTCAGAGTGTGTCTGTCCTGAGGCGTGTTGTCTCAGAGCGGTCTGAGGGGACGTCATTATCGTCCTCAGGCCTCTGTGGACCAGTCAAACTAGCGCTGAGGTCCGCTCAGCCTGATTGGTCTCACTGGTTAATGGCTCTGACAGTAATTTGCTTCAGAGGGAATTAGTGGAAACTATGTCTAATGTGAAGCTTCCTGAGGGACAACCATGTTGACATGCTGAATGACCTTTGACCTCAGGGACTCAGCCTCTGTGGGGCTTTCACATTAACTGAGAACAAACTCAGTTTGTGCCAAAGTTTTCTTTCTTTTGTATCACCACAGATGTTTAATCAGGAGTTTGACAACTTAACAGTAAGAAAAATGTTTTTTAATGTCCAGAAACATGAAGAAGACTCACTGTTCAAAGACGTCTCATCACGAAAAGACACGATCAAACTTTACTTTTGTCCCCGTTTCACATCAAACATGTCTCTGTCACGTGTACACAAAAGTCTTTACAGATGTTGAGAGTATTTCACTCAGTGCTGTGAGCTGATCCTCCATTTCTGCTGAGTGGTGCATTGTGGGACGTAGAGTGGAACGTCCTTGACCACTTCTTCTCTTTTAATGCCACCTGGAAACGATTGAAGGGCAGCAGCCGCCACATCAAGGACCACTAAACCCCTTCAAAGACCACAAAGGAGCACATCATGGAGCCACATAGAACCGCTTCATGTTGACATGACCCTTGGAAACACCCTCATCCTCCTAGAAATTCCTTTTTGCAAGCACTTTGAGAACCTCTTCAAGTCCTCAAGAATCCTTGCAGCATTCTCAGAGAACCTCAGGACCTCCTCATAACTTATGAAACCTTTAAGGACTTCTAGATCCGCCACTTCTTGGAGAACTACCCAAGCCTTGTCACGGACCAGTGGAACCTCTTTAAGTACAAATGCAGTCTGGAATTGTCTCTTAACAGGGTACCACTCCACCATCACAGTGATGCCGTGGTTGAAACCGTAACCTCACAGCAGAAAGGTCTCGAGTTTCAATGGTCTGCGGCAGGTTTATTTCTGGTTTCTGGACAGTCCAAAGACACTCGTTAGGTGAAAATACTGACTTCAGTTTGACCATTTTGGTCCGTGTTTTCCAAACCGATGCCTCTACTGACAGAACGACGTTCCTGCTTCAGACATTGAAAGTCTGTGTTGGTTTTTAAGGTTTAGGCTCAAAAACAACTTCATGGCCAGGAGTAATTAGGGTGATATTACCATTGAATCCTGTTACACATCTTCTAAATAACAATTCTCGTCTTCCCCTTCATGGATAAAGCACGCAAAATCTGGCTGGCCGGCCTAACTGCAGCCAAAAGGATAGTAGTCCAGCGCTGGAAACCCCCTCACAATATTTCACATGCTTTCTGGCTCCGGAGTTTTTTGGACATTTCTTACCTGGAACTATCATCAGCAAGGATTAATGATGCAGGACAAACACAATTTTAATCTGGACAAATCTGATATCTGACCTGAAAGACCTTTTTGTCTGAATAGGACTGCTCTGATCATCTACCCTGCTGGTTGGTGGTGATGGTGGGGGTGGGGGGTTGGTGGAAACAGGGGGTTGAGGGGTATGAAAACCAAAAGCCTAACATGTAAATGGCAGTTTGCTGTATTGGCTTTTAGCCTATTTGTTATTGTTCCAATAAAAAAATGAATATAAAAAAACAACAACTTCATGGCCACCAGATTAACAGTTGGTCAGGGTTTAGGGGAAGACCACGATGGCCAGGACGGAAAGAAACCACTAATGGTAGGAGAACGGAAATGACTGGAGTCGTCACCCTTCTTCTGGTCCCAGAATGATGCTTCTTCTGGTTGGTCGAGGGCACTGTCACTCGTGTGTTTTCACAAATGTCGTCTGAAGAACAAAGAGCTTTATTTAAATAGTGCGGGAAAGATCAGGAGCTAGTTTTGGCATTAGCTAAGGCTAAGAGCTAATGTATGAGCTTTGTTGACTGTTTCTTTATGGCAGTTTGTTTTTGAGGCCTCGTGTTTGTCTCGAGTAAAACTGGTCAAGGAAAGTCAGACTGAGGTCAAACATGTTGCCGCGCTGTTTTTCCTTCGTGCTGTGTTTGTGTTTGTGTGGCTTCACTGACAAACATTAAAGTAAGATCGCCATTAAAAAATAAATGAATTTTATTTACTTCAACATTTGCTTAAAGGTCCAGTTTGTAGATTTGGTGGCGCTGGCCCTCCCTGCAGTGGCATGAAACATGGTGGACTCTGAGGATGAGGAGCTGTTCCCTTTGTCGATAAAACGACAGCTAACAGAAACACAAAGATCGTCATCGTCATCGTCATCACCATCATCACATTTTCAGTCAGCACACGCTGAATATGGTCTAATGGTTCAATGATTGCATCCACACTCCTGTTTCTTCTGATCTGTTTGGACTGAACAAACAGTTGTTATGAATTATTAGAACTGTGGGCGTCGGGGGAGGATCAAGGCGGCGTTTGCCGCTGTGGGCGTCCACTGACTGGAACCGCTTAAAAGCAGCAGGAGCAGAGGTCCCGAGCAGTCGGAGGGAGACGCACTTCCACTGATACGATGGACTTCCTGCTGGCTTCCGGCGAGCGAGCGCTGACTCTCACTGATTCTTCACGAACTTCGTCGACTGTTGATGCTTTATGAATCTTAACTTCTTGTGATCCAGTGACAGAATGTGATGTCGGTCTGTTACTGTGATGATGACACTCAGGTTTCATATTTCATACTTGCTGCCTACTTTGACTCCAGGCTTTTAAAGTACTTGTTCTTCATGGTTCTCGTGTTGTTATATATTCTGATAGTTTGCACCAACCTGTTGCTCATCGTGGTGATCTGCCTGAACAGAAGCTTACATGAGCCCATGTACCTGTTCCTGTGCAGCCTGTTCGTCAATGAGCTGTATGGGAGCTCAGGCTTGTTTCCGTTCTCCTGCTTCAGATCCTCTCGGACGTTCACGCTGTTTCTGCTTCACTTTGCTTCCTGCAGGTTTTCTCTTTGTACTCGTATGGTAGTGTAGAGTTCTGTAATTTGGCCGTCATGTCTTACGACAGGTACCTGGCCATCTGTCGTCCTCTGCAGTACGACTCACACATGACAGCCAATAAGGTTGCTCTGCTCATGGCGGTGACGTGGTTGCCTCCTGTCTTTGCTGTTTTGGTGACGACATCGCTGAGCGCCTCGTTGCAGCTGTGTGGAAACGTCATTAACAAAGTTTACTGTGACAACTACGCCATGGTCAAACTGTCCTGCTCTGACAGCAGAGTGAATAACGTGTCTGAACTCACTGCTGCGTCTCTCATGGTCTCTGTTCCAGGGTCTCTGATCGTCTACACCTACATGAAGATTCTCAAAGTGTGTTTTTGTGGTTCTAAGCTGAGCAGACAGAAGGCCGTCAGCACCTGCGCGCCTCACCTGGCCTCCCTGCTCAACTATTCGTTTGGGGTTTCCTTTGAAATATTGCAGAGCAGGTTTGACATGAGCCACGTACCCGACGTGCTCCGAGTACTTCTATCATTGTACTTCCTCACGTGTCAGCCGCTGCTCAACCCTGTGATGTTCGGACTCAACGTGTTCAAAATACGTCTCCAGTGTCAGCGTCTGCTTTTCAGCTCCGCTGCCGTCGACCGTCCGGCAGGTTTGTTCGGCTGGAGGAAAGCGTTCGATTGCTGATGTTCAGTGTCTTCATTGAAGGTGTTGAACTGTTTGACTTGACGTTTGAAGACGATCTCCTTCTGTTCGTTCTGGTTCAGTGTTTCAACGAGGAAACAAAGTGCTTTGACTTCCTCGTCCCGTCTTTGATTCTCTTCCTTCGTTGTCACCTCGGGGGTTTTTACATTGCGGCTCCATAAATGTCACTGAGCCGCCTTTAACTCCTTATTCTTGTCTTCTTCGAGAGACACGCCCAAACTTTACACACTGTTTTATTCAGATGGACCGACGTCCTGAATGACTCATTTACCTCAGAGATCTTCAGTCTGTCCAACCTGCTCTCTCTGAACCATCTTTACACCCTGAGTTTGACATGTGGACAAACTCTTGTCATGACCATGTCTGACTGTGTGTCTTCGGCTGCACCAGCAGGACGGAGACAGTATGAAGACAGACAGGGACAACATGAAGTCTAAAAATCTGAAGCCTTTGAATCGTCTAACCATCCCTGTCCCCGTCCCTCCGCCCACCTCCTCAAACCACTGCCATTGTCATTTGATTTGATTTGATTTGATTTGATTTGCTGTACTCCAGTTTGACTTAATGCCCCACCCGGTGGGCACGCACAGTGACACAAATCAAACACACCCAGCAAGTTGTGTGACAGATGCTAAAATGTCCAGTGTCGGTCTTCCAGAGGTGGTTTCTATATTTACTACACTGCTGAGTGGACTGGTCATACTGGGACACAGAGGCTGAGTGGACTGGTTATACTGGGACACAGAGGCTGAGTGGACTGGTCATTAACCCTAACCCATATTATATAACTATGTACTTACTTCTTCTTCTTCTTTATTAGATTTTTTGAGGACGTTCTTCTCTCTTAGTTTTATTCTCATCCTTATTCGTCTTTATTGTATATATTTGATGTTTTTGTGCATGTTTAACCTGCTGCAACAGAAGAATTTCCCAAACTGGGATCAATAAAGTCTGAGAACATTTCTGAAGAACAGAGAAAGTTGGTCTGTGTTGACCATAAAGAACGGTTCAGCGGACAGTTAAAACACACACACACACACACACACACACACACACACACACACACACACACACACACACACACACAGACATTCTCACCACAGACAATAGCAGGGGTAACGAGACATGGCAGGGCACTAACGATGGAGAATGCCACCTTTGGGGCACCGAGAGTCATCATTGACTGAGTGTAACCATGCGCAGCTGCACTTTTCTGTAGCCGGCTGGTTCAAACTCGGACTCTGCGTTGTGTTGTGTTGAATGATGGACAGGATACTCGTTTACAGTTCATGCTGCCGTTTATTCTGAACAGGAACAGGATATGTACTGGTCAGTTGGCTCAAAAGGCAGCTCACACGCAGCATGCTACAAAAGGGATAGCGCGTGTTAGCACAAAGGCTAACTAGCTCACTCAGAAAGTGCATTATGCTGTTAAATGTACATTCCTGTACGCAACAGTGCCGCGACTCACTCATAACTCTTCACAATAACATCTCCATGAGTCAACATGCACCTATGCTTATACAGGACAGTAAACAGACAGCAATACACATAATTTGTACGGAGTGCTGCGTTCCACAACTCACCTCAGTCACGTCTCTCATTAACTGGCAGTGTTTTCAAGTAGCAGGAAGCATTTGTCAACTGCCTGAGAGGGGGCGCCATTGAGCCATCTAACCACCTGAATACAATATTATCCTCATACAGCCATTACAGCAAGTGGAAACAAACACTATATACAAACTGTGTTACATGAGCACAGGGGGCACCTGCACCCAAGCCCACCCGACCCCGACAGACCGGGGACCCCCACACCAAGGTTGGGAGTCCCCCCACCAAATGGGCTGAAGGACCCCGAGGATAGCACCCCCGGCAACAGACCAGACACATCTCTCGGCGTGGAGGACCCGCCAAGGAAACACTGGAATTAGAAAATAAAGATTTAAAAGAAGAAAAGTTCAGAAGATAATAAGTGAAGTAGATAAAACAGGGTAAAATAATGCAAAATATAAAACAGCAAAATAAAAGGCATCAACATAAGATAAATGATAAAATGAAATAAGATTTTAAAGGTCAGCTAAAAGCCCGATTGAAAAGGTGCGTTTTTAACCTTCTTTTAAAAATATCAACAGTCTCTGCAGACCTGAGGCGCTCCGGCAGGCTGTTCCACAGGTGTGGAGCGTAGTGCCTAATGCTGCCTCACTGTGGGCTTTTGTTCTGGCTTTTGGTATGGATAAAAGGCCGGTGCCGGAGGACCTCAGGGTCCGCGAGGGCTGATATGGTAAAAGCAGGTCAGATAAATAAGAGGGCACAAGGCTGGTAACACATTTAAATACTAGTCAAAGAACCTTAAAATGGATCCTTAAGCGGACAGGAAGCCAATGCAGCGACTGTAAAACCGGTGAAATGTGGGCCCGCCCTCTGCTCTTCGTCAGCATGCATGCAGTTGAGTTTTGCAGTAATTGGAGGTTTGAAATACTCTTTTTAGGAAGACCAGAGAGCAGGGCATTACAGTAATCTGAATGACAGGAAATAAAAGCATGCACCAGCACCTCTGTGCTGGCCTGAGAGAGGAACGGGCGGACTCTGGCCATGTCCTTAAGATGATAAAAGCCTATCTTTGTTATATTTTTGATATGTGGGATAAAAGTCAGCTCAGAGTCAAAATGACGTTTTTTTTACAGATTGTGTTGGTTTAAAATCTTGTAGTTTTGGTAAAAGTTTCTCCGTCTGGCCGTCAGGACCTATAACTAAAACCTCTGTTTTGTCCTGGTTGAGTTGTAGGAAATTCCCTGCCATCCATGACCTGATATCTAAAATGCAGTTAATAAGAATATCTATTGATTAAGGGGACCTGCAGTTTGTCCCCGTAAGGCAGGTGAGTCCCCACAATGTGACTGTGTAAACAGATTTTTGTCCCCACAATGTGATATATACCAGGCCCACGCGCACACACACACACACACACACACACACACACACACACACACACGCAGGCACACACACGCACGCACGCACGTACGCACACACACACATGCACGCACACACGCACACGCGCGCACACACGCGCACACACACACACAGGCACGCACACACACACACACAGGCACGCACACACACACACACACACACACACACAGGCACGCACACACACACACACACACACACACACACACACGCTGTTTAAGGACAACGTAATGAGGCATTTTACACAAGAATACAGCCAGACCACAGCAACAAAGATCAACACCCTGTTAGACGTCATCCGAGCGTTGTACTGCAGAGGACGACAGATGGCCAGATACCTGTCATAAGACATGACGGCCAAGTTACAAAACTCGGCGTTTACATACGAGTACAAAGAGAAAACCTGCAGGAAGCAAAGTGAAGCAGAAACAGCGTGAACGTCCGAGAGGATCTGAAGCAGGAGAACGGAAACAAGCCTGAGCTCCCATACAGCTCATTGACGAACAGGCTGCACAGGAACAGGTACATGGGCTCATGTAAGCTTCTGTTCAGGCAGATCACCACGACGAGCAGCAGGTTGGCAGTAATCATTACAGTGTACAACACTGCGGTTATCATGAAATATACATATTTCAAACTTCCAACATGCACATAAACATCAAGAATGAAGTAAGACAAAGAGGACAACGCTGAATTTATCATAACTCAACGTTTATAATAATGAGCAAACAGCTGTTTTAAAAAAGAGTTTTTACCTCCAAAATAAATCATCCGCTGTGCTCAAAAAGGCAGAAATGTGACATTGCGTTTGTGTTCTTCAGCTAAAACTGCTTCAAAAGAAGAAAGAAATGAAAGCGCACAAAAGGAGTCAGCACTCATCCTCTCATCACGTCACGGACTGCAGGCTGCCGACAGACTCACGCTCACTTCTGCCCAACAGCCGAGGCTTTTTCTACCTTTTCAGCTGATCGTCAACACGCAGCGCGCTTTGATTGACAGGGGACCCTCAAAGGACCAGTCTGTGCCATCTAGTGGTGACTATGCAGACTGCAACCAACTGGTACCACTCGCCTCAGACTCTGCAAAGGTCTCTCTGCAGAATCAGAGTTGGTTTGTTCATTCTGGGCCCCTGTAGAAACATGGCGGTGCAACGTGGTGGACTCTGAGGAAGAGGAGCTGCTTCCTCTTTAGAGATAAAGAGCTCATTCTGAGACTATTAAATATGCACGTGGGTTAACGAGGTAATCCAATAGATGCTAACATGCTAACACCAACGTCTAGGCCTGCGGCTGAGGCTCAGGATGTCACCCATGTATCAGAAGGTCGGTGGTTCGATTCCCCGGCAGTCTACATGTTCAAGTATCCTTGGGCAAGATGCTGTGCTGCCACTGGTGTGTGAATGGATGATGCTCACAACGAGCAGGTGGCTTAGCTTCTGTACGAATGACTGACTTGTGTTGTAAGCACTTTGAGTGAGTATATATACACAGTATAAATATACTGTAAATGGATCACTGGACCATTGGACCACTCGCCCACTGGACCACTGGATCACTGTTGGAATATTTCCAACAATGCTGAAAAGTCTGTTGTATGATAACTAAAAATTTAAGAAATGCTTCAGAAACAACTTCTGATGGACTGATGAGACCTTTGAGAGTTTGCTATTGATGTTGGGCAAACCCAGAACTAACTTCAGTGTGTGTCCGTCCTGAGGTCTGAGGGGATATCATTATCATCCTCAGGCCTCTGTGGACCAGTAAAACCAGCGCTGGGGTCCAGTCAGCCTGATTGGTCTCACTGGTTAACGGCTCTGATGGTAATTTGCTTCAGAGGGAATTAGTGGAAACTGTGTCTCATGTGAAGCTTCCTCAGGGACATATGTGTTGACATGCTTAATGACCTTTGCCCTCAGGGACCTGAAACAGTGATCTAAGTCGGTGCTTTTAGATTAACTATGAATAAAGTTTGTGCCAAAGTTTGAAATGAAAAGAGACACCTTCAGACACCTCATTATAATGCAAAGACTTGAACTGTTCATTTGATGCCTTTTCATAGCAGAAGTTACCAGCAGACATCTTCAGTGGAGTCAGAGGCGTCAGTTGATTTAGTTTTTTCTTTGTCTGTCAACACTTTGACAGAATTTGCCGACGCACTTCATTTCATGATGCAGATTTTGGACGTGTTCAGGGTGAAAGAGGCTGGCGTCTCAGGAAGTTGACCCTCGTTCAGTGCTCATAGTTCTGTTCAGAGCACAAACTGATTCAAAGAAATGATGCAGAGTTTGAAAAGCCAAACGGATGCAACGAGGAACCAAAACTCACAATAAACGGTGATCACTGATAGACTTCAAAGCTTGACTAGTTTGAAATGTAATGTCCTCTCACTGTGAAGAAACATATTGTAGAAAACAGTCATGACAGATTGCCTAAACTTGTTTACAGTCCACATGAAGGTTTGGTCAGAAATGACAGTTTAGGCCTTCAGCTTCTGACTGAGCTGAAACTCTGCTGCTTCTTCTTTGTTCGACATTTCAATAGATGAATTTGAGCTTCCTGTGGCCGTGGCCTGGACCCAGAGAAGCAGCAGCCAGGACATGGATGTAGTATCTGCTAATGGAGCTCCAGTCTTGGGCTGCCAGGACAAGGGTCAACTCAACCTCTGTAACTGGTTAGGACATCATTCTGTTCAGTCTGAGCCGAAACTCAAAATAGAAGATTTCAGGATGTAGTCTTTTGGGCTGTTTGCTTAAACCCAGATTTACCACAGCAGAGCTCGTCACGCTGATTCGTTCAGCTTAGGCCTCTGGAAGTCCTCGAAGCTGGAGGCCCAACTAGCATCAGTGGAACAACCCTGCTGGCAAATGCTCAAATGAAACATTTAGGTCATCGTCGTCATGTGCAAATAAGCCTCTTTGGTGTCTCAGTCAAAAGTCTCCAGAAGACTCACAGGTCCCCCTTTTCAAGAAAGGTGGGATGCACAGTGACCACCAAGCAGCTGTTTGTACAAATCATTGAAGTTCAGAGCTTCATCTTCAGCTTCAGGTCTGTGCTGGTCAGCCCTAACCCTAACCCTAACATCTAACCCTGACCAAAACCAAACCTAACCCTCCACCTTGGTCTGATGGACCTGCCTCTTGTGATCCCTCAGGTTTGTCTTTCAAACTGTGAGGGAGGCCCAAGCTTGTGCACTGACACAGACTTGACTGATATGAGTCAAATACCTGATCAGACTGGCTGACGGCTGTGACAGCAGGTGGAGCTGATCCTCCTGTCGGTCCCATCAAACCACCAAAGAAGAGAAACAATGAGATGACGCCATTCAAAGAGCTCTAGTCAAAGCTGAAACGATGGGAAACAGTTCTGTTAGTTTCATGTGTTCATCTGATGAAGGTCACCGCCTCCTCATCTTTGTTTGACCTGTGACAGCTCAGACCTCACCTGTGGCGGTACCCCTTCGTGTAAAACTCATCGTTACGCCTTTACACTTGTCTCAGAGTTGGTGGAC
The DNA here is from genome assembly GCF_039877785.1 of Chaetodon trifascialis. Lineage (NCBI taxonomy): Eukaryota > Metazoa > Chordata > Actinopteri > Chaetodontiformes > Chaetodontidae > Chaetodon > Chaetodon trifascialis. The sequence goes on along the minus strand of NC_092064.1, from coordinate 29,877,817 downwards.
AGAGAGATTTGTTGAAATTAAAGAGGATCAAAAAGTCCTCAGATATGCTTCAGAAAACTTTGGTGTTTACTTTCTTTAGACACCATCATTCAGTGTCCGTCCATCCTGAGGCGTCACAGAGGCTCTGAAGGGAGGTCATTATCGGCCTCTGCCCACTGAGGACCAGTGAAACCAGTAAAAGCTCTGACTGTAATTTGTTTCAAAGGGAATTAGTGGAAACTGTGGCTAATGTGAAGATGCCTCAGGGACAGACATGTTGACATGCTGCAATGACCTTTGACCTGAGGGACCTGGCACAGTGATGTAACTTTCCACAGCCTCTGTGGTGAGAACACATTAATGAGGACAAACTCAGTCTGTGCCAAAGTTTTCTTTCTTTCGTAGTTTTCTGAAGAGTTTGTGTTCAGTTTGTCTTAAACAGGATCAGATGCTCCAACAAACAAGTTCCTTATGAAACACTCTGTGAAGAAAACACGATATTCTCATGTTGACGCTGCTTTATTTTGACTTCATAACACATCAAAGTCAAATTTAAACTTCCACAAAGGACAAAATGTTTTCTCTGATTTCTCAGTTGATGTAACTTCATGTCTCAAAGGTGTCGAGTATGTTTTCATTTTATGGGACAAAAGACGGCCTTTCACTGATGGGCCTCCACAAAGATGCCTTGAAACTTTTCAAGGGTAACTGGAACATCCTCAGAGACACCCCCCCCCCCCCCATCCCCACTTCTCAAGGATCCCTACAACCTTCTCAAACTCTCCTGGAACCTTGTCAAGGACCCCTGATATCATTTTAAGGCCTCTTAAGAACCTTCACAAGGATCCCTAGAACCTTTTCATGAAATCTCAGAACTTCTCAGAAACTTGTAGAACCTCCTCAGTGATGGCCAGAGCTGTCATCCTGAAAGGAGCCGGACATCCACTCCCTGTCCCGGCTGGTTGTTTTCAGCTGCTACGTGAACATATTCGCTCTCATTTCTGTGTGAATTTCATCAAGTATGATGAAAAAAGACTAAATATCTATCTAACTAAACTAAAACAATAATACTAAACCTTTGGTGCCTGCTGCTTGAGGAAAAATAAGGGGCCTTTCTGTCTCCATAAAATACCCCTACCCACTAAAAACATGCAAGAAGATCACCACCTGATCAATGGTGACGAAAAGGAACTGGTCCCCGGGCGCTGGTCGACCGGCAGCCCGCCGCTCCTGGTCTGCTGTGGAGGAAGGACTGACCATGGATGGGTCAAATAGCGGGATGGAATTTCACATATGCATGGCATGACAGTTTCCTCCTCAACTGCATGTTGTGTGTAAAATGTGACGAATAAAGGAAATTCTTCTTCTGCTTCTACTGTTAACGAGGTCCAAACTGTCCCATCGCCTCCACCAAAAGAAGCCTGTTTAAAAGAAAGACCTGACTGCACCAACAGTTATTGATTAAGGTCAAAAGGTCATTGATAGAAGAAATGGACACAGATAACACGCAGATGACATCAGACACCACAGCGGTGATCAAAATGTGAAGAGAACGGTTCCTCAGTTCTGTGGTCACTGTAGGTGGAACAACATCGAACAAAACCACCAACCTTCACAACTCGGACTTGGATTTTTTAGCTTTCACGACAGCTGAACAGATTTGGAGACACTGGAGGAAGACGGAGCTCCACCCGCTGAACAGACGGTGGCGTGCTCATACGAGGGCCTCCGGTGGAACCGCTGTGCTGGACCCTGGCGAACATGTCGGCATCAGAAGTCTTTGCTTGAACTTTCAGATGAAAGTGAAGCTGAAGTCTTTGATGTTTGAGTAAATGCATTTTGTTGCTGCTGAGCTCAGAGTTTCTGTCTGATGTTGAAGTCTGACGTCATTACTCACCGCAGAAAAACAAACATTTCTATGTGTTTGTTTTAATATTGAAGTCTGCCATGTTGGCCGGGAGGGGGCGTGGCCTCAGCCTCCTCTCTGATGTCATCAGGTGTCACTCTTCACCTGTCTGTCTGCAGTTTTCAGGTGTATAAAGCTGCTGCTCGCTGGCTTTTGTTTCCCTGAGGTTCGCTCAGCTGCTGGTCGATGAGCGATTCCAGCCAATCGGAGACCGTTTCTCTGTGATGTTACCTGTGATGTTACCTGCGATGTGCTGTTGTGTGTGATTTCCTCTCTCACAGGCTGACTGCTGTAATTTTGCCTTGTTTTGAAGAACATGTTGCTGATTGGATGTTAGCTTTGTTGATTTTCTCCCCTCAAAACCTAAAAGGAGACGTTTAACCCTCCAGCTCTTCTTCTTTGGTCTTTAACCTGCACAGCGTGTGACTGTTTCTGTGCCTCTCATTGGTCTTTTCTTCTGGTTCTGAGGTGATTTTAAAGATTGATGTCATTTCAGATCACAACTTTTTTCAGTGTTCAGTCTGATGATGATGAAGGTTTCTGCTGTTTGTGCTGAAACTTCAGTGGACGGACTCAGGGGGTCTCAGGGGGTCTCGTCTGATTCTCTGAAGCCTTCACGAGTTGAATGTTTCAGTTGTTTTTAGGTTTGACCTTGAACACTGAAGATCTGACTGTATGCACGAGTTCAGTGATGTTGTTCCAGTTCGCAGGTTCAGACTGAAACCCTGAAGTGTTGAACGTGTTTCAGGTCCTTTGAGCTGAAAGCAGACGCATGACGAACGTTTCCGTTCTGTTGGTGGTAAAAGACACGTTCTGTTCACAGTTTTCAGTCCTTGCTCTGAAAAGTGTCTTTGCTCAGAAATGTGCAGGAAGTGATTGACCTGCGGGCTGAAAACCGTCTGAATCTGGTCCTCATACGCGTCTACTTCTCTTTGTTTTATCCTGATGATGAAAAATCAGTGTTTTCTGGTCGTCAGCTGATCTAAAATGATTTTCTTTAACAGCGTCAGAAAACTCAGCGTCCACTGCTGTTCGCTGTCTGTGTCTGTGCTCAGAGGTGACGCCGTCAGTGGATCCAGGAAAGACTTCCTGAAGGGTCTGAAGCTCGTTTAAGGGAAACTGTTCCTCCAGTGAAAAGTTGGCTTTGTTCATCAGTTCATCAAACATCCTCTGATGATTTGCTGTTGTTCTCGGTTTCATTGCTTCACAACCTGAATCTGTTTGTGTGGCGGTGCTGTTTGAAGAATCACTGTGAGCTAAAGAACTAAAGAACAGGAAGTCTAACACGGCTGCGCGACCGCTGGTCTGAAGTGACGAGCTTTTATTTGACTGCAGACATGATGCAGAATATCTCTGAGCTGGTGTTTGTGCTCCAGGGTCTGAACGACTCTCTGACAAACCGTCAGATCTACTTCACCTTTGCTCTGACGTTGTACCTCTTCACCATCTTCGTCAACCTGACGCTCATCGCCACCATCTGTCTGGAGAAAGCGCTCCACGAACCCATCTACATCTTCCTGTGTAACCTGTGTCTGAACGGCGTCTGCGGGGCGTCGAGTTTCTACCCGAAGCTGCTTCACGACCTTCTGGCCGACTCTCACGTCATCACGTACACCGGCTGCTTGAGTCAGATATTTGTGGTTTACTCTTACGTCTTCTGCGAGTTCACAAGTCTGACCGTCATGGCGTACGACCGCTACTTGGCCATCTGTAAGCCGCTGCAGTACCGGACGCTGATGACAGTGCAAAGGGTGGCGCAGCTGCTGCTGCTCACCTGGAGCTTCTCGCTGCTAGAGACGGTGGTGGGCGTCTGCCTGACGGCCCGCCTGCCGCTCTGCGGACGCCACATCCAGAAGATCTTCTGCACCAACTGGGAGGTGGTCAAGCTGTCGTGCTCTGACACGACGGTCAACAACATCTACGGCTTCGTGCTCATGTTCTCGCATCTCTTGCAGACCGGACTCATCCTGGTGTCCTACACCCGCCTGGTCCGGGCCTCGCTCAGGCTGCACTCCGACCGCAAGAAGTTCATCCAGACGTGCCTGCCGCACCTCATCACGCTGTTGGTCTTCACCGGCTCACTGGTGTTCGACATCATGTACTCTCGTTACGGCGGCAGCACGCTGCAGGCGCTGCAGAACATGCTGGCTGCGGAGTTCCTGGTGGTCCCGCCCCTCATCAACCCCATCATCTACGGCATCAACCTGCATCAGATCAGGTCCAGGATCCTCCACAACTTCGCCCACAAACCAGAGATCCCAAAACCACATTCATGAGACACAAAATCATGTTAGTCAAAAACAAACAAACACTCAGACAAAAATTACTTAAAAAAATAAACATCCTACATGAACATAGATGGAAGAAAGCTCAGTTCTACAGTTCTGAGTCCACTGACGGAGACGCTTCCTGTTCCAGGCTGAAGTCGGCTTCACGGTGATGTCTCTGCAAACGGCTCTGAAGCTTTTCACATGTTTATTGGTGGAGCTGAACGCTGTCGATGAAGACGTCTTCAAGCAGTTTGAAACTTAAAAAACAACCTTCTGTCTTATGCTTTGTGACAACATGAAGGGACGTTTTAAGGTGTTCAAAGATGAAACATGACTCAGCAGCAGCAGCAGCAGCAGCAGCAGCAGCAGCAGCTGAGAGACAGCAAATATATCATAAAAGTAAAATGTGATGGCTGAAGAAATTCTGTAGACAATAAAGTTGCAGAAAAACTGAAATCTTGTCTCGTAAATGTGTTTTAGAGATTTTTACATGAAATATAACTTTGATAAAACCACAAAGCGTCAGAAGGAAAAAGTCGACTTCTCAGATTTCGGCTGATTCCTTCATGTCGAGCGAACGTGAAGAAAAGAAGAAAAACACGTCTGAAACATTTTCTGCAGTTTTTATTGGCGGATTGTCAGAGAACCACGTTAACAGCAGGAACAGAGAAATAACAGACAGAGATCTCACTCCCGTCCAAAAACTGAACACTAAAACAGATTCAGCAGACTGAATGGCTTTAACGGACTCCACCTGTCGCTCCACCTCAAACACCTCCATCCACATAAATATCTTTAATCTCTGCAGTATAAAAATAAATAAGGTCAACTTCAACATTCAGCTCAACATCAACACAAAGACGACAGACGAAGGCGTTGAAGAGACGTTTCGCATTTCCACTCTGTACGGAAGCTCGTTCACGACAAAACTGCTGAGCAGAAGAACAAAGTCGCACCAAAACCGAAGATGTTCAGTTTACTGTCACACCAGGGGAGAAAAGCTGCAGGTTTTCACTTTTCAGAAACTGGAATCAGACGATTTTTGGCTTTTTTGCTCGGAAAAGTAACTAAATAATTAAATTTGTACAAAGTGATTTTCTGCCGTTGACACGTGAATGAATGAACTGACAGTCTGATCTGTAATAAGTTTAATGAGCTGAAAGAGGGTCAGAGAGTCCAGAGCAGCTCCAGGAGACAAATCCACTACAAGTCCCAGAGTGCTTTTCTGTAAGAACCGTCCAATCAGAGCGCAGGTGATGGAGAGATGAAGTTAGAGGTCAAATTTAGAAATCTGGATGAACTGAGGACAGTTTTGATCTCCATGTTTTTTTAGACAAGTTATTTTTATACTTTTTTAATTATTACATTTTAAGTTTTATGAGCTGTAAGTTTTGACTTTTCACCAAAAGACTTTAAACGCTGAGTGAATGCGTTTGGTCGCTGATGAGCTTCCATACAGCAAACTTTACTTATTTCTCTGAAACCAAACGCAGCGGTTCAGGCGCCTCGTTTCTTTACTAACTATGAAAACTTTATCCGTCCCTGACAACCAATCACAATCGAAGACAAATAACCACTCTTTGGTTGGACTCTGTTTACCCATCATGCTCTCTGCTGTGCAATCATGAACGCATCTATTGATTGGACTCCTCTATAAACAGGACAGGAAGTGACATCAGAAGAGGAAACGGCTGTGGGGGACCAGGTGCGTGGGAGGCGGAGCTACACACAGCGGCGAATCAGATTGTTCCTCTCGGGCTCGAGGAACTCGTCCAGCACTGCGGCCGTGACCTTCCTGAGCTCCTCCTCCAGCCCGGACCCCTCACTGCAACACAGAGACGGCATGATGACGCCACAGAGGCCACGCCCACCGCCACGATGTCGTGTTAATAATTAACAGCTGACCTGCTCCCCGGGGAGGCGCAGTACTCGGTGTAGTATTTGATTTTGGGTTCGGTGCCGCTCGTCCTCAGCGTGGCCACGACGCCGTTCTGTAGCATGAAGGTGATCATGTGACTGCTCTTTGTCACAGGAAGTACCTTCACAGGAAACACACACAGAGGAAAGTAACTGAGTACATTTACTCAAATACTTTACTGAAAGTCTGCTCTGATGCAGTTTTTTCTGGTATTTCCACTCCATCGTACTTCGTTCTCGTTCTTAACTGCAGTTCACCTCCTGCTGCAGAGACGCCGCAGACGTCCTCTGTCTTTTTGTCTTTTCTACATTTCAGAATCATCAACAAACGAGACAAACATCCACAGACGGACACGAGGCAGCCAATCAGGACGGACTATTCCTGAGCGGTCGACTGCAAAGCGACTGAAAACTGACTCATCCATCGATCGATCGATCGCCGCTTCAAGTTTTAAAAACAGTTTCTGAAAATCAAAGCAAATGACTCTGAAGACGAGTTCAATCTGAAGACAAGACGACTCTCTGCTGTCCACGTGGACGGGGACACTTACAGATCTGAGGTCAGGCTGGCTGCTGTCGTATCCCGTGGTTACGTCTCTGACGTGGACGATCCGGATGCCGCCGCACGTCTTTGGGTACGAACCTTCGCCGTCAAAGTTCCTGATCCGGCTGAAGATCTTCTGGATGGTGGGGGGGTCGTTACAGACCACGTAGGAGGTTTTAGAGACGTGATAACCGTACCTGGAGACAGGAAGTCACAACAGACACGACTGTCAAAATAAGAGAGAAGAAGAAGAAGAAAAGCTTTCAGTGGTTTCACTCGTGAACATTTAGTCTGCGTTCTTCACAGTCCAGACTGAAGCTCAGGAGGTCGCCCTCGAGTGGTGGAAACGATGAACTGCAGGTTCAGTCTGTTCAGGCTCACTTCTCTGAACATCAGATGATTTTTTCATGTCATGATGTATATTTAATACTGGCTGAAATGCAGTTCGGAGAAATTAACTCTGGGTGAAATCTGAGGTTTCTGTTCTGATGTTCTTCTAGATTCAGATCTAAGATTCAAGTCTCACATCAACAAGGTGACCAAACTTCATTTTCACCTCAGAAACAGCTGAAGAACGACCGTTTATGGACTAACAGGTGCTGAAAAACTGATTCTTGCCGTTATTTCAAGCCGACTCGATGACTGTAACGCTAGATTTACTTCCTGAAGAAAAACACTGATACTTCCGCTCATGAACCAGAACCAGGAGCAGAGACCACGAGTCCAGTTTCAGCTGCTCTGCACTGACTTCCTGTAACATTCAGGACTGATTTTAAGGTCCTCCTCCTCGTATACAAAGATCTTAGTGGACTAGGACCAAACATAGCGTACTCCCTCCATTATTATGTGGCTGCTTTTCATTCCATAAATTGGTCTCCTCGTCTCCTCCACTCGCTTCCTCTCCTCGCGTCTTAGCTCCGCCCAGCGAGGACATGAAAGAGGGATGCGAGGAAGGGACGTGAGGACGGAGGAGACGAAACTCCGAAATGAAAAATCCTCGCTCCACAGCGTCAGTCCGAAGCGACGTCAATAACTGATGACGTTTACCTGCTCCCGCCATGATTCAAACGTACGACACATACGACATGCCCCTTAAATAATAAAGACTTCGTAGGATACACCGGTGTGTCCTCACTCTGATCTCCTTCAGAAGCCTCCTCTCTCCTCGCTCCTCGTCTCCTTCAGGTGCATTTAAGCAATTGGAAGATCCTTCATCATGGCGGAGGGGAAACAACGAAGGAGAGAAGAGACGAGGAGGCACAATTCAACGACATGAAAAGCACCCTGTGCCTTGAGGAACTCTGTGATCACCTGCTGCTGGTCTGCTGGAGGTTTCAACAATCAGGACGCAGCTTTGGTCAAAGACTGGAAGCTCTGCAGCAGTAACAAGCAGCAGCTGTGCTTCTGAGCGACTTCTCAAACATCAGCTTTGTGTTTAAAGTGCGTCTGCAGATGAAGCGTCACCACACGAAGCTTCTCTGCTGGAAACGTACGTCTGGTAGATGTTGTGCAGCTGCCGGTTCAGACTCAGGTCCTTGTTGTGGAGGTAAGCGGCCATTTCAGCCACGACCACCGCTGCGCTCACGCCGTCCTTCTCAGGGGCCAAGCTGCCACACAGGAAACCTGAAGACACGAAAACACGAGCAGAAGAAAAGAAAGCAGAGCCGGCTGTTTCTTCTGTTGGTCGACTTTGTTTCGAACAAGTCAAATAACCATAAAAACAAAGATGAAAGGAGCGACGTGGACCTCGTCCAGATCCTCACCGATCGACTCCTCGAAGGAAAAGATGACTGAGCTTCCTGTTTTGGAGAGTTCGTGTATTCTGTTTCCGATCCACTTAAACCCAGGAAGAGTTTCCTGTGGAACACAGACAGCAGGCCACCATCATCATCTTCATCATCATCTTCATCACTCACCTCACATCAGTCCTGACCACACGGACAGACTGTTTGGTCACATTAGCGGGCGTGTTTCTTGATTCTCTGCAGTGACCTCTGACCTCGAAGCAGAATCCCTCGATGCGAGCGAAGGCCTGCAGGATCTTAGAGGAGACTGTGGTGGCCAACATGTAAACCTGCTGAGAGTCTGCAGGATCCGGATGAGCCTCCTTCCAATTAAAGAACATCCACCAACCCAACAGAGCCGCCAGCTCGTTACCTGTGAACACCTTCCAACCGCACCTGTGAGACAGAAACAGGTCAACACAGGTGAACCACACCTGTAACTCCAGTAAGCTGCACCTGTAGTGCCGCAGTCTACTGCGGAGGGTTTGAACAAAGAGTCACCTGTCAGACTTTTCTGCTACAGCCAAGCGGTCAGCGTCAGGATCCGTCGCCAGAACGATCTGAGCGTTTTCCTTCTCGGCCAGAAGAAGAGAAAGCTCCTGGAGGACAGAAGAAGAAGACGACTGATTATCAAAGGTCCAGTGTGGAGGCTTCAGGGGATCTACTGGCAGATAATATTCATAATCGTGTTCTCGTTAGCTTACGATGAGCCCTTCGTATCTACAGAGGGTCCTCTTCCACGGAGCCCACCATGTTTCTACAGTAGCCCAGAACAGACTAATCAAACACTGGCTGAAAAACTCGCATTTTGAGTTAGCTTTGTTTGCTAAGTTAGCTTAGCTTCTCCCTCATGCTTGGGGAGGGAGGGGTACTCAGCTGGTTGCAATCTGCAGCCTCGCTGCTAGACGCCACTAAATCCTACAAACTGGACTTTCAAAACAAAACCAGTATAATACTAAACTGAAGACATCACGAGGAGAATGGGAATCGACCGGCGTGACCCACCAGGACCGACTCTCCCTCCTCAGGGTTTGGGCAGCGGACGGAGGAGAAGTTGGGGTCGGGGTCTTTCTGCTCTGGGACGGGGATCGGCGGAGTAAAGCCGAAGGCGTGGAAGGCCTGCTGGACGAAGACGTGTCCGACACCGTGGAACGACGAGTGGACAAACTTCAGTGGACAACTTTTGTTCAGATCTCTGAGAGACACGAGACACACATCAGACATTTTGGCTCCGTGTTTCACCTGTGGAGGCAGAGGAAGGTGAGCTCCTCATCACATCACATTTGTCTTACAATAAGTGCATTCAAACTCAAGCTGGAGCTGGCTGTCATCAAAACTTTCAAAGAGTAAACCTCCAAAACAAACTGAGAACTACATCGCAAGTGCTGAAGCGCCAGTTTGGAGTGTGAACATGCGGATGTGGAAAGGTGGTTTTCAGCCTGCAGCAAAAGACGTACCATGACTCTGACATCCTGACTTCAGAACAAAGAAGACCAACGTTTAGAGGTGGGATGGAGCAGTTCACACCCTAAAGACTGGCTGGACACTAGCTGCAGAGGTTTGAGAAGTCTGGGAATTGCTTCGTCCTTTTACCTGTGGAAGCAGAGGGAGGTGACCTCTTCCATGTACAAGCTGTTGATCTGGGTTAGGGGGTCCGTCCTCAGGGAGCAGCTCTCCACCAGCTCCTCGTCCCAGCAGGAGGAGCTCCAGGGTTCCAGCTGCTCCTCAATACTCCGCAGGATCTCCTTGTCATGAGGTGAGGAGATCTGAGCGCCATTACACCAGTACACCTGCAGGGGGCGATGCAGACCTGATGTCATCAGGGAGGATTTCTAGATTCACACCAGAACTTGATGAACGAGTGAATTCATGATCGTGTACACGAATACGCAGAAAACTGTGGTGGTAGAAAGGTTTGGTGACACTGAATCCACTTTTCATCATACTTCTACTCTGGACGGGACGATCGTGAAACAGGTATTCGGTTCTTTGTGTAATGGGCACCTGGCGATTCATCTGAAAAGAGGTTTCGAGGGAATCTACTGGCAGAAATGGAACATAGCATCCAAAAGTCTGTTCTCATTAGAGCATCATCAGCTGAAACCAGTGTTGGTTATCTTAGAATGAGGTCTTTTCCAGTCCTGACGGCAGGACCAGGACGGACCTCTGATCCACAGGGCCAAACGGGTCCAGTCCTTCACGGACTCCCAGAACTCGACAGTTTTTCTGTCATATTCATGTTGAGTGATGTGCCTTTAGGTGAAGGAGTGCGGAGTTGCTTTGTTTTCTTCTTCTCTGAGCTGATACTTCAGCTCCTGCCTCCGTCAGGTGAGGCTTTGCTCAGCTGCTGGACCAAGAGCTTTAAACCGGAAACCTCCTGTTAACTGTTGGCTTTTTGCTGTAAAGAAATATTTTCCTCTCTTTCTGTTTTTAATAAACTAAATTTAAAAAATGACCTTCTCTGTCATCTGTCACGTCATAAAACGGTGTGCTGAACATTTCGTATGAAGCGTGAGACTCTGTGTTTAAGCCCCGCCCGACTCGCGCCGCCTCACCTTGTATCCGTTGTCGTCTTTGGGATTGTGCGAGGCGGTGACCATCACGCCGGCCGCTGCTCCGAGCTTCTTCACGGCGTACGGCTGCAAACAAATACACACATTAACGATAACGGCCGCACGCCGCCGCTGACGCAGCAGCAGGAAGTGACGCGTTAGTGTTTCCTTACCACGTACGGCGTCGGGACGAACGCGGAGAAAAGATGAACAGGAACGTCTCTGCTGAGCATCACGGCGGCCGTCAGCTTCGCCAAACTGAAACACACAAACAACAACAACCATGACAGGAGGCGCTTCAAAGGCCGTCGTGTTTGTTCAGGAGTCCGGACTGAACGAGCTCTGCAGAGTCCAGTTCTGGGCTCTGATCAATGAGGTCCTGGACCTGCTGACACCACATGGAACCCCGTGCTTACCGATGACTGCTGCAGCCGCTCTCCTCCTGTCCTCTGGTGTCAAAGCCAACAACCACTCCTCTGCTGCTGAAGTCTGCAAAGTACCTGGACAGGTACGAATACAAACCCTGAAGAAAGACGGAGGAACTGTTTCAAACAGCTGTTGAACTTTATGAAGGAAACAGAAACGAGGAGCTGGTTACTCTGACAGGAAGTGACAGAAACACGCAAAGGTCCTGACATGTGGACCGCGGTGATGCTGGCAAGTCTGACCTGCGTGGACTGGATGACGGTGAGGTCGTTGATCCGGCTGAATCCGGCTCCCATCGGCGCTCGGAGTCCCGCCGTGCCGAAGCTCATCCTGCTGCAGAGTCTCGTCCTCAAGTCGTCCAGACGAGCCGCCGCCACCAATGACTCCACCTGAGCCCGAGTCCACGGGTTCTGAGCGCAGGAGAGGAAAGGCATCAGTGACAATGACACACGCCGTCCTGCCGCCACACAGCGTGGATTCATCCGCCGCTGAAACGAGTCCCGACAAAGGCTCCACTTCCTCCAGTCTGAAGAAAGACCGCAGAGAGCAGCTGAGCCTTTTCACACATGAAACGAGGAAGCAAAGAACCAATGAGCTTCAGACAGGAAGTCAGTCATGACAATACAAAATAAGAGACCCAGATGTGTTCTGACGTTTTACAGATGGAAAATCAAAGTTGCAACAGCAATAAATTACAGCTTCGTTAATTCAGTGTAATTATGTCATTAGTTAACTCCATCAGATGAATGCGGGAACAGTCAGCTGATTGACAGAAGATGAACGATCACTTTGAGTCACTGATCAATAAAAGCTCAAATGATTTCTGGCTTTTCGCTCCATTCTGTCAGTGACTGAAACTCTCAGGACAAAAGACATGAAAACTAAAAGTTTCTGTCATTTTACAGACAAAACAATTCATCTATTGGTTCAGCAATCAATCAGCAGACTAATCAATAATGAGATCAACAGTAATTTATGACTGATGTGGACAGAAGAGCTGAAGCACGTTTCATATCAACATATTATTCCACGGTCAGAGAGCAAACCTTGACTTCAGACTGTGAATACACACAAGAAATAAATCACACGGCCAGTGTGTGTGTTTACGTGTGCATGTGTGTGTATGTGCATGTGTGTGTGTGTGTGTGTGTGTGTGTGTGTGTGTGTGAGAGTCTTTTCCAGGCTGCTGACATTTGCAGTGGAGGTCAGAAACGTTCATGACCTTTAAAACTGCACAGCTGTGAGGTCACACAGTGTGTGTGTGTGTGTGTGTGTGTGTGTGTGTGTGTGTGTGTGTGTGTGTGTGTGTGAGAGAGAGACACACTGACATCAGACGACTCTTCCTCTGGTGACCCCGGTGTTGGCCGGTTCAAACAGATGTTCTGACCCTGACCCTCCTAAGGCTGCACGTACCTGCTACCTGGCTGAATGAGGAGGGTCAGGTGATGGCATGGGACCACGAAATCTGTTTAGATATGAAACTGTGATTGTTCATTAAACGCTGTCAAACTGCTCTGCGAAGGACTCGAACTGTGGAGATAAATACATTTGCATTGTTTGGCCTAAAGGACATGTTTTCCAGTCCAGCTTTAAAATGTAAACCACGTGAGCGTGAACGTGGACTCCTGTGGACTCCTCTGGACTCATGTGGACTCTGTGTGGACTCCTGTGGACTCCTGTGGACTCCTGTGGACTCTGTGTGGACTCCTGTGGACTCCTGTGGACTCTGTGTGGACTCCTGTGGACTGTGTGTGGACTCGTGGACTCCTGTGGACTCCGGTGGACTCTGTGTGGACTCGTGGACTCCTGTGGACTCCGGTGGACTCTGTGTGGACTCCTGTGGACTCTGTGTGGACTCCTGTGTGGACTCCTGTGGACTCCTGTGGACTCCTGTGGACTCTGTGGACTCTGTGTGGACTCTGTGTGGACTCATGTGGACTCTGTGTGGACTCTGTGTGGACTCTGTGTGGACTCCTGTGGACTCCTGTGGACTCTGTGTGGACTCTGTGTGGACTCCTGTGGACTCTGTGTGGACTCATGTGGACCCCTGTGGACTCCCGTGGACTCTGTGTGGACTCATGTGGACTCCTGTGGACTCCTGTGGACTCCTGTGGACTCTGTGTGGACTCCTGTGGACTCCTGTGGACTCTGTGTGGACTCATGTGGACCCCTGTGGACTCCCGTGGACTCTGTGTGGACTCATGTGGACTCCTGTGGACTCCTGTGGACTCTGTGTGGACTCATGTGGACTCCTGTGGACTCCTGTGGACTCTGTGTGGACTCATGTGGACTCATGTGGACTCTGTGTGGACTCCTGTGGACTCCTGTGGACTCTGTGTGGACTCCTGTGGACTCCTGTAGACTCCTGTGTGGACTCATGTGGACTCATGTGGACTCCTGTGGACTCTGTGTGGACTCATGTGGACTCCTGTGGACTCTGTGTGGACTCATGTGGACTCATGTGGACTCATGTGGACTCTGTGTGGACTCCTGTGGACTCCTGTGGACTCTGTGGACTCTGTGGACTCTGTGTGGACTCATGTGGACTCATGTGGACTCTGTGTGGACTCTGTGTGGACTCCTGTGGACTCCTGTGGACTCCTGTGGACTCTGTGTGGACTCCTGTGGACTCTGTGTGGACTCATGTGGACTCCTGTGGACTCCTGTGGACTCTGTGTGGACTCCTGTGGACTCTGTGTGGACTCCTGTGGACTCATGTGGACTCTGTGTGGACTCCTGTGGACTCCTGTGGACTCCTGTGGACTCTGTGTGGACTCCTGTGGACTCCTGTAGACTCCTGTAGACTCCTGTGGACTCCTGTGGACTCCTGTGGACTCTGTGTGGATTCATGTGGACTCATGTGGACTCCTGTGGACTCTGTGTGGACTCATGTGGACTCATGTGGACTCTGTGTGGACTCCTGTGGACTCTGTGTGGACTCATGTGGACTCATGTGGACTCTGTGTGGACTCCTGTGGACTCTGTGTGGACTCCTGTGGACTCCTGTGGACTCTGTGTGGACTCATGTGGACTCCTGTGGACTCCTGTGGACTCTGTGTGGACTCCTGTGGACTCTGTGTGGACTCATGTGGACTCATGTGGACTCCGGTGGACTCCTGTGGACTCCTGTGGACTCCTGTGGACTCTGTGTGGACTCCTGTGTGGACTCCTGTGGACTCTGTGTGGACTCATGTGGACTCATGTGGACTCTGTGTGGACTCCGGTGGACTCCGGTGGACTCTGTGTGGACTCATGTGGACCCCTGTGGACTCCCGTGGACTCTGTGTGGACTCATGTGGACCCCTGTGGACTCCTGTGGACTCCTGTGGACTCTGTGTGGACTCCTGTGGACTCCTGTGGACTCCTGTGGACTCATGTGGACTCATGTGGACTCATGTGGACTCCTGTGGACTCTGTGTGGACTCATGTGGACTCCTGTGGACTCCTGTGGACTCTGTGTGGACTCATGTGGACTCCTGTGGACTCTGTGTGGACTCCTGTGGACTCTGTGTGGACTCATGTGGACTCATGTGGACTCTGTGTGGACTCCTGTGGACTCTGTGTGAACTCCTGTGGACTCCTGTGGACTCCTGTGGACTCCTGTGGACTCTGTGTGGACTCTGTGTGGACTCATGTGGACTCATGTGGACTCTGTGTGGACTCCTGTGGACTCTGTGTGGACTCTGTGTGGGAGGTGGAGCAGCAGGTGGATGTTAAACTGGTGGATCCGAGCACCATCCAGCTGGTTCAAACTGGTGTTCAGAGGAAAATGTGCTGATGTGGAAGATGAATCCTGGTGGAGGAGACGGCAGGAGCTCCACTGACTGTCACAGAACAGCTGAGTCATGCTTCATCACCTGATGACCCACAAAGCGGACTCCCGTCACGACCCGCAGGTCCGCACTGCGGCCAGCACGCACTCACTGAACCAGCCCACGCGCCGCTGTGTCGACGCTAAAATCCTTTTTAAAACCCTGCAAAGTTATATGAATTGCACATTGACCGTTTACACCAATAAGACGCATTGTCCTGCATGTCCTCTGCAGTGATTGGTTGTGGCCCAGCAGCTCTTTCTAAAATGTGTTGGATGTGTTTTAGCTGCTGATGCTGATGCTCAGCTGAGAACGAGGGAGCACAGATCGTTAAGTTTCTGTGTAATGATGTTAAGCTTTACTTTAACTAATAATGATGGCGCCGATTTTACCAGACGACCATAAAGATCTCTGAAATACGGAATACTGAGCCAGTACTATAACGCGTGTTTACCAAGAGGCGATGTCTTTTTAAAATGCTGCATTTTCCAATGAAGTTTGGTGTGAAGTTCCTTCACATAGTCTGACGCTTCCAGCAGAACAGCAGGGCTCACGTTGGCTTCCCAGCCGCTTGTCCCCACGCCCTGACAGAAGGACAGACACTCACCTTGTCCCAGGTCAACCACTGATACACCGCCTTGTCCAGCCGCGGGTCGCCGGTGCTTTGGCACCGTGTGTTGGCGTTCGGGTCCCCGTTAACGTCTCCCATGCTGACAAAGGTTAGCTGCTAACAGTGAGTGACCTGCAGCGGGGCCATCCAGCTGTAAATTAGCACGAAGCTAACAGGCTCTGCTGTGAGGCGACACCGCGCTAGCTCCCAGCGGTTAGCTGGTCCGGCTCCTGGACCCGACACGCATCTCCTCTGTGATATGGCTGCTGCCGCTCGACTCTCCGGCTCCAAATATCGGCCTGAGACTCTCCACACCAGGCTAACGTTAGCTACACGCTACACTACAGGCGCTGGAAGCCGATAGCAGCCGGCTAGACACCTGCTAACAGAGAGCGTCGCTCCGTAAATATTCCTCTATTAAGTTACACGAGACACAAATATTAAGTTCATAAACACCGTCAAGTCCCGCAGTGGCAACAAACTACACTTCCGGCCTCTATCTGAAATAAAAGTCACGTTGTCGTGCACGTTTCTGTCGAGTGATTAAAAAATGAACACAATATTTTTTTTCACAGACAGTCAACAGATTTTCGTCCTGAAATCTTTTTACAGCGAGCACGATGAGGACTGAAGCGGCTCATTCGAGCATTAACGTGTGCTTAAACTTGAAGAACAGAATCCCCAACTTCCGGTCAAGTTTTGTATCTGGCCAGCTGACATTCATTGTTTCTGTCCACATTTTTAAAAATCTGACAGGTTGAAGGAAATATCTGTTTGTTCAGAAGCTAAACGCTGCACTGTGTTCGCCAGCTGGTCTCTTTATCAGGGCCTGCCTGATCGATTATCAATCTAAACAATGAGGAGCACGACTGTGAAGGCCTCACATGCTGCACAGTGAAGAACTCTGAGTTGTTCTTCTTGCTCTCGTTCGTATCATTCATACCTCTGGTGAAGCGGTCACACTGCGTTGTGTGTGATGTGGGTTGGGGGTAGAGGTTGGTGGTCCAACGCCCTGGTCTTCCTGTCCACGTCATGGTGGACAGCCATTTAAAGGTGGTGTAAACCAGCTCAGACTATGGAGACCAGATTTCAGTGTTTATTGAACAGGCGTAGACACAAACGAGGCCTTCCGGCTTCAGTCGCATTCCTTCAGTGCAGTAACTCCTCCAGCCTTTCACCATGATGTCATCGGCATATTTAAGGGGATAATGAATGCTCTTTATTATAATGAGGTATTTTTAGATTGGTTCTGGTTCTGTTTGACAAACCTTAAGCCCTCAGGTGTGCTGGACCCTGAACAGACCTTTAAAGGGCCTTAGTGTTTTTTTATTAAGGTGGTAACTGAGGGATAGCTTGAACGATTTTAGGGGTGTTTTAACCATTAAAAAACACGATGAAGCCAGTTATTAGAAGCCAGTACTGATTTATTAAGTGGATCTGAATTCAGACTCAACCCATAAAATTTACCTGAACCTGAGCCTGAGGTGAAAACTTAAGGTCATTTCAAGGTATTCAGAGTGACCTTTAAAGGGATTCAAGGACCTTCAAAACAAACAAGACATGACATTTAAATGAAGACGTCGTCTGTTTGGACGCACAGACTTGAGACGGATGAAAAGTGTCTCCATGTTTTCATGTCTGCTGTCACTTTCTACGCTGACGATCCGCTGCCGTCCTCATCGCCTTCACGCGTTTGTCCATCTGCGAGCCGACAGCTGAACTGATCTCTGAAGGCGTCCAGCAGGTGAGGGACGACGTCCTCCACGCCGACGTCTCTCTGCAGCTCGGCGCTCAGCGACGTCACTCCTTTGCCTTCGATACCACACGGCACGATGTGGCTGAACCACGACAGGTCGGTGTTGCAGTTCAGAGCCAAGCCGTGAGACGTGACGTAGCGTCCACAGTGGATCCCTGGAAAGACACGACATTCAAGACTTTTCAAGGAAACAGCCTTGAAACAGGGATCAGGTGTAAAAGCAGACCGACATCAACTGAATGAAGGAGATGAAGAACAGACGATCAGGAGACATTAAGACGTCCTCCCATTTCATGTCATTAAAACAGACTTTTATCAAACAGGACAGACAGCTGTGCTCACATTTTCTCGTTTTTACTGAGTGAGGGCAGAGAAGACGGAGCGTCACAGTTGGACTTTGGACAGACTGACAGATTTTGACCCTGAACTGGTCCCTCTGGACGTCTTCAGAACAGATCGGTCACAGTGTCTGATTAGTTCCTGATCGATCAATGGTCTGGCTGTCGGGTGGTCAGTTGGACACGTCGGTGTTCGCCGTCAGTTAAACTGTCGTGAGCTTGTTTTAAGATGATTTTGGTGCTTTTCACACGTTAATGTCGCCTGAGCGGAACTGTGTCGCTGCCTTTCTCTCTTCTGTCATCACTGCTGAGGACTTATTGGTGTGGTCTGAATAAACGGTTTCAGTTCCGTCTTCAGGTTCGGTGTCTGTTAACAAACCTAAACCAGGAGTTCAGGGAAAAACCCAAAACTGGTCCTGCAGCAGGCCCAGAGACAGAGAGGCTGAGCGCTCGTACCGATGGCACAGATCTTGTTGTCTCCGACCCAAACTCCGGTGTGAGGAGACGTGGATGCTTCGATGCCGAACCTGCTGCAGACGGAGATGATGGTCTTCTCCAGCTCGCAGACGTACCAACGAACGCTCTGAGGAACCACAGGCGATGTTAACACAGGACCGCTCACACTGAACCACATTCAAGTCAACAAGAAACCATTCAGACCTTCTTAAAACTGGTCAGGTTCAGCACCGGGTAGCAGACCAGCTGTCCCGGCCCGTGGAAGGTGATGAGTCCTCCACGGTTGGTGCGGTGCACCTCAGCCCCCAGCAGGCGGAGGCGGTCCAGAAGGGGGGCTGGGTAGGGTTTGTGTCGGATCCCGGTGGTGTAGACCGGCGGGTGCTGACACAACAGCAGAGCGTGAGCCGGACCGGACCGGTGCTGGTTCACGTAGACCTGCTGCAGCCGCAGAGCCTCCTGGTAGGAGACCAAGCCCAGACGGACCACCTCCACTACCGGCCTGCTGCCCTGCATCCAGGACTCGAACCAGAACCAGGACAGAATACACAAAGTTTGAGTTAACGCTGAGGCTCGTACATGTCCGCCACAGCTGTTACCTGAGTGTGCTGTCACAGAGCGGCGGAATAAAGACAGCAGAGCCCTTTGACCTCCTCTCAACAGCTCAGACTCCCTGAAGCTTCGCGGGTAAAATCTCCTCAGTTTCACCCGGTTCGACGTTTAATCTCTCTTACCTCTTTGAATCCACCGTTCAGCGCTCAGATCTCCTCCTCTACCCGCTCCGCTCGCTGTGCGCCGCCATTGTTGTTATTCGCGTCTTCTTCGACGGTGAAATCGGTCCATTTCCGTTTTTGCAGCACTCTGCTGCCACCTGCCCACCAGAAATAAAAACATTTTACAATAAAACTACAGTAAAACTAGGTTTTATCCCTTAGAAATATGTGTAATTAAATATGTATTGTATCTATGTTCACACTTAATTTGATCAGATGTGTATATTTATTTATGCCTTGATTTAATTTGTCTGTCACTGTTTGTTTTTCTCAACCAAAAATGCTGCGTTCAAGAGCAGTCGAGACCTCATCCTTAACAAAAAACAAAACAAAACAAAGCAAATGTAATGTGGTAGAAAACAGAATGAAAGAGAAGAAACTACTCTAACTCAACATAGCTATAATGCATAATGAATTCATGATTATTAATAATGATCTACTTTATAAACTGGTGCATGGAGACGATATAAAGCAAACAAGTACAGAATCAAAAATCTGTTTAGAAAACATCCAACAGTAACTGACGCTCACGCCCAGGTGTCGTGTGTCCGCAGGTAGACCTACCTGTAAATACACAGAGAGTTTTTGATGGCTGATCCTGTTACTGCTGTCAGTCCTCACCTACATTTCCGAAATTTCGACATTTCTAATTGTCCTGAATCATCCACGGTGACGTATGGTGTATGGGCGGGGCTGGAGGTCCGGCGCCGCCCTCTCGCGGGCCGCAGCCTGGACGACTTGGTTCGGCGGCGGCAGGGCGGGGTTTGTTTTGAGAGCGGACCGGAGAGAGAAGACTCACCAGGGAAGATGGCGACCGCAGGGTCCGCCGAACGGCCTGCCAGACCGGGCAGCGCTGCCGCTGGCAGGCACCGGTCCGGGTCCGGGCACGGAGTCGGGTCCGGGTTCAGCCCGCCGGAGAACGAGGCGAAGAAGTGCTCGGTGTGCGCGGAGGGGCAGCCCGGCGGCAGCCCGCCCTGCGGACACCTGGCCTGTCCGCTCTGCCTGGCCCAGAGACGGTCCGGCAGCGAAGAGCGGCTCCGGAGGAGCAGTGACTCCGAGAGGAGCAGCAGCAGGCCGGGCAGGAAGGACTGCGACAGCCGAAGAGGTCGGTGTGTTTACCGGGGAAAGTACAGCTCCCAATCCGCTGTGTCAGCACCACCGCGGGCTGTTTGTTTTACAGAGCAACGGCCAGAAAAGCAGAAAAGCAGAGTTTAAGTGTTCAGCTGAACTTTATTGTGAGTTTAAGTGTCGCAGCAGGAGGCCGGAGGAGGTGATGGAGGTGTGACAGGTAAAAGTGACTGAACTCAGATCAGTTTCCGTGAAGGCAGCACTGAAGTCTGTTTCCAATGGATGGAGTTTTGAACTGAAGTAGAAACTGACCTCCAGTCAGCTGAGTTAGCCCCAGACCAGAGAGACTGTCTGAAAACAGACCTCAGTGTTCGCTCCTCTGGTCTCTGATCTGTCTCCTTCATGGACAGGTAAACGGCTGCAGGTAGAAAACTGGGGTCTTTTCTGTGTTTTGGTCAGATTTTTAACACGGTCTGATGGAGGACTTGTCCAGACATGTACATGTGTAGGAGGAGCTGATTTACCACAGAGGTAGTACTAGTAGTACTAGAAATAGTACTTGTTCTTGTCTCCGTCATCATGTCTTTAAATGACTTCAGCTCCTGTAACAGTTTAATCAGATATGTACTTTTCTTATATTAAATAAACTTGAATAACATCTGAAATCTGCAGATTCTTCTTGTCTCTGGTTAGTTTCTCATGAGACAGTTTAAATCTGGTTTTAATGTGCCGTTTAACCCTTTAACGTCTCGTCTTTAACCTCTCTGAGTGTTTTAGGACTGACAGTTTTTGATGAAGCGCTTTGATTTTCCAGGTGTTTAATTCACCGATTGAACCAGAAGAAGACTTCATTGTCTTTGTCTCTCAGCTTTCACCTCCTCCTCAGTTGACTTTACAGAAGACGTTTCATGACATGCGTCAGAGTTGCTGATTCATCTTCATTCATTATTGGCTGAGTTTTAAGGACGTATTGGACTGAACTGGACTCCTGAGTTTCAGTTTCCGTCTCGTGCTGTTGTGTTCGGGTGAAGTCATTCGCTCTTTTTGTCTCCTCAGAGTTCTTCGTCTCTCCTGCTCTCATCACAAAATGTTCAGACGCTTTGTCGGCACCGAGCGGGAAGCACAAGGTGAGTTACTACTGTCAGTGAAGGCAGCATGAAGCCTCTGTTCAGTCTGTGGGGTCTTCAGACTGAATCCGGTTCATGACTGATTGTCTGTTGTGTTTCAGTTGCTGCTGTTTGAGGACAGAGAGGATGCGAAGAGGAGGAACACTCTGACCTGTAAAGACGAAACGGTCCGGCGCGATGAAGAGCCTGTAAGTCCTGGCGGTTTGAAAGGACTCAGCTGCCAGTTTACGTCCAGCTCAGTGTTACACCTTGGGTCTCTGCAGCGTCGGATGGGTCTTAAAGTTGCTGTTTTTCTCAGGGGGTCCTGTCCGACTCGGAGAACGAGGAGCCGATCAGCAGGAGGATCAGAAACATCTCGGCCTTCATCAGGAAAACCAAAAACTGTGCAGCCTTCACTGGGTGAGCGGAACGAGTCCGTCTTCGTCACCGGCCTTGTTATTATGACAACGGAGAGCCTGTCAGACCAGCTCGGGGGCACAGGAGCTCATCTGGCTGACGGTAGTTTCAGAGCTGAATCCGTGTGACCTCTGACCTTTGTTTGTTTCCTCAGCGGCTCTCAGAGGAGTCAGAGTTGCACTGACCCTGTGGAGGACGGAGGAGGGAAGCCGAAGGTCGTCCCCCAGCCGGCGCTGATGGACAGAGTACGTCACACCACCTGTGAAGCTGAAGCGGAGAGTATAAGATAGGACAAGCTGGTCCTCAGGTCGTCCTCTGAGGCTCATGGAGCGCAGGTCGTTGACGGTTTTATGAGGACAGTTTTTCACCTGCAGCCAGAAAGATATTCAGGAGGTTCTTAAAGCTTTAGGCGTGTGGCTGACTGTGACCAAGCGGCATTATTACATCGTCATCATCAAAATTAAGTTAGATCCCACGGGTTAGGGTAGGGTTAGGGTTAGGGTGACTGTGTAGGACGTCTGCGTACCTGAGACATTTTATGTCCACGTAGACACTACAACACGCGACACGAGACACCTGCACACGTGAGGCGTCCTGAATCATCCACGGTGACGTGCAGCGTCAAGCAGAACTGCTCACGTCTGGCTGCTCGTTCGTCCTCACGCCGTTTAAGGAGGGAGACATCTCGTCAGGTTCGTTTCAGGTGTCTGACCGTTGTCAAACCTCTTGTGATTGGACAGTTTTGCTTGTCACTGTTGAAGGACAGGTTCACCTGTTTCCAGGTGAGCGTTAAACCATTCAGGTGTCAGTGCGATTGCTCTGTTGTTGCATTGGCGTGTTTGAGCGTGTCGTGCCTTTAGTTTAAGGCCAGTACTGATCGGCTGACGCTGTCCCGTCGGTGCAGAGCAGCAGTTAAACTAGGGCTGGTTATTGTTAAGAACCTCACGATGCGATTCGATTCGATTCGATTCGATATTGATTTAAATTCTTCAATATCGATTCAGTAAGAAGTAGAAATACACAAATAATTAAGAGTACCTGTTGGCAGTTTTTAAATATTTATTTTCATGTTTCAACACGTGGTATGTTACTTCACATCTTTGGGAAATAAAACATCTGAAAATAAAACATTAGCAGCACCATAATAGCTCACTTGTGCATATATAGAACAAAAGTAAAAAAAACATGACAGTTCTGTATCAAAAGCACAGTGCATATGTAAACTGTCGTACGTCTTATATACCTCAACAACATTTCTTTGAACAATAACCTCTGAGCCATGTCCCTTCGTTTCTGGTCACATACTGAGTGTGCACACGTACGGCCGCGGACTCTGTTATGTTCTGAGCGCGGCAGAGCTTGGCGGTAGTTTGCAGACAAAGGCTTTGTCGAGCTGCGTCTGTTTTGAATCCACAGGTTTAGCTGCGGGTTGTTGCAGAGCATCTGTATGGTGTCGGGTTAAGTGATTCCGTAAGTTTGTTGTGTTACTGTTGTACTTTAATTCTGCCTGGCACAACTTTCACACCACCCTACTTTTGTCTATTTCTTGTGTTCCGGATTTACACGAGAATCCAAAATGAGTCCAAACGTCGAATCTTAAAGATTTGCTTACCTTCGTCGCCATTTTGTTGTTGTTTGGTCGCGTGCAGCCTCCGTCCTTAAAATGTGAATCACACGAAGATGTTGCGCACAGCGCCCCCACTGGCCAGGAGGTGAATCGATTCAGAGGGTTTGCTTAATCAATTTTAAATTTGGGGGCCTATAATTACAATGCATCGATTTTTCTATATTTTTACCCACCCCTAAGTTAAACTGCTGTCAGCTGGAGGTTCGCGAGGCCTCGATGCATCAAACATTCAAACAGTTGAACCTGCTCGTTTGGATCGGAGGCTCCTCAGGATTGAGTCTGCGGTGTTTTTAGTTTCATGCGTGTGCTGCTCGTTCCATTCGTCTAAAATGTGTCTGAACAGCTTACAGACTTCAGGCTTCTCTCAAACCTCATTTCTGTCTTCTTGTTGCTCAGGTTGGGATCAGTCACAGCTACACAGCAGGAATCCTCCTCGCTTCTGAGAACAGTCGCTCCGTCTCGGCTCCCATCACCGCCCCCGACCGGAGGCTCACCTGGCGAGCCGTCGTCTCGTCATCGTCGTCATCAACTCCTCTGGGCCTTCCTCCTCCCAGACCCGAGCGCTCGATCAGCCCCGAAAGCAACGACAGCATCTCCGAAGAACTCAACCACTTCAAGCCCATCGTCTGCTCCCCGTGCACGCCGCCCAAACGGCTACCGGACGGGCGTCTGATGGAGCCCACCATAGTGAAGTCCACGCCCAGGAATCTGACCCGCGGCCTGCAGAAGGCCACCACCTACGAGGCCAGTCCTGCCGTCCTGCAGAAGTGGAGGCAGATCGAACTCGATCGCCAGAGCCTCAAAGTGAACTCCAAAGCGACGCTGACGAGCCCCGTCAACGAGCTCCACAGCAAGGCTGGCGGGTGTGAGGACGGCGGCGGGGGCGCTGCAAAGACTCGCCAGTCCCCGGTGGGACGGGATGGAGAAGGAGTGATGGCCGTCAACAAGAGGAGGCTGCTTTTCGACCCTCCGGCCACAGACACCGACCCCCTCCAGAAACAGTCTGTAAAGATCCGGGTCCCTGCGATCCGCTACAGCAGCGAGGCGACTTTCCGAGGAAGTTCAGACTTTGAGTCGGCAGTCGGCGCTCCCGAATCCTGCAGCGGAGGAGCATTTTTCAGTCGAAAGCAGTCGTTCTCACCCTACACTAAGAACTCCGGTTTCCAGTCGTGTAAATTAGTGCCAAAGGACTCGCAGAGTCCAAGGAAGGAGTCCGACAGTAGCCTCCACAACCAGTCTACCTCAAGGAGGGGCAAGAAGAGGGACCAGAAGACCAAACACCTAGACTCAGAGCGGGACTCAGACCTGAAGAGGAGCCGGTCGGTCGGCCAGGAGGCCTTTGACGAGCGGTACATCCGTCAGATCCAGCAGGAGCGTCAGGACCGAGCGCTCGCCCTCAAGCTGCAGAGACAGTTCGACTTAGAGAACCAGACCGTCAACCGCAGGAGGAGCCCTGACACCTACTTCCTGCGGTCCTGGATGTCCAATCAGAACCGCAGGAGGCGTGGCCTGAGGAGATCCAGACGAATCAACAAGAAGCACTAGAGAGGAGTCGCTTGCTGACTCAGCACAAAGATGGACAGGTAGAGGTTCATATATGCAAAGCGAGGACAGGTGAAGGATCGGTGAATGTTTCACGACCGTCGGCTCGACAGCAAACTCCAAACATGGCGTCAGTAAAGAGCTGTTGAGGAAAAGGTCAGAAATCCTGAAACTGAACATTTCTTCCAAACATTGTCTGATTTTCACGTCTTTTCACCAGCAAATCACCAAAACTGACCGAAAGAATCAGCTGCAGCCTGAAAGCTGAGCAGTCCAGCAGGATTCACCGTGGACATTTAAAGGATGGAACGACGAGTTGACCAATCAAACAAGCCATAAATCGACACCAATAGAGACAAAACTTGGCTGGCACCATTCATGGGGGTGAAGCAGATGGAGGCCTGTGATTGGTTCGCTCTTGACCGTCATCAGACCCAGAAAGCAGTTCTCCTGCTGTCACACTTCCTGGTCTGTGTGTCGCTTTCAGTCGCTGATATGATCTAAAAGAATAAAGCTCTTAAAAGTAGATTTTGACAGTGGGACATTTTAAAGCAGCCTTCATCATTTCTTCATCCTGATGGTCAAACTGGTGATGGTTTGTTTTATTCGGCTCAAAAAACTTAAAAACAACTTAAAAACCAGTTTCCAGGGTCGTTACTGCTGAAATGGTCTCAGAGTTGGCCTGCGCCAGTGATGCGCACACACGCACGCGTGTGCGCACACACACGCACACACACACACTAGAAGACTAGAAGTCCAGCTGTGGGCTGAGGCAGCACCGGCGGACTGATGCAGGTCTAGACAAACCCGGAGTCCTGCTTCTTCACCAGTGCTTCATGTGTCTCCTCCAGTATCTGCTCCCACTGGACTTACTGGTCCACCTCTGCACCTGCAGTCTTCCAGTCTGAGCCTTGTCAGGCCTTGTGGATGGCCTTAGGATCATGGGTACTGTAGTCTTTAGAGCTGTCCCACAGACCAGAAGAGACCTGGATCAGGAGACTCTGTGGTCCGCCTTGTGATTGGATGAGTTTTATTGGTGTTTAAAAAGCTTTCAGTACGGAAGCCCAGTGGGACGAGTCAGTGTTGGACCTTTTTAAAGTTTCACGTCAGAAGTCGTGTTCTCGTGGTTGTCCAGGTTCAGAGTTCTGGATCAGGACCTCCAGGGTTCAGCAGATTCATAAATGATCAAACTGTTAAAAACTGTCAGTGGAGGTGAAGGCAGAAGAAAAATGAACAGGTGCAAATAAAAAAAAGCAATAAAATAAGTAAAAGTAACAGCATTTGAAGTCCTGTGTCAGTAAAAGTACACAGATGTTACTGATGGACTTCTGCGACCTTCTTGTCACACTAGAAGGTGTTTCACTGAAATCAGTTTTTCTCGGCTTCACATTGAAATCGCTGGCTGTGAAGTTTTCATGTGTAAACTCACTGCAGGTGTCTTCAAGGTGACGGGTTTCCCTCTGATCTGTGTGTGAAGTGTCAGATCGATCACTGAACTCATCTCCATGTGAACCCGACTTCGACGGAAACTCCTGCTTTTCATTCCTCTGTCTCTTGGATTTCCTTCATGTTTCACTTTTGGTTGTTTCTGTTGGATCATGTGATCAGCTGATGTTGGTGTGTTATTGACAGAGCTTCTCCTCAGAGACTCTGAAGGGCTTTTCATCCTTCAGCCGATGCAGTGTGGGGGGGTCGGGCCTTTAATGCTGAGTGCCAAATGATCAGAGACTGTGATGTGGAGAGTTTGTGGTTCAGCGTGTCAGCGGCTGATCTGTGGCTGCTGACATCAAGCAAACCTAAAAGAGCTGCGACGCCTCAACCAGCCTTCTGTCTTCTGTTTGTCTCCGTGCACCTCGGGAGATCCTTCAGCTTTCGTTCTGTTCTGATGCTCAGAGGCTTTGGAGCTCAGGAGCTCAGAAGCTCTGAAGTTTTGAAGCTCTGCAGCTTTGGAGCTCTGAAGCTCTGAAATTTTGGAGCTCTGGAGCTCTGAAGCTCTGAAGCTTTAAAGCTCTGAAATTTTGAAGCTCTGCAGCTTTGGAGCTCTGAAGCTCTGAAGCTCTGAAATTTTGAAGCTCTGCAGCTTTGGAGCTCTGAAGCTCTGAAGCTCTGAAGCTTTGAAGCTTTGAAGCTCTGAAGTTTTGAAGCTCTGGAGCTCTGGAGCTCTGAAGCTCTGAAGTTTTGAAGCTCTGCAGCTTTGGAGCTCTGAAGCTCTGAAGCTCTGAAATTTTGGAGCTCTGAAGCTTTAAAGCTCTGAAATTTTGAAGCTCTGCAGCTTTGGAGCTCTGAAGTTCTGAAGCTTTGAAGCTTTGAAGCTCTGAAGTTTTGAAGCTCTGAGGCTCTGGAGCTCTGAAGTTTTGAAGCTCTGCAGCTCTGAAGCTCTGAAGTTTTGAAGCTCTGCAGCTCTGGAGTTCTGGAGCTCTGGAGCTCTGAAGCTCTGAAGCTTTAAAGCTCTGAAATTTTGAAGCTCTGCAGCTTTGGAGCTCTGAAGCTCTGAAGTTTTGAAGCTCTGGAGCTCTGGAGCTCTGAAGCTCTGAAGTTTTGAAGCTCTGCAGCTTTGGAGCTCTGAAGCTCTGAAATTTTGAAGCTCTGCAGCTTTGGAGCTCTGAAGTTCTGAAGCTTTGAAGCTCTGAAGTTTTGAAGCTCTGAGGCTCTGGAGCTCTGAAGCTCTGAAGTTTTGAAGCTCTGAAGTTTTGAAGCTCTGCAGCTCTGAAGCTCTGAAGTTTTGAAGCTCTGCAGCTCTGGAGTTCTGGAGCTCTGGAGCTCTGGAGCTCTGAAGCTCTGAAGCTTTAAAGCTCTGAAATTTTGAAGCTCTGCAGCTTTGGAGCTCTGAAGCTCTGAAGTTTTGAAGCTCTGAGGCTCTGGAGCTCTGAAGCTCTGAAGTTTTGAAGCTCTGAAGTTTTGAAGCTCTGAAGTTTTGAAGCTCTGATGTTTTGAAGCTCTGCAGCTCTGAAGTTTTGAAACTCTGCAGCTCTGAAGCTCTGGAGTTCTGGAGCTCTGGAGCTCTGGAGCTCTGAAATCTGCTATCAGATGTTTGTCTCGACCAGAAGAAACCAGAATGTTTTGTAGTGATGAATGTTAGGTCATCAGATCAATCAGTCAGATCGCTCTGACATCTGGGTAAACCAGTCAATTAATGAGCTCTACAGTTATATGTTGAAGTTTCTCGTTTTAACCTTCGTTAGCGTCTTCATGACGAGGCGGCTTTGAGCAGATTCTGGTGAAACCTCAGTGATAAAACAGAAATATGAGTCGAACGTGGAAATGACAACATGAGCTGCAGACATTAATCAATCGATCAGTCCATTGACAGGAAACTCAGCTTTGAAATGAGTCATTTCATTGATTTTTTTTTTAGCAGAACCGATGATGATGATGATGATGATGATGATGATGATGAAGACGTCCACTTGAAACTGAAACAGGTCGTGTTCTGATGTTTTACGGATCAAACAGTTAATAGATCAAATAATTGATCATGATATCATCAATAGTTGTTGAAACATATCAATAATAAACTAGAAGATTCTGTGAGTTCAACCTGAAGAGAATGTCATTAATCATTCATTTCAAATCCTACGCCAGTTAAAGTACACAAGTGATCAGCTTCCTGTCCCAAAGTACTGTAGTCTCATCTTCATGTAGTAAAAGTATCAGCAACAGAAAGGAAGGCGCGCGCTGCTGCCGCGGGCACGCGGACAACGTCAAACGTGGCTTGTCGTTTAAATATCGCTGAGAGCCAATCAGATGCGTCCAGGTCATAGGTTCCGTATCTAGCGGAAGAGAAGATGGCTGCTGCGAGGAACGGGAAGACGGGACTCCTGGAGAAAGTGAGATTTTGACTTTAATCTTTTCACTCAGCTGAAAGGAGAAACGCGGGCTTTTGTTTTCTTCTTCATGTCGGACTGAAGCAGCTCAGAGTTCAGCCGTCTGTGAGCCGGAAGCTTTGACTCACTACATCGCTATTAGCGAGCTAAGCTAACGTTAGCAGGCTAAACACATGTGCATTGAATGAAAGTTTAAGTGAAAACAAAGTTAACGAGGGGCCAAAGCTCCGTCTGTGTCTGCTGTGCACGTTAACCCGCTTGAGCTCAAACTGCAGCCGTTTGTTCAGCTTCCTGTTAGCAGCTGTTACAGACCGCTGGCTCCGTCCGCCGCACCAAACCTCACTCACAAAACAGCCGTTTCAGTGTCAGTTAGACTCACAGCAGTCAGACTGGCTGCAGGTGAAGAGGTGCTGGTAACGTGGGCTGTGTCCATAGACTCATGTCAGTGTTTTTACCTTTTAAATCAGCAAGTCGAAATCCACATTGTAAAAATGTTGTTTCGTGCTGTGTTTAACTTGATCAGAAAGAGCCATAGAAATGAAATGTTTGTACTAAATTTCCCGGTGTGGGATCAGTAAAGTCCTGTCTCTTCTTGTGTTTCAGTGGAGAATCGATGAGAAACCAGTGAAAATAGATAAATGGGACGGAGCTGCTGTGAAGAACTCTCTGGACGATGCTGCTAAGAAGGTCAGCTCTCATTCTTTAATTCTGAAAGGTCACTTTCATTCTTTTATTCTGAAAAGTATTTCAGTGCAACTGATTGATTGATTGTCGATCGATCTATATGTTTGATCACAGCGAGTCATCAAAGTTTTCGTCACGTCTGTCTCGTGCTGATCGTCACCTGCATGTCAGGCCACAAATGACATCAAGCTCCTGTTCTTGTGTTCTTGATGCACTTTCGACCTGATTGGCTCCTGTAGATTAACATGGACAAGCCATTGGCTAGCCTGCTGTTTGTGCAGGAAGCAGCTGATTGATGGGAACTCTAATGATCGTGTTTCTTCCTGGTCCTGCTGCGCCCCCTTCAGGTGCTCTTGGAGAAGTTCGGTTATGTGGAGAACTTCAGCCTGGTGGACGGCCGTCTGCTGATCTGCACCGTTTCCTGTCTCTTCGCCATGTTGGCTCTGGTCTGGGACTACCTGCACCCCTTCCCCGAGTCCAGACCGGTCCTGGCCTGCTGCGTCATCTCATATCCTTCAATGAGCAGAAGCAGGAAGTTCACCTGAGCTCACCTGGTGTGGTCTTACTGATCTTTCAGGGTCAGTCTGTGAGTGATGCTTTATGCTCTTTAACCTCCTCATCACGTACTTCATCATGATGGGCATCCTGACTCTCTACACCTCCTACAAAGAGAAGAACATCTTCCTGGTGGCCCTGCAGAAGGATCCAGCTGGGATGGATCCAGATCACACCTGGCAGCTCTCCTCCTCCCTCAAAAGGTCTGAACGCTTTCCCAGCATGCACTCTGATGTTGTTCCTGTTGCAGCTCGTACGATCTGCCGCTTGTTTCCTCCATCAATAACCGATCATTGATTGTTCTGTTGTTCAGATGTGATGTGGCGGTAGCAGCTGATGTGTCTGCTGACGCCGTCTGTTGTCTCTCAGGTTCGATGATCAGTACACCCTCCGAGTCTGTTTCACTGACGGGAAGACAAAGACCTGGAGGGAAGCCGAGTTCACCAAGTCCGTGTCGGTGTTCTTCGATGAGAACGGGACGCTGGTGATGGACCAGTTTGAGAAGTCTGTTTCTAAACTCCACGACACGCTCGCCACCGACAAGAAGACCAAATGATGGCGAGAGCGTTCGTTCTCACGCTCAACGCTGATTTCCTTCCTTCCACACGGCTCATTGGCTCGCTCGTATTTCTTCACATCGTCTTCCAGAGTGATGATTGGCTCACTGCGATGACACCATCTCATGGAATCATCTCCAGGCTGTGATGTCACATTGTGCTGCAGCTGCTATTGGCTGAGAGTTTGGTTGGTTTGTGTTGGTCCGCTCTCTTGTTTCTTTCCGGAGCTTTCGGCTTCTTCGCATCAGGTCTTCCTCAGTGGGTGGACTGTCCTTAGTTGTCGTGGAGACGGTGAAGTTGCTGTCTGTATGTGACACGTAGTGGACGCTGAGTCACATGACGACAAGCTGAAAGCTCTGGAAGAACCAGGTGAGCAGACTGGAGCCATCAGGGTGAAGGTGTCTTTGAGTTCAGCTCCTCATCCTCAGAAGACAACGATGGAGTTTCACCTGAATCCGTCTGCAGGTCAGCTGACAGACGCCGGCACGCCTCCGGTGCGTGATCCAGGCGTGATCCATGCGTGATCCATGCGTGATCCAGGCGTGATCCAGGCGTGATCCATGCGTGATCCATGCGTGATCCATGCGTGATCCATGCGTGATCCATGCGTGATCCAGGCGTGATCCAGGCGTGATCCATGTGTGATCCATGCGAGAAATGCAGTGAGACCAGTGAAGTGTCTGAAAGGAAGGAAATCAGCCGGCGGCTCCACTTTCAGCTGCGTAGATATCAAACCGCTTTCATCATCAACAGAAAAGTTCTTCAGGTTTTTCGGGAATCGAAGACAAAAACGCTTCTGTTCTGGAACTCGTTCGCTGTTGTCTAACGGTTTTATTTTATTTGGTTTTCACAGTTTATCATCGTCGTTTTTGTTTGCGTATTTGTGAAACATCGCTCCACAGTTTTGAGTGAAAACTCCTCAGCAGAACCCTGCTTCACTTCCTGTGTATGTGTGACATCACGGCTGAGTGAACGTGGAGGTCCGGCAGGACTTCCTCTCGCTGCTTTGCTGCCTTCAGACTCGGCTGCCGTCAGTTTGATGACCTTGATTGTCGAGCAGCTCGCAGGGTCGCCTTCAGCTTCTGATTGGCTGCTTGATAAGTATTAACTCTGATTTCTTCACCAACCTGTCGAGCAGATGGTGTTGGTGCAGGAGGAGGCTTGTGTTGTTGTCAGTGTTTCTGTGTGAAGTTCAGGTTCAGAGTTCCTGTTGAAGGTTTCTAAAAAGCCAAAGTGAGGCGTCGTGTCGTGATTGGCTCTTTTGTCCATCCGGCCTCGAGACGTGACCTTTCACCAATCACAACGCCACACGTCACTTGTGGGAGGAGCTGTGTCTGGGGGCAAATACACCTGTGACGGTCACACAGGTGAGAAGCAGCAGCTGCAGAATGAGATCAGAGCAGCAGGTGAATCGAACCTTTTGGGTCCAGCTTCGTGTTTCTAGGCCGATTCTTTCACTTTTCGCATTTTTACATCTGACAGGCTAGAATCAGACACATTAGCATCGTTAGCATTTGTCAGTGGAGCCAAGAGGCCTGCGGATGCTAAAGATGCTAAAGATGGACGTCAGTGCGGAGGCGTTACAACAGGAAGTGGACTGAATGTTGACCAAACGTTTCATTTGAATGTTTTTGTTTCCAGCCTTAATCTCTCTCTTGGTTTGTGAAGATATTAAAGATGGACATTGTTACAGAAAGTCTTCTGAAGTCCTCCCTTTTTAATGTTTCTTCTTCTTTTCTGCTTTATGAACGATGAACATCTTCAGTCTGCTCTTGTTCTGCAGTACCACGGTTCAGCCACCAGGCAGAGCTGTTGTCCTGCTGCTCAGTGTTCACGACGTTCACGCTCTGAATTTATTCTTTATTTACCATCAGTGTCTCATGATGAACGATCAGTCAGAGACACAAACTTCAGTGTCACAAATACACAAAGACACCAAAATGTCCACAGCAGCAAAGGTCCTGAAGACGTCTCCAGACAGAAGAAGTTTGTGGTTTGATGGTCAGCGTTTGCTCGAGCTGCATCAGAGCAGCAGTTTAGACTTCAGTTTAAAGCTCCAGAGTCAAACCTGACCATTGTCTCTCATGGACATCAGGAGGTGGACACACTGAAGGATGAGATGTCCTTCATGTTCCTCCTTCAGCCGAACCAACTCTTTAAAACCTCTGATCAGCTGCGTCCCACAGAGCTGAAAACAGGACAGGACAGGTGGTCTTTTTTGTCTTTTTGATGTCATTTCATTATTTCTCAACTTTAAATAAAGCTGTCTTGTTCTCAGTTGGAGCAGCTGTTCTGTTAAAGTTTCAAAGTATTAATACTTCGATTCTTGTACTGCAGTACTTAAAGTACTCAGTGACTGCATCCCTGAGAAGGAGCACTGGCTCACCAAGCAGCTCAGGACAGGACCAGACCACCACTGAGTCCAGGTCCAGGACCCCTCATGTCTTTATGTCTCTGTTCTTCATCATCCTCATCCTCAGGTGAAGGTCGAGACTTCTGGAGCTTGTACTCATGTACTGCACAGTTCTTCTACTGTAAATATTTCAGTGAACACTTCTAATACTTCACCGATGATGCTGTTGAAGGACATTCTGAACGCAGGACTAGTATTTACACTGTGTATAATTACTGCTGTTACTGCAGTAATGAGTAGTTCAGCGTCTTCTGGTGCTGATCGAGGATCAGATTTATAGTGTCGGTTCAGTGAAAACGTCACATTTGTTTTGTACTTTGACATAAATAAAGGTGATGTTAATTCTCCAAATGTTAATGATGTTAATTATATTAATTTATTCATGAATTAATTCAGACTCAGAGAAGATTCTTGATTATCATTAACTGCACATTAAATGACCAAACATCCAAAACAAAACCTGCTCAAAGCAGCTTTACAGGATGACACTTCCACCAATCAAATGCTGGGGGTGGGCTCAGCAGGTGGCAGGGGCGGGGCCAGTCACCATCACACGGGCTGCAGAGCGTCAGTGAGCAGTGATCCGATGAGTGCAACGGTCGCAGAGCGTCAGAGTGCTGCTGTCTGTCGGCCATGGCCTGTCTGATGGCCGCCTGGTCCGTCCACAACCCCGCCGTCACCAACTCCATCATCATGGTGAGTATGCTGGACACACGCAGGGGACACGCACGCAGGGGACACACTGGCCACATCTCAGAGACATACTGGAGACACAATTCAGACAGACTGAGCACATGTTGGACACATACGGGGACAGACCGTGTGTATAGTGGACAGTAATCAGAGTACTTAGTGTAGGTCAGAGTACTTAGAGTACTCTCATGACGTGCGGTACCTTCAGAAAATGCTGCAGATGTTGAACATGAAGAATCCATCAGAGTTCACTTGGACACCAAGTTACACTGAGCTTCATTCAGGTTCCTCTTCCTCTCACCATCATCATCATCATTAAAAACAAGAGTCACGTTTGCCAAGCTTCACCATCACGTCTGAACTCTGAACATCTTCAACCAAAAATATAAACATTTCATTCTTCAGTGTCTTCATTTGACAACACGTCAAAAGCCTTTTCATGTCTTTGACGATTCTGGACGTGTAGTCCACACCGTGGACACACAGTGGACGCACAGTGGACGCACAGTGGATATGCAGGAGACATCGTAGTCAGACATTAAGGAAAACGCTGGACTTGTCTTATGAGAGACAGTTGATAGAGACATGAATGACACACAGTGGACATGTTTGGACATACAGTGAGGCAGTATTTGATTTCATCCATTCTGGTGACGTGACTGTGATCTATGACAGGAGATGAAGGTGAACTGACTTAACACTGATGATGGTGATGATGATGGTGATGAGGATGAGGATGAAGATGAGGATGTGGCCTGTTTGTTCTCAGTCAAGATAAATCCTCGCTGACTAAGCTCGTCACTGTCCGACAGTTACCTCCTGCAGATTAGTGTCCCATATGGGAGCAGGACGCTCACACGCTGTCCCACATGCAGCCGTGGACGTCCAGCCAGTCAAACTTTATGTATAGCACGTGTCAAACGCAGGACGACACAATGTGCGTTACTCAAAGTCAAAACACAGTGAGGTCCAGGACTGTGCGGGGTCCAGGTCTTCAGGAGACACAGATATGTACAGTTCCGCATCACCTGCATCGTGGTGGACGTTTATTTTGTGTTTCTGGACAATGAACGAGGACAACACATTCTCACTCCCACTCGTCACACTCAGGCCCAGCCAGGACCCCTTGGTGTCACTTTTGAGCATCATTTTCGGTTTAAGTTAGCAACAACAAATATACAACGTCCGGTTAGACTTTCAAAATAAAGCTTGCTGAGGAAGAACTAGTTAATGTTCTGAAACAGTTGCACTTGGGTTCGGTGGAGGAAAACATTGTGGTTCGGCTAAAATAACTATGTTAGTCATGTTTGAGACTTTCGTACATTATGGTCGGTAGCTTAGAAAAGTAATTTCACATAAAGTCCGTCCATCTTTGAACAACCCCTCCACCCCACCTTCCTCCAGAAGCAGACTTTTCCGGCTCTGTATGCTGCATCATTGGACTCGTTGGGACGGCCGTCTATAGAAACCAGGTCAGACTTCCCTGCATGTGGAAAGATCATGCTGAACGGTACCTGACCCTGACCAAGCGTCCGTATGTGACGAGCTGGAATGGGAACGGATACTGTAGAGATTAGACAGTAATGGTCCAGGAATAGACCCTTGGGGTACTCCACAGACAACACCCATTGTGTCCCAAAGTCTCCAACGGACACAAAGAACTGCCTGTCCTGTCTGATGTGGAGTATTTGCGGAGCAGTTGACAGTTTGGTTTTTTCCACTGATATGAAGGTATGCATGGGGTGGACAAAATAATATAAACACCACCTGATCACCTTGTTCCCTGATCTAACCCTCAGAACACCAACGGACCTCCAGACCTGATGTTGGACCCCCGGACGGTGTGTGTTTGTATGGACGAGGTGGTCAACAAGCAGCTGACGGGCGACCAGCAGACGCCGCTGCTGCAGGGACACCTGAAGAAGGTGGACAACAACCTGACGGAGGCCCAGAGGTTCTCCTCGTTGCCACGGAGGCCGGCGGTGAACATCGAGTTCAAAGACGTGTCGTACTCCATCCGAGAGGGACCCTGGTGGAGGAAGAAAGGTACTGATACAGAAACTACATCTGACATGAGGTTTCAACCAGAGCTCCAAATAACAACTGTTTCCATCACTGATTCATCGTTTGGTTGAAAAAAACACAGAAAACAGTTAAAGATGAGTTTCTACAGACTGAGGTCGTCAACCGAAAGTCCAAAAACCTCAAGAGATTCGGTTCATTGTGATGGTAAAAATGTGTAGAACAGAGCAGAGAATCTTAAAGAAGACAAGGAATGACTTAAACAATTCATAAATTATCAGAAGAGCAAATTATTTTCTGTCAAGGTCTGATTAGAAAATCTCACCAAGTAGTCAGAATCAACACTTCCTGCTGCTCCTTCAAAGTAAAAGTTTTTCTCACTGGAAGGTTTTTACTACAAGTACTGAGTCTGCGCTAACATCGCACCTGAACTTTGACCCTGTGATGTCATTGTGATGCCATGTCATCATTTATCCCTGATTGGTGAAAAGAAACAGGAAAACAAACATGAGATCCTCATCAGTGGTGGAAAGTAACTCAGTACATTTACTGAAGTACTACTGTACTTTTACTCTATGAGGCTAATCGTACTGCTGACACTTTAACTGCCTGAGGCTGAGAATACTTGTGTACTTGTACTGTTGATACTCTAACTGCCTGAGGCTGAGAATACTTGTGTACTTTTACTGTTGATACTCTAACTGCCTGAGGCTGAGAATACTTGTGTACTTGTACTGTGTCTGTGTGGATCTGTTGTGGACGAGCTGATGAATCTGTTTCCGGCTCTTCCAGGTTAAAGCGCTGTTCTTTTCTCTTATCTTATCTTATCTTATCTTGGCTCGGGTTCAGCTGACCTCAGGTCAGGCAGATCCGGTCTGTAGCGGCTCTCTCGGTCGTCTGTCGCTCAGAGTCCAAACACGAGGATTTCATGGAGATGAATTAAAGGGAAATTGGTTTCATGTATCAGAGGATTGTGGATTTAGCTTCTGCTGCTAACAGCCAGAGCGGACGTTTGAGAAACTGGACCAGGTGAGCTGCTCTCGGTTCAGGTCTGATGATGTTCCATGCATAATGACGGACTGGATCTGCTGGAAACGGCAGTGAAATCCTCCCATCAAGCATCACAGTGACGAACAGCATCAGTACTCGAGTAAAAGTCTTTAGTTTCCGTGAACAGCTTCACTGAAACAGCATCAACAGTTTATTATTATCTGACTGTGTGTGTGTGTGTGTGTGTGTGTGTGCGTGCGTGCCGGATTATCAGGCTGTAATCTGTTAATCCCAGTCAGGGTCTCCTGCTGTAAATAGCTGCAGGTCAGATTAGAAACAGCTCTGTCGCTCCACGCCGCAAGAAAAGAAAAGACTGATGACAGAAAAAAACCACCTGATGATGTTTGAGAGGAGAGTCGGCCTGTCAGTCTGAACGCAGGGCTCGCTGCTCCACGCACTGATGCTAACGCCGTGACAGGAGGCACAGCGGCCGTCCACCAATCAGGAGGTCGGTGGTTCGATCCCTGGCCTCGCAGTCCACATGCTGAAGATATTGAACCCCAGAACTGCCCGATGCTGCGCCATCGGCGTGTGAGTTCACACGTACGTCACTTCAGATCAAAGCGTCTGAAATGCCTGATTGTAACTGTAGACGACTGCTGTAATCTATTACACCGTGTGCTGTTCTGTTACACCGTGTGGTAATCTATTACACCGTGTGCTGTTCTGTTACACCGTGTGGTAATCTATTACACCGTGTGCTGTTCTGTTACACCGTGTGGTAATCTATTACACCATAAAGTAATCTAGTACACCGGACTGTTCACACTTCGTATATTCACCGCTGACCAAATAATTAGCATCCAAATAAAAAGCAGTTTGATGATGTTCAGACTCGAATGTTCCTGAATGTTTCGTTGAAATTAAATGTTCAGTTTTTATACTTCAGCATCTGGAAACGTTTCAGACAACGAACCAAACTGAACAACTATGCTTCATTTTTCTGTTTGAAGACGGAGGGAATCTGAAAACCTCGTATCGTGTTTCAGCTTTTTAGAACAAAACAACGAAAGAAAGACTGAAGAACACAAAGAGTTCAGTCTGCAAACAGGAAACCTGACCAGCCTGCAGGGGTCAGAGGTCAGGGGTCAGGGGTCAGAGGTTGGTTTCGTCTCTGCAGAGTAAAAATGTCAGATTTGTGTCAAGAGCAAAAACAAAGTTTAAAGCTTTAAAGGAGCAAAATCATTTTAGTCTCAAAATGTCCAAACTGCAGTCACCTCAGTACTCCATCTGTGTATTTAATGCAGTAATCCTTTAAGTCAGAGCTGCTGACAGAATCCAGTCCAAGTGAAGTCTGAACAGGATGAACTTTTTTTAACTCAATGATGAACTCATGAATCAACAACGTTAGTGCTCAGAAAATCCAGTGAAGTCGTTTAATTCATCTGTTTTAGTGCACGTCCGCCTCCGTCTGCTGCTGTCAGGACATCAGCTGCACTGTGTGTACTTGTACCTGCTGTACTGCGCTGTATTACCAGATGAATAATACCTCAGTACTGCTGCGGCTCGTCGTGTTCACACTGTAATGAGCAGCTGTCAGAGTCTTCAACAGCTCAGATTTCCTTTGAAGCAGCAGCTTAACGTGAGTTTCACTGAGAACAATCACACCTGCTCAGGTGTGACCAACGCTCCGCCTCCTGATCACTAGTCTGACTCACAGCTGCTCCTCATCCTCCAAACCTGACTTGAGTGAATGCTCACTGCCTGACAGTCAACGCTGAGGGAACTTCTGCCGAAGGTCAGCGTGTCCACCTTCCTCCAGCGCCACCATCAGCTGTCCTCTGCTGACTTTGAGGACCAGACTCCTAAAACCAACTGATTTCATTATTCAGAGTTTAAAAGTTCATTCTCGACCAGCAACTCTAAGTTTCACAGCGCTCGATCCGGTTTTTAGCACAGTCCTCCTCGTCCACGTCAGTGAAAACTGATGGAAGCCGCCGTCGTCCAGCTCCACCACTTCAGTTTCTGTTCTGACAGAACTCCACAGTTTGCCTCCGATGATCAAACGCGCTTTAGCTGTCGTCAACTGACTGCAGGTCAGTTGATCATGAAGAGGCGGGAAATGTTTCTACAGGCCAGGAATCCAGTTCCCGCCAATCACAGTCACTCAATCCACAGGAAGGGACAGACACATTGTTACTGCAGTACTGTGTGTTACTGCAGTACTGTGAATATTACTGCAGTACTGTGTGTATTACTGCAATACTGTGTTACTGCAGTACTGTGTGTATTACTGCAGTACTGTGAGTATTACTGCAGTACTGTGTGTGTTACTGCAGCCCAGTGTGTTACTGCAGTACTGTGAGTATTACGGCAGTACTGTGTGTATTACTGCAGTACATTGTGTGTTACTGCAGCGCAGTGTGTTACTGCAGTACTGTCAGTATTAGTGCAGCACAGTGTGTTACTGCAGTACTGTGTGTATCACTGCAGTACAGTGTGTGTTACTGCAGTACTGTGAGTATTACTGCAGTACTGTGTGTATTACTGCAGTACAATGTGTGTTACTGCAGCCCAGTGTGTTACTGCAGTACTGTGTGTGTTACTGCAGTACTGTGTGTATTACTGCAGCACAGTGTGTGTTACTGCAGTACTGTGAGTATTACTGCATTACTGTGTGTATTACTGCAGTACAGTGTGTGTTACTGCAGCGCAGTACGTTACTGCAGTACTGTGTGTGTTACTGCATTACTGTGTGTATTACTGCAGTACAGTGTGTGTTACTGCAGTACTGTGAGTATTACTGCATTACTGTGTGTATTACTGCAGTACAGTGTGTGTTGCTGCAGCCCAGTGTATTACTGCAGTACAGTGTGTGTTACTGCAGCGCAGTGTGTTACTGCAGTACTGTCAGTATTACTGCAGTACTGTGTGTGTTACTGCAGTACAGTGTGTGTTACTGCAGCACAGTGAGTTACTGCAGTACTGTGAGTATTCCTGCAGTACTGTGTGTGTTACTGCAGTACTGTTCGTGTTACTGCAGCGCAGTGTGTTACTGCAGTACTGTGTGTGTTACTGCAGTACTGTGTCTATTACTGCAGTACTGTGAGTATTACTGCAGTACTGTGTGTATTACTGCAGTACAATGTGTGTTACTGCAGCCCAGTGTGTTACTGCAGTACTGTGAGTATTACTGCAGTACTGTGTGTGTTACTGCAGTACTGTGTGTATTACTGCATTACTGTGTGTATTACTGCAGTACAGTGTGTGTTACTGCAGCGCAGTACGTTACTGCAGTACTGTGTGTGTTACTGCAGTACTGTGTGTATTACTGCAGTACAGTGTGTGTTACTGCAGTACTGTGAGTATTACTGCATTACTGTGTGTATTACTGCAGTACAATGTGTGTTACTGCAGCCCAGTGTGTTACTGCAGTACTGTGAGTATTACTGCAGTACTGTGTGTGTTACTGCAGTACTGTGTGTATTACTGCATTACTGTGTGTATTACTGCAGTACAGTGTGTGTTACTGCAGCGCAGTACGTTACTGCAGTACTGTGTGTGTTACTGCAGTACTGTGTGTATTACTGCAGTACAGTGTGTGTTACTGCAGTACTGTGAGTATTACTGCATTACTGTGTGTATTACTGCAGTACAGTGTGTGTTACTGCAGCCCGGTGTATTACTGCAGTACAGTGTGTGTTACTGCAGCGCAGTGTGTTACTGCAGTACTGTCAGTATTACTGCAGTACTGTGTGTGTTACTGCAGTACAGTGTGTGTTACTGCAGCGCAGTGTGTTACTGCAGTACTGTGTGTGTGTTACTGCAGTACAGTGTGTGTTACTGCAGCACAGT
Source organism: Chaetodon trifascialis (assembly GCF_039877785.1). Taxonomy (NCBI): domain Eukaryota; kingdom Metazoa; phylum Chordata; class Actinopteri; order Chaetodontiformes; family Chaetodontidae; genus Chaetodon; species Chaetodon trifascialis. The sequence continues at coordinate 29,837,344 of NC_092064.1, read as the reverse complement.
GAGTTACTGCAGTACTGTGAGTATTCCTGCAGTACTGTGTGTGTTACTGCAGTACTGTTCGTGTTACTGCAGCGCAGTGTGTTACTGCAGTACTGTGTGTGTTACTGCAGTACTGTGTCTATTACTGCAGTACTGTGAGTATTACTGCAGTACTGTGTGTGTTACTGCAGCGCAGTGTGTGTTACTGCAGCGCAGTGTGTGTTACTGCAGCGCAGTGTGTTGCTGCAGTGCTGTGTGTATTACTGCAGTGCTGTTTGTGTTACTGCAGTGCAGTGTGTGTTACTGCAGTACTGTGTGTATTACTGCAGTACAGTGTGTATTACTGCAGTGCTGTATGTGTTACTGCAGCGCAGTGTGTATTACTGCAGTGCAGTGTGTGTTGCTGTAGTACAGTGTATATTACTCGAGTACAGTGTGCGTTGCTGCAGTACAGTGTATATTACTGCAGTACAGTGTGTGATGCTGCAGTACAGTGTGTATTACTGCAGTGCTGTATGTGTTACTGCAGCGCAGTGTGTATTACTGCAGCACAGTGTATATTACTGCAGTACAGTGTGCGTTGCTGCAGTACAGTGTATATTACTGCAGTACAGTGTGTGATGCTGCAGTTCAGTGTGTATTACTGCAGTACAGTGTATATTACTGCAGTGCAGTGTGTGTTGCTGCAGTACAGTGTATATTACTGCAGTACAGTGTGCGTTGCTGCAGTACAGTGTATATTACTGCAGTACAGTGTGTGATGCTGCAGTTCAGTGTGTATTACTGCAGTACAGTATATATTACTGCAGTGCAGTGTGTGTTGCTGCAGTACAGTGTATATTACTCTAGTACAGTGTGCGTTGCTGCAGTACAGTGTATATTACTCAGTACAGTGTGCGTTGCTGCAGTACAGTGTATATTACTGCAGTGCAGTGTGTGTTGCTGCAGTACAGTGTATATTACTGCAGTGCAGTGTGCGTTGCTGCAGTACAGTATATATTACTGCAGTGCAGTGTGTGTTGCTGCAGTACAGTGTATATTACTCAGTACAGTGTGCGTTGCTGCAGTACAGTGTATATTACTGCAGTGCAGTGTGCGTTGCTGCAGTACAGTGTATATTACTGCAGTGCAGTGTGCGTTGCTGCAGTACAGTGTATATTACTGCAGTGCAGTGTGCGTTGCTGCAGTACAGTGTATATTACTGCAGTGCAGTGTGCGTTGCTGCAGTACAGTGTATATTACTGCAGTGCAGTGTGCGTTGCTGCAGTACAGTGTATATTACTCCAGTACAGTGTGCGTTGCTGCAGTACAGTGTATATTACTGCAGTACAGTGTGCGATGCTGCAGTTCAGTGTGTATTACTGCAGTACAGTGTATATTACTGCAGTGCAGTGTGTGTTGCTGCAGTACAGTGTATATTACTGCAGTACAGTGTGCGTTGCTGCAGTACAGTGTATATTACTGCAGTACAGTGTGTGATGCTGCAGTTCAGTGTGTATTACTGCAGTACAGTGTATATTACTGCAGTGCAGTGTGTGTTGCTGCAGTACAGTGTATATTACTCAAGTACAGTGTGCGTTGCTGCAGTACAGTGTATATTACTGCAGTACAGTGTGCGTTGCTGCAGTACAGTGTATATTACTGCAGTACAGTGTGCATTGCTGCAGTACAGTGTATATTACTGCAGTACAGTGTGCGTCGCTGCAGTACAGTGTATATTACTGCAGTACAGTGTGCGTAGCTGCAGTACAGTGTATATTACTGCAGTACAGTGTGCGTTGCTGCAGTACAGTGTATATTACTGCAGTACAGTGTGTGTCGCTGCAGTAGAGGTTACTGTTGGTCAGAGAAGATTAAATCAGATTCAATCAGATTAAATGTGATAATCTCATTAACGAGCGTTCAGCCTCCATCAGCAGATAAACACCACAGCGGTTACAGCAGGGCGTCTTCATCATCACCATCATCATCATCATTCTCTTTGGTTTCCGTGGTAACCTCACATCTATAATTACTGTCATTATATTCCAGTGCTTTATGTGTGGACACGATGGAGCAGCTCGTTTTCTTCAGCTGAATGAATTCATTTTGTCACAATCGATACGAACGGACACATTTCATGAATTCATGTTCTCAGAACAAAGAGAAGGAGGGTTTTCTTTCTTTCTTTCTTTCTTTCTTTCTTTCTTTCTTTCTTTCTTTCTTTCTTTCTTTCTTTCTTGTCCTCACACCAGTATTGGGTGGGACAGTTCTAGAGGAAGAAGGACGTCTTCAGTCTTGCTGCTTGTTCAGAGTCTCAGCAGCTTCACAGACGATGTCTTTGGCACAGATCTTTGATCAGGATGAAGGAGCTGATGGTTTCACCGTTAGTGTTCAGGCCTTCTGCTCATTTCAGTTTGTGAGAATGTGAGCAGATTAACGTGAAACCGGATTGAGAGAAAAAACCTCCAAACTCACATGAAACCTGAACTGGCGGACTTGAGGACAAAGAGCGTCTCTCAGGCCGGCTGGGAACCTGCAGACTGATTGTTTCTGTTCCCTCTCAGGTTACAAAACTCTCCTCAAAGGGATCTCTGGGAAATTCACCAGCAGGGATCTGGTCGCCATCATGGGGCCCTCAGGAGCCGGGAAGTCCACCCTCATGAATATCCTGGCCGGGTACAGGTGGGTCCCACTCATGGATCTGTGTGTGTGTGTGTGTGTGTGTGTGTGTGTGTGTGTGTGTGTGTGTGTGTGTGTGTGTGTGTGTGTGTGTGTGTGTGTGTGTGTGTGCACGCACACATCTGAAAAGTCAAAGTTAAAGTAGAACTCTGAGACCAAAGTAGTGAGAAGATTTCCCTCTGAGATGATGTGAAGCAGAAATACAAAGACATTTATACTGGAGTAATCGAACAGCTACAGCAGCTCTGAAGAGACAAACAGTGACTGCTTCTTCTCTTTGATTGGTTGAATTATTTGCTGCATGGTAATCAATAGATATCTTGTGGTCGTCAACAAGTTGTAGCAGGATTCAACTTCCTGCTGTTTTCACACTGAAACACAGAAACTGAATCACTCAGAAAGCAGGTGAGGTGTTGGAGCTCCCTCTGGAGGCCGAGGACAGAACTGCACCTGCACAACAACAATGACGACATGCAGAAAACATTCAACCACTGAAAACATTCACTCAAGTACTGCAATCCTGCAATTATCAGGTACTTGTACTTGTGCTACTTTATACTTGTAGTAACTTTGCAGATGAAAATTTTAAATGCAACATGAAAAATAATCTTTTGCATATGATGCAGTGCAGTTCTAGAAAACTACCCCACAGTATAAAAAGTACCTCAAACGAGCCTCAAATAAGACTAACGGAGGGACAGGTCCTAAGTGTGCTGTCCTCATGTCTTCAGGACAGACCTGAAGCCTAAATGTTACTGCGTTTCAGAGGGAAATGACGTACTTTTTACTGCTTTAGCTACAGCTTTAGCTTCATGTCTACATTTAGATTATTGCTAAATGGCAATCAACAAATAAATGATGACGAGCGACGACAGATTAAGATGTTCACAAGCTGCCCAGCAACAGGTGACGTCACTCAAACCAGCTGCAACATGAACAATGAACACATGAATCAGTCATGACAGAGCACATCTGACTCTGTATAATGAGTACTGTAAGTACAGTTTACTGCTGATACTTCTGCACTTTTACTTAAGTCAAGTCCAGGATCAGTATGAGTCTGGTCCGGTATCAGAAATCAGAAATCAGAAAAAGCTTTATTGCCAAGTATGATTTTAGACATGCGAGGAATTTGTTTTGGTGAAGTTGGTGCATGACACATCTACTAAAAATAAGCTATTAACAAGTAAAAAATATAACAATATAAATATATATATATGCAAGTCTATTTTCCTTTTTTTTTTTTTTCGGAAACACAGTCTCTCTTGTCAATGTCAGCTGTTGTCAACTGTTCTTGTGGCGTGAGGTTTTGGTCCTAATGGACTGCAGCCTCCTGCCAGGGGGGAGTGTCTCAAAGAGTTTGTGTCCAGGGTGGGAGGGGTCAGCCACAATCTTTGCCTCCAGAACCCTGAGGCGTGCAGGTCCTGGAGAGACGGGAGATTGCTGATCACCTTCTCTGCAGACCGAATGACACGCTGCAGCAGCGTACCAGGTGGTGATGGAGGAGCTGAGGATGGACTCAATGATGGCTGTGTAGAAGTGCACCATCATTGTCTTTGGCAGACTGAATTTCTTCAGCTGCCGTAGGAAGTACATCCTCTGCTGTGCTTTCTTTATGAGGGAGCTGATGTTCGGCTCCCACGTGAGGTCCTGGGAGATGATAGTTCCCAGGAAGCAGAAAGACTCCACAGTGTCAATAGTGGAGTCACAGAGGGTGATGGAGGCAGGTGATGCTGAGTTCTTCCTGTTGTCCACAACCATCTCCACTGTCTTTAGAGCGTTGAGCTCTAGGTTGTTCTGGTTGCACCAGGTCACCAGATGGTCAACCTCCCACCTGTAGGCGGACTCATGGCCATCAGAGGTGAGTCCGATGAGGGTGGTGTTGTCCGCAAACTTCAGGAGCTTGACAGACTGATGACTGGAGGTGCAGCTGTTGGTGTACAGGGAGAAGAGCAGAGGAGAAAGAACACAGCCCTGAGGGGATCCGGTGCTGATGGTCTTAGCGTCGGAGACGTGTTTCCCCAGCTTAACGCGCTGTTTCCTGTCAGACAGGAAGTCTGTAATGCACCTGTAGGTGGAGTCAGGCACGCTCAGCTGGGAGAGCTTTTCCTGAAGCAGGGTTGGGATGATGGTGTTAAAGGCAGAGCTGAAACCTTTAAGGTGTACATTGGTGGAGGTGACTGGAGCTGGAGCTGTTGGGAGGTGTCATGGGGGATGGTAGATGGACTGTCCCTTTGTTTTTCAAAGCAGCAGTAGAACCCGTTCAGGTTGTTGGCTAGGTGTCTATCGTTGGTGGAGTGGGGGGCTTTAGCCTTGTAGTTGGTGATCTGTCTGAGCCCTTTCGTCACAGCCTCCGTGTACTGATCCAGACTGTTGGTAGCAGTCCTGAACACATCCCAGTCCGTAGAGTCCAAACACGCCTGGAGATCCTCCACAGCCTCACTGGTCCACTTCCTTGATGTCCTCACTACAGGTTTGCCGAGCTTTAGTTTCTGCCTGTATGCAGGAATCAGGTGGACCATGACGTGGTCAGAGTGGCCGAGTGCGGCACGGGTGACGGCGTGATAAGCATCCCTGACTGTGGTGTAACAGTGATCCAGAATATTCTCCTCTCTGGTCGGGCATTTAATAAACTGTCTGTATTTAGGGAGTTCGTGAGTGAGGTTACCTTTGTTAAAGTCGCCAAGGACAATAACTAAAGAGTCCGGATTGGTCTGCTCCACACGCAGTATCTGGTCAGCGAGCATACACTGTGCGTCCTGCACGTTGGCCTGCGGCGGGATGTAAACGCCGACCAGAATGAATGAAGTGAACTCACGGCGTGAATAAAGGGCTTACAGTTTATGATGAAAGATTCCAGGTCAGGAGAACAGTGCTGCTGGATCACTGTCACGTCGTTGCACCAACCACTGTTGAAGTAGAAACAGATTCCTCCACTTTTAGTTTTGCCGGAAAGTTCGGTATTAATCCAGAGCCACATCTCGATGAAGCACAAAACCGCTGATGAAGTAAAGTCCCTGTTTCTACACAACAGCAGTTGTAATTCCTCCAGTTTGTTGGGCAGTGAACGCACGTTAGAGAGAAATATTCCCAGTAATGCTGTATGTAGTCCGTGCTGGCGAAGGTGCACCAGCCCACCGGCCCGTTTTCCTTTCCTCCTGCGTTTCGCTGCGTGAGCAAAGGTGAGCGCACCTTTGAGCAGGATGTCCATAATTTCCACTGTTGGGAGCAGAAAATTAGGAAATAAATCTTCTGGTGCTGTTACCCTGATGTTCATGAGCTCTTCTCTGGTGAAAGAGCTCCGGGTACCATCACAAAAACACAGACTTAAAACACAAAACAAAACAACGCACACCAAGGCAGCCGTCTGCGGCGCCATCTTGATCTTATGGGTCCAGTCCAGGATCAGTATGAGTCCGGTCCAGTATGGGTCCAGTCCTGGATCAGCAGTGCTTGTGTCTCCGTCCACAGAGAGACGGGGATGAAGGGGGAGATCCTGATCAATAGTCAGCCCAGAGACCTGCGCTCCTTCCGGAAGGTTTCCTGTTACATCATGCAGGACGACATGCTGCTGCCTCACCTCAGCGTGCACGAGGCCATGATGGTAAAACTGCTCAGAGCTGAGTCCAGTACTGCAGTACTGCTCTTAAGTACACTTTGAGGTGTTCTTCCTTTGTGCTTTTTACTTCACTTCATGTATCAGGTACCTGCAGTTAGTTTGCACATTAAAAAAAAACTGTTGTTTTACAGTTACAGTTGTTGTAACTTAAACCAAAAGTATGAAAAGGAGTAAAATCAGCTTCAGTTCAGCAGCTTTAACACCAGAGAAGATGTTACCGTGTCAGTGATACTGCAGTATGTACCAACAAGAGTAAAATACAGAGTACAGAGGCACAGTGGTGGAAGGACTACTGAGGCTCTCTACTGAAGTAAGTAAAAGTAACAATTCCACATTCTGAAAGTACTCCATTACAAGTAAAAGTACTGTGTTCAGTACTCATAAAATGGCTGCGGTGAGTGTAAAATCATTCTTTTGTAATTTAATATAAATAACAGGTTGTTTGCAGATGACGTCACGTTGCTCTTTTGTTGTGGTGTCAGCTGCAGATGGAGGGCAGGAAGTGATTTTCTGGACAGGAAACCCCTTAACAAAAGCTCTAAATGCAGATGTTTTGTGTCGTCAGATTGATTAAACCAAGAAACCACGAGGAGCTTTTATCAGGTACCAAAGTTGTTCTTCATAAGGATGAAAAATGTGAAAAATTTACTGAGAAACGACAGAAAAAAACTGTCTTGTTAACTGTGTGCAGTTGGGAGGAGGCGAGTCTGATGACGGTACCTTTCTCTCTAATTTCATCTAAACCAGCTCAGTAAGAACATTCCTCCATCTCTGCCCTCCATCTGGATTTAACGTCACATGACTTCAAACAGCCTCTTTGTAATTTGGAATCTTTCTGGATTATTTCATCAGACATTAATGTGGAATTATTTCACTGTTTGCTGCTTGAGTTCATGACAAATGTAAATCTGTAGAGTGAAGAAAAAAGTGCAGTATTTCCATCAGAGTTTAAGTCCAAGTATTCCATAGAAATACTCAGTGAAGTATAAGTACCTCAAAATTGTACTTAAGTAGTGGAGTAAATGTACTTCCTTTGCAGCACTGGTACTGGATGATTCTAGAAGTACTCTTCCAGTAGTGTACAGCACTGTGTACTCTTGCGTATCTGTGTTGTGTGGAGTGTTTTTGGTGTAATCTGGACTCTGTAATCCAGTCTCGTGGACCTGGTTTCTGCAGGTCTCAGCCAACCTGAAGCTGCAGGAGAAGGTGGAGGCTCGCAGAGAGATGGTGAGTCCTGACCCCTGACTACTTCCTGGTCACAGATTCAGCTCAGAGGTTAAATTCTGCTTCCTGGTCTCTGAGTGTTCTCAGGTCCAGGAGATCCTGATGGCACTGGGTTTACTGGACTGTGCCAAAACCAGGACATCCCACCTGTCGGGGGGCCAGAGGAAGAGACTGGCCATCGCTCTGGAGCTCGTCAACAATCCGCCGGTCATGTTCTTCGATGAACCCACAAGGTCAGAGTGCCAGTCTGTCGGCTGATTCTGGGTCAGTCTTTCAGCTTCAGTCGCATTCGATTCAACAGAAACTGAAACCGCTCAGCTGAGTTTTCATGTATACATGTACATATTTGTATACATGTACACGTATGTATATGTGTACATATTTGTGTACATGTACATATTTGTATGTTGTTCAGCATGTAACCTCTGTTGTGCGAAAGTTTGGCTCCAGTAATTAGCCCGACTCGGACATCCTGTGGACGGTGTTTAGAACAGATCTGTGGTGATGGACAGCTCACGTCCTCTGCAGTGTCTGATAAAAACTGAAGACGCTTCCTTGTGTGTCTCCATGTCTCAGTGGTTTGGACAGCTCGTCTTGTTTCCAGGTGGTCTCTCTGCTGAAGGCTCTGGCTCAGGGAGGACGGACTGTCATCTGCACCATCCATCAACCGAGCGCCAAGCTGTTCGAGCTGTTCGACAAGGTGAGTGTGCACACGCATACGCGCACACACACACACACACACACACGCACACACATAAACACACACAGATACATAAACACACACACTCAGTGGTGTATACATAACTTTTGGGGACATCACACAGACTTACGTTCATGTCCTGTAGACTGACTGACCTTTAACCTCAGTCGTCATCCTAAAAGTTTTAGTTTTAGGTCCCCACAGTGTCAGTAACACACACACACACACACACACACACACACACACACACACACACACACACACACATACACACACACACACACACACACACACACACACACACACACACACACGATAATGATGTGATTGGACACTTTGCTGCAGATTAAACCTGTTGGTCTGTGAACTGTCCGAGACACTTTACTGTCCAGCCAGTACTTTTACTCTTGACACAGTAGTAATGGAGTAGTAAGAGTGTCCAGGGATCCGTGACATCAGTCCATCGTCATCGTCCATCGTCTCGATGGCGTCTCAAAAGTCTTTGCTGTGTCTTTCAGCTCTACGTCCTCAGCCAGGGTCAATGCATCTACAGAGGCAAAGTCTCCAGTCTGGTTCCTTACCTGAGAGACCTCGGACTCAACTGCCCCACCTACCACAATCCCGCAGACTTTGGTAACTTCACACCTGCACAGCTGCACACACCTGCAGGATTTATGACATCACTAGTCTGGAGCCAATCAGGGTGCAGCACTGAGAACAGACCAGTTAAACTTTACATGTGAACAATATTAGAATTTGAAGAATCAGAGTATTTTAATATGTGTACAGTCTGCCTGGAGGGAAGCTTTAACTACAGTTCTGAGGTACTTTTACTTCACATTAGCTACGAGTGACGAACACTGTCAGACAAATGTACACTATTCACCTTTGGGGTGGAGACATAAAGTTAATACTGACATAAAGTACAAGTTCCTTGAGTGTGTAGATAAGCACAGTGTCTCAGTAAATGTACCCAGTTACAGTGAGATGTAAAAAGGAGGCTTTGAGGAGGCTCCTCCAGCATCCAGCAGCAGCATCTAGTGGATGTCAGAGGAACTGCAGCTGAACAGGACGCTGAGCGCTTCCTGTCACGTGACTCCAATGTCACAGTTTGGCGTCTCTGTTGCGTCCTCAGTGATGGAGGTGGCTTCCGGAGAATACGGCGATCAGATGGTCCGACTGGTGAAAGCCGTCCAGGACAGGAAGTGTGAGCAGGACCATCAGACTGAACTGAACGGAGATACAAACGTCCACCCGTTCCTGTGGCAGCGCACAGAGGAGGTGAAAAACAAACACACCACACGCCAACACCATAACATGCCAACACACCAACACACCAACACTCCACATGTCAACATACCAACACTCCACATGTCAACATACCAACACGGCAACACGCCAACATGCCAACACACCAACACACCACACGTTAACACACCACATGTCAACACGTCAACACACCAACACACCAACACACCACACGTCAACACACCACATGTCAACACACCAACACGTCAACACACCAACACGCCACATGTCAACATACCAACATGGCCACTCTAACACACCACACGTCAACACACCACATGTCAACACACCAACACGCCAACACACCAACACGTCAACACACCAACACGCCAAATGTCAACATACCAACATGGCCACACCAACACACCACATGCCAACACGCCAACACACCAACACACCAACACGCCAACACACCAACACACCAACACGCCACATGTCAACATACCAACATGGCCACACACCAACACACCACATGTCAACACACCAACATACCAACATGCCAACACACCAACACGCCACATGTCAACACACCACATGTCAACACACCAACACGTCAACACACCAACACGCCACATGTCAACATACCAACACGTCAACACACCAACACGCCACATGTCAACACACCAACACGCCAACACACCACACGTTAACACACCACATGTCAACACACCAACACACCAACACGCCAACACACCACACGTTAACACACCAACATGTCAACACACCAACACGCCAACACACCAACACACCACATGTCAACACACCAACATGCCAACACACCAACACACCAACACACCACATGTCAACACACCAACACGCCAACACACTAACACGCCACATGTCAACATACCAACATGGCCACACCAACACACCACATGCCAACACACCACATGCCAACACGCCAACACACCAACACGCCAACACACCAACATGCCACATGTCAACATACCAACATGGCCACACCAACACACCACATGCCAACACACCACATGCCAACACGCCAACACACCAACACGCCAACACACCAACACGCCACATGTCAACACACCAACACACCAACACACCAACACGCCAACACACCAACACACCAACACGCCACATGTCAACACGCCACATGTCAACATACCAACATGGCCACACCAACACACCACATGCCAACACACCACATGCCAACATGCCAACACACCAACACGCCAACACACCAACACGCCACATGTCAACACACCAACACACCAACACACCAACACGCCAACACACCAACACACCAACACGCCACATGTCAACATACCAACATGGCCACACGCCACATGTCAGCACACCACATGTCAACACACCAACACGTCAACACGCCACACGCCAACACACCAACACGCCCACACACCAACACGCCCACACACCAACACATCAACGCGCCAACACACCAACACACCACATGTCAACACACCAACACGTCAACACACCAACACACCAACACGCCAACACGCCAACACGCCAACACACCAACACGCCACATGTCAACATACCAACATGGCCACACCAACACACCACATGTCAACACACCAACACGCCAACACACCAACACACCAACACGCCACATGTCAACATACCAACATGGCCACACACCAACACACCACATGTCAACACACCAACACGCCAATACACCAACATGCAACCATACCAACATGCCAACACACCAACACGCCACACGTCAACACACCACATGTCAACACACCAACACACCACACACCAACACACCAACATGCAACCATACCAACATGTCAACACACCAACACACCACACGTCAACACACCAACACGCCAACACACCAACACGCCACATGTCAACACACCAACACGCCACACGCCAACACACCAACACACCAACACACCACACGTCAACACACCAACACGCCAAACTATTACTGATGAAAATCTTCTGTGTGTGAGACTGTTTGAGTGAACGTGATTGAGAATCCAACACATCGTCCAGATGAAGACCTCATGTATTCATTCATTCATTCATTCATTCATTCATTCATTCATTCATTCATTCATTCATTCATCGTCATGGACGTTTTGATCCTCACTTCCACATTGATTATGGATCAATATATTGATTATTGTCTCCATTAATCACCTGGGGCCTAGGATAAGGGATTCAGCCGGGATATGTTGGTGATCCTGGCTCAGCTGATCCCTGATCCGGTTGCACAAAAGCAGGATAGCAGAAAGTGGTCTGTTATCTGTTATGGGATGAGTTACCATAGAGATTTATTCTGTGGAGCTGGCCTGCTCCAGACCAGGCTAAGCTCCAGGATCTATTGAATCTCATCCCTTATCTCAGTCAGCATCATCACAAACAGAAACCAGCAGTTATTCCACTGAGCACTACACACTGTTATCACATCCAACCTGATCCACGTCATCATTTACACATTAACACAAAACATAAGCAAAATTAATTTCAATTTTAATTCATTTCATTAATTTCAATCATTGTGGATAAATGATGATTTTAGATGATGTTGCAACCATCAGATTGACAGTTTCCCATAGACTATATATAACATACACGTCCAATATAAACATAAATACACATCAAAGAGTAACATGATGTTCCTTTAGTGAATAACGATAAATCAAAGCATCAGTTTTTTCCAAACTGAAGTCACACAGTGACTCAGAATCAAAGCATATCATACATACGGAAGCAACCGCTTCGCGTCAAACGGTTCACGCCTCTGCATCGTCCATTCATTTCTGATAATGAACACCTCGAAGGGCATTATCCCGCTTATACCATGGTCACTTACGAAAGAAATAAATATTAAATCAATTATTAATACGTTAATATTGTTTTTTACTGTTAAAAAGTTTTTCACAAGAAGCGGCTGAGTGGACTATTTAATATCTGTCGTTGTGACGCGTTGCCAGGGTAACCGGCTCTGGCCACAGAGCCTGCAGCTCGGTCGGCTGCAGCTGTTATCAGACCTGATCAGTGGAGGGAAGAGAGACGACTGCTTAACGTCATGTTACGATACAAAGCATCATTTCAGAGGGCGAGTGCGCCTCTTACTGCTTGTGTGTGTCCAGAGGATGATGCGACATTTTGTTTCAAAGAATCAAAGTCCACAGATAGTTTCCTAAATCGTTTTTATTGCAAGAAATATTATCCACCATGGACTCTGATCATTAAATGTGTATCAAGCAAGTCTCTCCTAAATCGTTTTTATAAATATTATCCACCATTCACACTGTATCAAGCAAGTAAGTAAAGTAGCAAGACGGAAAGACAGGCGAGGAACTATTTAAAATTAAATGCAACATTGCCGTTGATCATGAATGTCTTGCCGTTGTGATAACTAACCTAATTTAGAACAATCAGGCTATTTGACCAGAACTTTTTTATAGGTGTCCTATAACACTTTTTAATGGACACCCTGCAGCCAATCAGAATCGAGTATTCACCCAGACCATGGTATAACAAGGAGTTCTACAGTCTGATGGAGTTACATTAACACAATTTCAAATGATTCATAACCAGAGTACAACTATGTTTTCGGAGATGTTAATCAACTATTTGGATTGTAATTGTGATGTTTCAGCGGAGCAGTGAGTGGGTATTTGTGCGCTACTTACGCATTCAGGCAGTCTGCAATACTTTGCCATGCTTTCTCTCGTTGTTTTATAACTGTGGCGGTGTTGCCTTTCTTTTTAATTTGGTCCTTCACCTCCTCGTAAGCCTCCATGAGGACTTCTGCCTCCGACGTGGAAAAGTGGACGCTCATGTTTTGGATTGGTTGAACTCAGCTCAGTCACTTATCCTGGATGTCTTAATCCTACTTTTGTGCAACGGGCCCCTGGTCTACTTTCTCTGAAAGGTGTTGTGATTCAAAGCAGCTCATGTGTTGATGCAGGATTCAGATTCTTGGCATCAGATCAGATCAGATCAGATCAGATCATTGATTATTGATTGATCTCATGGTGCCTTTGTCTCTCAGGAGAGTTCGTCGTCTGAAGGTTGTCACAGCTTCTCCGCCAGCTGCATGACTCAGTTCTCCATCCTGTTCAGGAGGACTTTCCTCAGCATCCTCAGAGACTCGGTGAGAGACGGCAGTGACGCCCACTGGATGCCACCACTGCTGCGGCTGACAAACGGTCACATGTGAAAACACACCAGAGTAACACGCTCTCATTGGTCGAGCAGGTGCTGACTCACCTGAGGATCTCCTCTCACATCGGGATCGGCGTTCTCATCGGTCTGCTGTACCTGGGCATCGGGAATGAGGCCAAGAAGGTTCTCAGTAACTCAGGGTTCCTCTTCTTCTCCATGTTGTTCCTCATGTTCGCTGCTCTGATGCCCACAGTCCTCACATGTGAGTCCACGTCAGTCAATCGATCAATCACCCGATTGACAAGAAATGAATGATCATCGGTCTGAAGGCTCAGATTCATCGGGATGTAAAAAACAAAAACAACAACGGAAACAAGAAACGATAACACATGTCCTTTTAGTCCCTTTGTTTTTGTAATTTTGGAGTTATTGTGGATGTGACGCTGTGTTTGTGTTTCCATCAGTTCCTCTGGAGATGGGAGTGTTCCTGAGGGAACACCTGAACTACTGGTACAGTTTGAAGGCTTATTACCTGGCCAAAACCATGGCTGATGTCCCCTTCCAGGTAACGATGTGTGATTCAACGATCGAACCAGCAGAGTCAGCAGTAAAAGTACCGAAGTATTCACAGCTTCATGCAGTAAAAGTACAGTAGTACTCTCAGCTTCATGCAGTAACAGTGCAGTAGTATATGATCAATGAATTTTTATCTTTTTCATCACAAACTACAAAAAACACGTTTACAACATGCGACCCTTCTGCATTGAGTACTATGGTGTACTATCGATCCTGTGTACAGGTAGTATTCCCGGTGGTGTATTGCAGTATTGTGTACTGGATGACGGCTCAGCCTCCAGACGCTGGCCGGTTCTTCCTCTTCTTGTCGTTGGGGGTCCTGACCTCTCTGGTGGCTCAGAGTCTGGGTCTGCTGATCGGCGCCGCCTCCACCTCTCTGCAGGTGAGTTTCACTAAACTCACCTGTGTGAGCTCACAGACAGGTGAGTTCACCTGCTGACGTCACTCAGTTGTGTTTGTTTCCTGCAGGTGGCAACATTCGTTGGTCCGGTCACTGCGATCCCTGTTCTGTTGTTCTCTGGGTTCTTCGTCAGTTTCGACACCATCCCCTGGTACCTGCAGTGGATGTCCTACATCTCCTACGTCAGGTGGGGGGGGGGGGGGGGGGGCCTTTACGTTTCTACCTGAAAACATAATGAACTTCCCCTCAAATAATGATGGAATTAATATTTTTGCTGGAACATTCAGACTTTGTTTCAGCAGATTCAGATCAGGACTCATCTTTTTCAGGTGTTCGGTCTCTGGCCGTGAAGACTTATGTCAAATAATCAGTGTTTGAAAAGCCTGAAAAGAGAATATTTTCTGTATCCTGACTGTAAGATTAAATCCTGTGTCGTGTTCAGGTATGGTTTTGAAGGCGTCATCCTGTCCATCTACGGTCTGGACCGAGACGATCTTCACTGTGATCAAGACGACACCTGTCACTTCCAGAAGTCTGAGGCCATCCTGAAGGAGCTGGACATGCTGGATGCCAAACTCTACCTGGACTTCATCGTCCTCGCCATCTTCTTCTTCTCTCTGAGGCTCATTGCTTACTTCGTCCTCCGCTACAAGATCAGTGCCGAGAGGTAGACCAGGACCAGGACCAGGACCAGGAGAGGAGAACATCTGAATTAGGACAGAACCTTTAGGCCAAAGTTAGCGTGTAGCTGTGGAGTTTGTCTCCACGTGAACACTGAATCTACTTTGGCTTGCTATTAAAAAACTGAGAAAGAGGAGACGACATGAGATTTGATTTGGACAAACAGAGCAAAGGTCAAAGGTCTCTGAGTGTCATTAGAGGATCAGGTGCAGGGTCTCCTTCACATGCCTCCTTCACAGGAGCTGGTCTCCTGATTCCTGAAGGTCTAACTGTGCCGCCGCCCGAAGGACCACAACAAAGTGACCTGCAGGACTGGAGCACAGCTGAGTTTTGTATGTGGTTACCAAAATAAAAGCCTGTGCAGTCGGACGAGGAGGTGGGACTCAGTCTGTCTTCAAAGCGTCTCAGGATGGAGAAATGATGTACATGTAGTTTATCCCTGAGCGGTCAAACACTGTGTATCTCTGACTGTTTGTGAGAGAAGATGAATTTTTTCCTGAATAAACTTTATTTACTCCCGCAGTCCTGACAGATTTCTTTAACAGCACTGAAATCACCTGAGCTGGTGTGAAAGTCTGCAGCCACGAAGGTTGAAGCAGTGTTACCTAGCTGCAGCTAACAAGCAGCTGGCAGGTGGACTGAAAACAGACCAACCACTCGACCGTGTGATCTGACCATGAATTCATCTGCTGATCTCTACCTGTTCATAAAGCCACCTGTGTTTTCGGCAGGAATGGGCCGGTCATATGGTCTCTGTGAAAGTGAAAAGGAGTGGAAACAGGTGTGCTGAGGTTGCTCGGGTTGAGTCCACCTGGGTTTGAGCTGCTTCAACAATGAAAAGGGAAGAAAGTGTCATGACATCACAGCAACAGTAATAATATGATACAGGAACCTTTATGTCTGGTTCCAGTCTGGACTGCTACAGTTAAGATAATCCTTTATGAATGTTAAAGGTGTTAAACAGCAAACTACAGAGTCTAAAAGTCAGAAGCATCAATAAAATAAGAATAATGTGATAAATTAATACTCAATATTATTATTATTACCTTTATTTAACCAGGAAGTCCCATTGAGATTCAAAATCTCTTTTACAAGAGATACCTGGCCAAGGTAGCAGCCAGTCAGAACATATTAAAATGTAACAAATACGACATATTAAACAAACAAACAAACAAACAAACAAACAACAAGAACAACTATTAAAACATAGCGGAGCGGACCTCTCAAGAAAAACAACCACGTCTCCATCACCACATTCTTTAAGATGCCCTTAAATGTATTAATTGATATGAGTGTTTCTAATCCAAGGTCCTTCTGCACATTATTCCAAGCATTATTGCGAGACACACATGAGTGAATCAGTTTGTGTGTGTGTGTGGTTCTCTGAGAGCAGCAGGAAGGAAGGAGGTGCAGGGTCTCCTTCACATGCCACGGGTGGAGCGGCGTCCATCAACAGTCCACCCAAACGACTTTGTGTCCTTTGTCAGTCTAACAAGCTGCATGTAAACAGGAGACAGATTCTTCTGTTCATCACATGAAAGGTGCAGCGGCTGGTGGTGATGTCACTGAAGCATGGAGTGCCACATGGATCCTTCCTTGGCCCGTTTGGTTTTTCTATACTAATGGAGTGTCTTTTATCATGACATTTTAGTTTCAACGGGCTAAACTTTGTGATATTTCACAAGAAGAAAGCAAAAATTTGAGGTAAGCCAGAAAAATCTTACTAAATAACTCAAGATGAATCACCACCCCTCCCAAACCAAACTGAACTCTAATCTAGCGTCACATCAAACTTATTAAGATTTCTGATTTGAAAGAAGCCAGATAAAACCTTACCTGCTTCAAAAACATCTGTGGGAAAGACTTCAGTGAAACAGTGTCTGACTTGCTGAGGTGGTGCTGCTGAGGACAATGACGCTGGACAGAGGATTAATGGCTGGGTAGGTTCAGGCTGTACGTGACACTGTGCTTTTTGAAATCTTTACCCATTAAAATTATGTTTTTCAAACTGGCGCTTTTTAATGAAAAAAACAGATCTTTTGTCTCTTAAAAGGAGAATAATGCTGAATTCAACGTCACCAACATTGTCTGTTTTTTTTACTTGGAGCTTATTTGCACGTTGGGAACTTAAGATACCTCTACTTCATGTTAAGCGCTTTGGTTTACATTATTACTGTGACTGTGAACACGTCGCTCATCGTGGTGATCTGTGTGAACAGAAGCTTGTCTCAAGCTCCACCTCTCTTAGGCGGAGGGCCAGCTTCAGATCCTCTGTATCCACACCGGCCTGGATCAGAGCGATTGGATCTGTGCCTCCCAGACTGAAGGCAGGAGCCTTCGCTCCAACCTTCACCTGGTCGCTGACAGTGTCTGTGGCCATGGCAGCCTCCGCTCCCACTTCCTCACTTCACCACGTCAGACACACTGACCGCCTCACGCACAGGCTTCACAATGCCTTTACTTAGCTATCAAACATGGTTCGACCTTACAGGCATTCAAAGGCACATCAATTTGAAACACATTTGCAACCAAAAACAAGTCTGTTCTTGTGCACTTTTCCAACTTACTTACGGCAGGATTCTGTACAAAATCATCAAGATCAAAAGCCATACTACTTATTCAATGAGAAAACTGCCAACCAAACTCACCAAAAACTTCCCAAAGTAGAACAAAGAACGGATGAGCCCCCACTTTATGTTATGCCCCCGTCTAGGGGAGCAGGGATGCAAAACACAAATTTAATGTTTTAACAAAAAGAGGCCTGATGTACAGGTTAAAAGGACCACAGCCAAAACATATATATAGTGTTATCAACTACAAACAAATACCTGGAGAAGATCAGAAACCACCACCAAAAACCACACTGCTAGCACTAACATTACCACAAATACACAGAAGATCTGGGGCCAAAGTTCTAAAGTTAAACGCCAGAAACACACGAGCCACTGCTGTCAAGCCGACTCCCCCGGTCAATGAAAAATCCCTGGTTTAAGGTCGGGCCAGCACCTGGCATGGAGCCTTGCTGCCATCAGTTTGTGATTGTGGGCTGAATTTCAATTTTTTCAATTCAATTCAATTCAATTCAATTCAATTCAATTCAATTCAATTCAATTCAATTCAATTCAATTCAATTCAATTTTATTTGTATAGCGCCAAATCACAACAGAAGTTGTCTCAGGACACTTTCCATACAGAGCTGCTACAGACCAAACTCTTTTATCTACAGAGAACCAACAATTCCCTCATGAGCAGCACTTTTCCTCGCGACAGTGGCGAGGAAAAACTTCCTTTTAACAGGCAGAAACCTCGAGCAGAACCAGACTCTGGGTGGGCGGCCATCTGCCTCCACCGGTTGGGTGAGAGAGGAAGAGCAACAGAGGGAGAGAGACAGACAGACAGACAGACAGACAGACAGACAGACAGACAGACAGACAGACAGACAGAAATGCAGTCAGAGACAGAGACAGAGACAGAGAGAGACAGACATGCAGTCACAGTAACAGTGACAGTGGATGTAATAACAGTGAGAGGCAAATTGTAAAAGCACTATATAACTGCAGTCTATTTACTATTTACTTGGTGATAAAGAGAAGGAAAGACTGACTTGTTTTAATACTGAAGATGAACCTTTTCTGTGCAGCTGTGTTGAAACTGTAGCATTAACTTTGATACACAGTGGATGTGTTGTGCAGTGTCTGCTAGATGTGTCTCACTGAACAAGCCCATTCTCATTGCCAAAACAGCCACAGACAGTAGGTCATCCACGCCAGCAGCTAATTTACCCACATCTATGGTTCTTGTTAGGCTGTGACCTCTAGTGTAGGGGCAGCTGTGGCTCAGGAGGTAGAGCAGTCGTCCACCTATCAGGTGGTCGGTGGTTTGATCCCTGGCCCTGGCAGTCCACATGCAGAAGTATCCTTGGGCAAGATACTGAACCCCAGAACTGTCCCTGATGCTGTGCCATTGGTGTGTGTATGTACATCGCTTTGGATAAAAGCATCTGCCAAATGACCAATTGTAACTGTCATTATAGTCGCCATAGTAATTAAGATGGGCGTAACATTGGAAGTCAGCTGTTCATGTCCATGTGAAACTGAAAGTCAGTGTTGACTTATTTTGAATTACATAATGTATTTAAGTTACGTCATCTTACGTAACAGTAATACACTCAAATGAACCCATGATCTTTTCCTAAACTGAAGTGAGTAGTTTTGGTGTCTAAACCTAAGCCAACTGTGTCCGTTTCACACCATTAATGGAGTGACAACAAAAGTCCAGAAGGCATGTCACTGGTACCCTCCAGTGGGCATAAATGACATTTTGGGAGTCACTGGCAATCAACCTGTTCAGTTCTTTAGGTATGAGGACATGGTGTACTGAAAATGAATCAGTAACTCATGTCACTACTAAAAATCTCCACTGGCACCAGAAATAAACATACATTACGAAACTCCAACAAAGTGGAGCTTCATCTGGGACAGAAGATTCGACACACACTTGCCTGGTCCGTATCCGGATGTTTGGTTCCAGAGTCAATGCAGAGATGAGTCAAACTACCATATACACAGTTGGATTTTCTCAACCCCCTGCAGTTTCCCTGGTGAAAAGAAGGCCATGAGGCCTTGAGTTGGCTCCTGGAGTGATTGCCAGTTTCCCTAATCCTGACAAACTTCGTCTCACTCTGGCCTTTCTCTCTGAGAAGTTAAATTGCTTATTATCTGGCCTGTTGCCTCAGATCAGTATTCCAGCAGAGATCCTGCCAGAAGCAGCTGCCTCTAACAATAACTCAGTTTCCAGGTTGACGTGTACAGGTAAGCCCCTCCACTCTGACAATGTGTCAGAGGGGCTGCCAGAGATTCATTCTGGTGGATAAGTAGTGACATAAATATGGATAGATGGATAGCTGATTATCTCCCCTGATTGACCTACAATCCTGTGAGGGAGAGGGGTTGAGCCCAAAGCTGGACAGTGACTGGAAGGGGGCTTGAGGTCAAGACTAAAGTCAAACTACCATAAAACATATCAATATATACATTAAGTTCACATTTCCCAGTCAATGCAAAACTATCAGGCCAATGACGGCGAGACAACATGATTCTTTTGTCTTTTATGATGTTCCGTGTCAGATCGAAGGATCACACTGACATAAACTCGTGCTGAGTCTTGGTCTCTATTGTCATGTATGACCCCGACCAGGCATGACACGTCTTATCACACGATCACACACGAGTTCCTTTATCACCGGTAGCAGGTGTCAATCAAACTGATAGAAGCATTGTGTGTGATGCTGGTGGTCTCGTGTACTGAACAAAAAAGAAAAGAAAGAGAAAATGCCAGACAGGCAGGTCTACTGTTGCCACAGCTCAACAAACTTTGCCTCTCTTTCGTTGTCAAAATCGGGCTAGATTTGTGTAGTCTAATCCAGGTATAAGTGGCAAGAAGGTAAATGCAGTAAATAAACCATTTGTTTTCTTGAGCTTCACATTTTTACCGTTGAGTGTGCGGAGAAGTTTGTTTTCCATCAACTGAAAATCAGAATCAATCATTGGTCCTTTGATGATGAGGTCACACTGCTGCTGTGGGCGTCCTCTGACTTGAGAGTTTTAAAGAAGCAGAAGCAAAGTTTCAGTTCAGTTGGGAGGGATTCGTGGTTTGACTACAGAGAGGCGCACGATGAATGTGAGAACTCGTATGTTCATGAATTGTGTTGTTGAAGCGTTCTGTTGACTCTCCAATGACGGAGTGGTGAGTGTGAGGTGTTTGTCATGACTGCTCCACAAAATGAATTTCTTCTACTGTCTTCGTCTATTTATGAGAGCTTGATGTGATTTAGGTGAGATAAGTCAAATATTTGAGGAAATGTTATATGATTAGTGTCATTTCTTCTAACCACACAAAGTGTTATGGTTGCTTTATGAGTCATGGGGAGGATGATGGAAAACTCAACTCAGTTCTCGTACTTCACATTTACTGCCTACTTTGACAGTGGCCATTTAAAATATCTATTTTTTGTCATTCTTATGTCGCTATATATTTTAATAGTTTGTGTCAACCTGTTGCTCATCGTGGTGATCTGTGTGAACAGAAGCTTACATGAGCCCATGTACCTGTTCCTGTGCAGCCTGTTTGTCAATGAGCTGTATGGGAGTTCAGGCTTGTTTCCGTTCCTCCTGCTTCAGATCCTCTCAGACGTTCACACTGTTTCTGCTTCACTTTGCTTCCTGCAGAATTTCTGTTTGTACTCTTATGGCACTGGGGAATTTGTCATTTTAGCTGTCATGTCTTACGACAGATATCTGGCGATCTGTTATCCTCTGCAGTATAACTCACGTATGACAACTAAGAGGGTTGTTGTGCTTATTTCTCTGAGTTGGTTATACTCTCTTCTTGCAATTACTGTTCTGACATCCTCAATTGTGCATTTACAGCTGTGTGGGAACATCATCAACAAAGTGTACTGTGACAACTACTCCATCATTAAATTGGCCTGCTCTGACACAACAGCCAATAATATCTATGGACTCATTTACGCCACTTTCACAATCTCATGTCCTTCATCTCTGATCTTCTACACATACATGAAGATTCTTAAAGTGTGTTTTTCTGGTTCCAAACAGACCAGACAGAAAGCAGTCAGTACCTGTGCTCCTCACCTCGCTTCCCTCTTCAACTTTTCTTTTGGCTGTTTCTTTGCAATAGTCCATACTCGGTTTAATATGAACAATTTTCCCAACATGTTACGAATATTTCTGTCATTATACTTTCTTACATGTCAGCCCCTTTTCACCCCTGTAATGTATGGACTCAATATGTCCAAAATTCGTATCATATGTAAAAGTCTGGTCTGCGGTGAAATGTAGGACGTCTAATCTGTCAGATTTGGTCACCGTGGCCAGCAGGAGGAAAGTCTGTTTGTATCTGTGTCTGTGTTTTTGTAATGACTTTGAACAGCAGCTGAAAATGTAAAGAACTCAGATGTAGTTGTTAACTTGTGCTGATCCTTGTATTAAAGCCACTATGTGTCGAATATGATTGTGTGATTATTGTATGTTTTAAGTATTTCTTGAGCTCAGGGGGTCGACGGAGTCGGCCAGTAATTGTAGGGTTTGTGGTTCCACTGACTTCACGTCTCAACATCTTGAGAAAGACACTAAATATCCAGCTCATAGACTGGAGTTCATGGCTTTGAAGTGGAGTGTATATGAGAAGTTCAGCCACTGGCTGAAAGGCCATAGCTTCACCATCTGGATGGATAATAATCCACTTACTTACCTTCTAACAAAGCCAAAGCTTGATGCATGTGAAATCAAAGAATTGTTGGTTTCTTTGTAGATAAAAGAGCTTGGTCTGTACCAGCTCTATATGGGAAGTGTCCTGAGACAACTTCTGTTGTGATTTGGCGCTATACAAATACATAAAATTGAATTGAATTGAAATTGAAATCCTCCGGGTGTCTAAACTTGGCATCTAACTCCTTTGATCTCAAACACCTGCCCGGGAAAAGGAATGTAGTGGCTGACGCCTTGAGTTGCGACCTTTTCGTTAAATCCATTTGTCAGAGGCTGCTGGAGGAACCATATCCCACTCTGATTCAGGAAGCTAACGGGATAGAGGAGGACTCTGTGTAGGATGTTTTCAGGGTCAGCTGCCAGTCTCAAAGCTACAGATCAGGGGACCATCCATCACCCAAGGTGGCGTGTGATTCAGCCGAGATCAGAGCTCTTTGTCAGGCACACTGTGACTGGACTGATGCAGCAGAGTCCAGAGCACTCTGTCTGGCACAACACATCCAACAGCTGTCGAGTGGTCAGGATGTTTCATCCACGTTCTCTGCCCAGGAGCTGCAGCAGAGTCAAGAGCAAGACCCCAGCATCTCCAAGGTGTTGTCCTTTGCTGCAGCCAGGAAGCGACCTTCTTGGCGTGAAAGGCATGGCGCTGACTCAAAGGTCCTCAGACTGTTCAAGCAATGGGACAAGTTAATTGGTCAGCTCCTTATTTTGTGACCTGCTCCTAGTTGCTCTCTTAGATTCACGTTACTGCATTATGCTATTAACATGAACCCTTCCTGTGTCTGTTTCAAACTAAAAGCCCTCCAGCATTTGAGTAGACAAAATCCTATCATTCCTTAAAATGGATTTTATTATTAAATATTTGCATGAATATGTGAATATTTCAGCGGCCCGCATCACCATCTTGTGGCACTTTGACATTATTAGAAAATGCAGTTTAAGACACTGACGCTCGTATATCCACAGTGACTGAAATGGAACAATAATGGCACGAGTAATCCACAGCGACAAAGTGCTGAAAAGAGCGCCGACAGTGGCTTGATGACCTGGACAGTGACTAAGGTGGCTGGAGTTCAAAGACTCAACTCCCATAAAACATATAATAACACATTGAGTTCACATTTCCCAGTCAACGCAAAACTAACAGGCCAAGTGCCAAGAAGGTAAATGCAGTAAATAAACCATCTGTTTTCTTGAGCTTCACATTTTTACCGTTGAGTGTGCGGAGAAGTTTGTTTTCCATCAACTGAAAATCAGAATCAATCATTGGTCCTTTGATGATGAGGTCACACTGCTGCTGTGGGCGTCCTCTGACTTGAGAGTTTTAAAGAAGCAGAAGCAAAGTTTCAGTTCAGTTGGGAGGGATTCGTGGTTTGACTACAGAGAGGCGCACGATGAATGTGAGAACTCGTATGTTCATGAATTGTGTTGTTGAAGCGTTCTGTTGACTCTCCAATGACGGAGTGGTGAGTGTGAGGTGTTTGTCATGACTGCTCCACAAAATGAATTTCTTCTACTGTCTTCGTCTATTTATGAGAGCTTGATGTGATTTAGGTGAGATAAGTCAAATATTTGAGGAAATGTTATATGATTAGTGTCATTTCTTCTAACCAAACAAAGTGTTATGGTTGCTTTATGAGTCATGGGGAGGATGATGGAAAACTCAACTCAGTTCTCGTACTTCACATTTACTGCCTACTTTGACAGCGGCCATTTAAAATATCTATTTTTTGTCATTCTTATGTCGCTATATATTTTAATAGTTTGTGCCAACCTGTTGCTCATCGTGGTGATCTGTGTGAACAGAAGCTTACATGAGCCCATGTACATGCCCAGGTTACCAGCTTCATTTTTAACCAAAGCATTATGTTGATTTTGGAGGGAAATGGTATGTTTGGGCTTGTTTGATGGAACTGTCTCTGTTATTATGAATCTGCTGAGAACTATTTTGCTGGATTCGTTTAATATGTGCTTGATGTTTCAGCTGCACACGAGGCAGAACAAGCAGATGTTTAGAACAGACACATTATAACTACCCAGTGAATTTACAACAAAATGTAACAAAGCTGTTGGTTTGTGTGCAGAGTCCAGTTGTTGTGAACTAATTGGAAACTCATGACGAACTCTACTCAAGTTTCATATTTCACACTTGCTGCCTACATTGACACCGGGCTGCTTAAATACTTATACTTCATGATTGTCATGTTGTTATATATTCTTATAGTTTGTGCCAACCTGTTGCTCATCGTGGTGATCTGCCTGAACAGAAGATTACATGAGCCCATGTACCTGTTCCTGTGCAGCCTGTTTGTCAATGAGCTGTATGGGAGTTCAGGCTTGTTTCCGTTCCTCCTGCTTCAGATCCTCTCGGACGTTCACACTGTTTCTGCTTCACGTTGCTTCCTGCAGAATTTCTGTTTGTACTCTTATGGCACTGGGGAATTTGTCATTTTAGCTGTCATGTCTTACGACAGATATCTGGCGATCTGTTATCCTCTGCAGTATAACTCACGTATGACAACTAAGAGGGTTGTTGTGCTTATTTCTCTGAGTTGGTTATACTCTCTTCTTGCAACTACTATTCTGATATCCTCAATTGTGCATTTACAGCTGTGTGGGAACATCATCAACAAAGTGTCCTGTGACATCTACTCCATCATTAAATTGGCCTGCTCTGACACAACAATTCTTAACATCTATGGACTCATTTATGGAACTTTCACAATCTCATGTCCTTCATCTCTGATCTTCTACACGTACATGAAGATTCTTAAAGTGTGTTTTTCTGGTTCCAAACAGACCAGACAGAAAGCAGTCAGTACCTGTGCTCCTCACCTCGCTTCCCTCTTCAACTTTTCTTTTGGCTGTTTCTTTACAATAGTCCATACTCGGCTCAATATGAACAGTTTTCCCAACATATTACGAATATTTCTGTCATTATACTTTCTTACATGTCAGCCCCTTTTCACCCCTGTAATGTATGGACTCAATATGTCCAAAATTCGTATCACATGTAAAAGTCTGGTCTGCGGTGAAATGTAGGACGTCTAATCTGTC
Organism: Chaetodon trifascialis; assembly: GCF_039877785.1. Taxonomy (NCBI): domain Eukaryota; kingdom Metazoa; phylum Chordata; class Actinopteri; order Chaetodontiformes; family Chaetodontidae; genus Chaetodon; species Chaetodon trifascialis. The sequence goes on along the minus strand of NC_092064.1, from coordinate 29,811,737 downwards.
AGATTTGGTCACCGTGGCCAGCAGGAGGAAAGTCTGTTTGTATCTGTGTTTTTGTAATGACTTTGAACAGCAGCTGAAAATGTACAGAACTCAGATGTAGTTGTTAACTTGTGCTGATCCTTGTATTAAAGCCACTATGTGTTGAATATGATCGTGTGATTATTGTATGTTTTAAGTATTTCTTGAGCTCAGGGGGTCGACGGAGTCGGCCAGTAATTGTAGGGTTTGTGTTTCCACTGACTTCACGTCTCAACATCTTGAGAAAGACACTCAACACCAAACTGTATGTTTGTAGGAACAAATGTCAGTATGTGGACAAATTGTTTCCCAAACGAGCAGAGGCTAAATTCTACTTTAAGCTTAAATGGCCAAAATAAGGTTTTCTTTTGATTGTAGAGAAAAGAGACAACCCTGGTCACCCTGGGGGAGGGGGTGTCACTCACATTCCATCCCCAAGGGGCATCAAATCAAACACTTTTGCACACAGTGTACAAAGAGTGTTGTTCAAAGACCATCATCACTAAAGTCACGTGTCTCAGTGGTCATTTGTATTTTGGTGGCCTTGGGGCGAGTCTTTTGATTAATCTTTTGGATAAACTACATTGTAAGCATTGCCTCCAGTATAAGATAGTCGAGCACAATGGATACAGGAGTTTTTACCAATGATGGGGGAAAAGCCAGTATAGTGGTCCGGCTCGCTACAGTAACTGAGAAATTGCATACACATTTTTTAGCCTCGGCACTACTTCAGCCACCTTCATAACTGTACTTCCAGAAATGAGTCAAGGTGATACAACAGCACACTCCTTGGCTCAGTGCCCACCATCCAGTTCAGGGGTGGTCTTTGGTTTTAAAGTCATGAACATGATGCAACGTCTCATACTGAAGGTTGGAGGTGACAGTGGACTATGGTCGTGTCTACTGAAGTTGGTTTACATCTTGGTCAGACAATTGGGTGATGGATGATAAATGAGGGATCTTTTTTTGTAGAATCTTGTAATTGTTTAAGTTGGAGTTTTGAGGCGTTCCCAGTTGTATAAGCACTTTCGTTTTTGCAGTTTTGTCCATTTTTATTTTCATTTTTCTGTTTTATCCTAATTTTATTCATCGTTGTCACTCATTCGTAAGTTGAATATTTATTGGATTTTCAAACATCTTTAATAACATGAGTTGTAACAGCAAATGGTGGTTACACAGACCCTATTGATTTACCATTTTTTTACCAGTAGGTTTCCCTGGTTAAATGAGGATTTGCATAATAATCTATTGGTAATAACCTTGCTGGAAAACCCAGTTATGATAATGATTCGTTGGAGGGATGTGGCATGTAACCAGGTTGAAATTATATCTTTATAATTTCGCTTACCACACAGGAGAGTCTCTCCTGCCCGCTATCAGAAGCTGAGGCAGGTACTGACTGATATGGAGGAAAGAGGGATTATCAGGAAGTCCTCAAGTGAGTATGCTTCGTCACTGGTGATGGTTACTGGTGAAGATGGCGCCACGGACGGCTGCCGCGATGTGTTGGTGCGCGCTGTTTTGTTTTGTGTGTTAATTCTGTTTTTTGCGACGGTACCTGGAGCTCTTTCACCAGAGATGAGCTCATGAACATCAGGGCTACAACACCAGTGGATCTATTTCCTAATTTTCTGCTCCCAGCAGTGGAAATTTAGGAAATTCTGGTCAAAGGTGCGCTCACCTTTGCTCACGCAGTGAAACGCCGGAGGAGAGGTAAACGGGCCGGCGCGCTCGTACGTCTCCGCCAGCGCGGACTACGCACAGCGTTACCAGGAATATTTCTTTCTAACGTGCGTTCACTGCCCAACAAAATGGAGGAATTACAACTGCTGTTGGGTAAAAACAGAGACTTTTCCTCATCTGCGGTTTTGTGCTTTATCGAAGCGTGGACCTACGGACTAATCCCGGACTCTGCGCTGCAGCTGGCTGGCTTCCAACTCCACCGAGCGGACAGAGACACGGAACTTTCCGGCAAAACTAAAGGTGGAGGAATCTGTTTCTACATCAACAGTGGTTGATGCAACGACGTGACAGTGATCCAGCAGCACTGTTCTCCTGACCTGGAATCTTTCATCATAAACTGTAAGCCCTTTATTCACGCCGTGAGTTCGCCTCATTCATTCTGGTCGGCGTTTACATCCCGCCGCAGGCCAACGTGCAGGATGGACAGCGCGCGCTGGCAGACCAGATACTGCATGCGGAGCAGACCAATCCGGACTCTTTAGTTATTGTCCTTGGCGACTTTAACAAAGGTAACCTCACTCACGAACTCCCCAAATACAGACAGTTTATTAAATGCCTGACCAGAGAGGAGAATATTCTGGATCACTGTTACACCACTGTCAGGGATGCTTATCACGCTGTCACCCGCGCCGCACTCGGCCACTCCGACCACGTCATGGTCCACCTGATTCCTACGTACAGGCAGAAACTAAAGCTCTGCAAACCTGTAGTGAGGACATCAAGGAAGTGGGCCAGTGAGGCTGTGGAGGATCTCCAGGCGTGTTTGGACTCTGACTGGGATGTGTTCAGGACTGCTACCAACAGTCTGGATGAGTACACGGAGGCTGTGACATCCTACATCAGCTTCTGTGAGGACTGCTGTGTCCCATCACGCGCCAGGGTGAGTTACAACAAACTCAGACAGCTAAGGTTGGCAAAGGAAGAGGCCTTCAGGAGTGGGGACAAGGACAGATTCAAAGAAGCGAAGTACAAGTTTAGCAAGGCTGGTGAAAGAGGCTAAACGGCTGTACTCTGAGAAGCTCCAACATCACTTCTCAGCTAATGACTCTGCGTCTGTCTGGAAAGGGCTTAGGCAAATCACCAACTACAAGCCTAAAGCCTCCCAGTCCATCAACGATCGACACCTAGCCAACGACCTGAATGAGTTCTACTGCCGCTTTGAAAGGCAAAGGGACAGTCCAGCAACCATCCTCCACGACACCTCCCAACAGCTCCAGCTCCAGTCACCTCCACCAATTCCCACCTTAAAGGACCCGCCCCACCCACCTCAGTGACGACTCTTTCCATTCATGAGAGAGATGTCAACAAACTCTTCAGGAGACACTCTTCCGGAAAGCAGCTGGACCAGATTCTGTCTCCCCATCCGCCTTGAAGCACTGTGCTGATCAGCTGTCTCCAGTGTTCACAGACATTTTTAACACCTCACTGGAGACATGTCACGTGACATGTCACGGGTGACGTGCTGACGTGCTGAGGTAAGCGTATCGTCTCACTTCCTGTTTCTGGTTGCCTTAGGAGTAGGGTGCGTTTGTCGCTCTTGTTCCTCTGAGTGTAATTTGCTCTGTGTTTTGTTACAGCGGCCTTTTATCCGCGCTCTAAAGTAACATTAGTTCTGCTCAAGCACCCATAAATCTGTTTATTTAGCGACCGTCAATTTTATTTGTCTACGCGCTTGTCTGCTCTGCTAGCTATACCAACTTAGCCTAGCAGCTAGCGATGGCTTCTCTCTGTCCCTCTCCAGCTCTCTCCTGCTTGGTGTGTCACATGTTTAGCTACTCCTCTGCCTCCTTTAGTGATACTGGTACGTGTAATAAATGTAGTTTATTTGGTGAATTGGAAGCTCGGCTCCGCACCATGGAAACCAAACCATTAGCTGTAGTTAGCCAGGTCCCCGTAGCCGGTGCGGACCGACTAAGTGCAGCTCCGGCTAGCCGTCCCTCGACAGCTCCCGAGCAGCCGGGAAACCAGGGAGGCTGGGTGACTGTTCGAAGGAAGCATAGTCCCAAGCTGAAGCCCACGGGTCACCACCAACCGCCTCATGTTTCTAACAGGTTCTCCCCACTCGGCGACACACCCGCTGAGAAACCAACTCTGATTATTGGCAGCTCCATTTTGAGAAACGTGAAGTTAGCGACACCAGCGACCATAGTCAAATGCCTGCCGGGGGCCAGAGCGGGCGACGTCGAATCAAATTTGAAACTGCTGGCTAAGGATAAGCGTAAATACCGTAAGATTGTTATTCACGTCGGCGGTAATGACACCCGGTTACGCCAATCGGAGGTCACTAAAATTAATGTGGAATCGGTGTGTACATATGCTAAAACGATGTCGGACTCCATAGTTTTCTCTGGACCCCTGCCAAATCTGACCAGTGATGACATGTTTAGCCGCATGTCATCGTTCAATCGCTGGCTGTCGAGGTGGTGTCCAACAAACGGTGTGGGCTTCATTGATAATTGGCAGACTTTCTGGGGAAAACCTGGTCTGATTAGGAGAGACGGCATCCATCCCACTTTGGAGGGAGCAGCTCTCATCTCTAGAAATCTGACCGATTTTATTTATGAACCTAATCCCTGACAACTCAGAGTTGAGACCAGGAGGCAGAGCTGCAGTCCTACATGCTTCTCTGCGCCTCCATTAGAGCAGTTACCCACCCAACACTCCATAGAGACTGTGTCTGCCCCCCGACCACGTAAACTAAGTAAACCAAAAGTACAGAGAAGAGGAGTTAAACATAAGAATCTAATTAAAATTAGAACAACCTCTGCAATAGTACAACAAGATAGGAGAATTAAATGTGGACTCCTCAACATCAGATCTCTGTCCTCTAAAGCTGTTCTAGTAAATGAGTTAATATCAGACCAAAATATTGATTTATTTTGTCATTCATTCATTCCTCGAGGCAGCGGCAGAGGAGGTGGAGTTGCAGCCATTTTTGACTCAAGCCTTTTGATCAACCCTAAACCTAAACTCGACTATAACTCATTTGAAAGCCTTGTTCTCACTCTTTCTCATGAGAATTGGAAAACAGTGCAGCCACTTTTATTTGTTGTAGTATACCGCTCTCCTGGTCCTTACTCCGAATTTATAGCTGAGTTCTCGGAGTTTCTATCAAGTTTAGTCCTTGAAGCAGATAAAGTAATTATTGTAGGTGACTTTAATGTACATGTCGACGTTGATAATGACAGCCTTAGCACTGCGTTTATCTCAGTATTAGACTCAGTTGGCTTCCGCCAGAATGTACATGAACCAACTCACTGTTTTAACCACACCCTCGACCTTGTTCTGACATATGGCATTGAAATTGAAGACTTAATAGTCTCCTCACAGAATCCTCTTTAATCAGACCATCATTTAATAACTTTCGAATTCATATTACCAGACTACCAGCCAGTAGGCAAAAATTCTTATATCAGACTCCTGTCTGATAGTGCTGTAGCTAAATTTAAGGATGTGATCCCATCAGCATTTAATTCAATGCTATGTTTCAATACAACAGAGGAGTCTTATGCTAACGTTAGTCCCCCCCAGATTGACTTCCTGGTTGATAGTGCTACAGGATCGTTGCGTATGACACTTGACTCTGTTGCTCCCCTAAAAAAGAAGAAAATTAAACAGAGGAGGTTAGCTCCATGGTATACTCCTCAAACCCACAAATTAAAGCAAACTTCACGGAAAATAGAAAGGAAATGGCGTTCTACCAATTTGGAAGAATTTCGGTCCGCCTGGCAAGACAGTCTTAAAATATACAGGAAAGCCCTCCGCAGTGCCAGGGCAGCCTATTACTCTGCACTAATAGAGGAAAATAAGAACAATCCCAGGTTTCTCTTCAGCACTGTAGCCAGGCTGACAGAGAGCCATAATTCTGTTGAACCATGTATTCCTTTAGCTCTGAACAGTAATGACTTCATGAGCTTCTTTAATGACAAAATTCTAACTATTAGAGACAGAATTCATCGACTCCTGCCGTTAACAGGTACTGTTTTGTCTTCAAACACAGAAACCATAGAAACTGTTACTCAGTCTGTCGCAGTCTTAGACTGTTTTACTCCTGTTGACCTTCACCAACTAATTTCAATAATTTCATCATCAAAATCATCTACCTGTATTTTAGATCCTATCCCGACTAAGCTGTTTAAAGAAGTATTACCTCTAATTGACTCTTCAGTTTTAGACATGATCAATCTCTCTTTATCAACAGGCTACGTACCACAGTCCTTTAAAGTAGCTGTGATAAAACCGCTACTGAAAAAGCCTACTCTTGATCCAGGGGTTTTAGCCAACTATAGCCCGATATCCAACCTTCCCTTTCTCTCAAAAACTCTTGAGAAAGCAGTTGCCAATCAGCTGTGCGACTTTCTAAACAATAATAGTTTATTCGAGGATTTCCAGTCAGGATTTAGAGTGCATCATAGCACAGAGACAGCACTGGTTAAAGTTACAAATGACCTTCTAATTGCATCTGATAAAGGATTTGTCTCTGTACTAGTCTTACTGGATCTTAGTGCTGCATTTGACACCATTGACCATGGCATCCTATTGCAGACACTGGAGCATTTCATTGGCATTAAGGGAACTGCGCTAAGCTGGTTTAAATCCTACTTGTCAGATCGCTCTCAGTTTGTACGCGTTAATGACGATTCCTCTGTGCTCACTAAAGTCAGCTATGGAGTTCCGCAGGGTTCTGTGCTTGGACCAATTCTATTCACCTTATATATGCTTCCTTTAGGTAAGATTATCAGGAAGCACTCAATAAATTTTCATTGCTATGCAGATGATACCCAGCTATATTTATCAATGAAGCCGGAAGAAACCAGTCAGTTAACTAGACTACAAGCATGTCTTCATGACATAAAGACCTGGATGACCTGCAATTTTCTGAGGCTAAACTCGGACAAAACTGAAGTTATAGTATTCGGCCCTAAACATCTTAGAAAGTCACTTTCTGATGACATAGCAGTTATGGATGGCATTGCGCTGGCCTCCAGCACCACTGTAAAGAATCTGGGAGTTATCTTTGACCAAGACATGTCCTTTCACTCCCATGTAAAACAAATTTCAAGGACTGCCTTTTTTCACCTACGTAATATCGCAAAAATCAGGCATATTTTGTCTCAAAATGATGCAGAAAAACTAGTCCATGCATTCGTAACTTCCAGGCTGGATTATTGCAATTCTTTACTATCAGGCTGCCCAAATTTGCTGCTGAATATTCTCCAGTTGCTCCAGAACGCTGCAGCACGTGTCCTGACAAAAACCAGGAAGATAGATCATATTTCTCCAATACTCGCCGCTCTGCACTGGCTCCCTGTAAAGTTTAGAATAGAGTTTAAAATTCTCCTCCTTACTTACAAAGCCATAAATGGCCAGGCACCTTCTTATCTTAAAGAGCTCATAGTACCTTATTGCCCTACTCCAACACTGCGTTCCCAGAATGCATTTCTACTTATGGTTCCTAAAGTCTCAAAAAGCAGAACAGGAGTCAGAGCATTTAGCTATCAAGCTCCTCTCCTGTGGAACCATCTTCAGTCTTTGTCCGGGAGGCAGACACTGTCTCTACATTTAAGAGTCGTCTTAAAACTGTCCTCTTTGATAAAGCTTATAGTTAGGGCTGGCTCAGGCTGGTCCTGGACCAGCCCCTAGTTATGCTGCTATAGGATTAGACTGTCGGGGGACATCCAAGGATACGCCGAGCTCCTCTGTCCTTCTGTCCCTCTCCATCTGCACGCTCTCATGTCCTACCACGGCGTGTTACTAACTTAGCTCCTTCCCCGGAGTCTCTGTGCTTTGTCGTCTTGCAGGTTCCCATGGACAGTGGCTGAATCTGGATTGTGGATTTCAGCTGCATCTCCTGCCTTGGCCCTGCCTGACATCCACTGCAACTGCTACTGCTGTTATTACATCCACTGTCACTGTTACTGTGACTGCATGTCTGTCTCTCTGTCTCTGTCTCTCTCTCTGTCTCTGTCTCTCTCTCTCTAACTGCATTTCTGTCTCTCTAACTGCATTTCTGTCTGTCTGTCTGTCTGTCTGTCTGTCTCTGACTGCATTTCTGTCTGTCTGTCTGTCTGTCTGTCTGTCTGTCTGTCTGTCTCTCTGTCTCTGTCTCTCTCTCTCTGACTGCATGTCTGTCTGTCTGTCTGTCTGTCTGTCTGTCTGTCTCTCTCTCTCTCTCTCTCTCTCTCTCTCTGTCTCTCTCTCTCTGACTGCATTTCTGTCTGTCTGTCTGTCTGTCTGTCTGTCTGTCTGTCTGTCTGTCTGTCTGTCTGTCTGTCTGTCTGTCTCACTCACTCTCCCTCTCTTGCTCTTCCTCTCTCACCCAACCGGTGGAGGCAGATGGCCGCCCACCCAGAGTCTGGTTCTGCTCGAGGTTTCTGCCTGTTAAAAGGAAGTTTTTCCTCGCCACTGTCGCCAAGTGCTGCTCATGGGGGAGCTGTTGGTTCTCTGCAGATAAAAGAGCTTGGTCTGTAGCAGCTCTATATGGAAAGTGTCCTGAGACAACTTCTGTTGTGATTTGGCGCTATACAAATAAAATTGAAAATTGAATGTCACGTGCCAGCCTGCTTCAAGTCCTCAACCATCATCCCAGTTCCCAAGAAGCCAAGGACTACAGGACTTAATGACTTCAGACCCGTCGCCCTGACCTCTGTGGTCATGAAGTCCTTCGAGTGCCTTGTGCTCTCACGCCTCAAAGACATCACCGACCCTCTCCTGGACCCCCTGCAGTTTGCCTACAGACCCAACAGGTCTGTAGACAACGCGGTCAACCTGGCCCTCCACCTCATCCTCCAGCACCTGGACTCCACAGGAACCTACGCCAGGATCCTGTTTGTGGATTTCAGCTCTGCCTTTAACACCATCATTCCAACCCTGCTCCAGGAGAAGCTCTCCCAGCTGAGCGTGCCTGACTCCACCTCCAGATGGATTACAGACTTCCTGTCTGACAGGAAACAGTGCGTGAAGCTGGGGAAACACATCTCCGACTAAAAGACCATCAGCACCGGATCCCCTCAGGGCTGCGTTCTTTCTTCTCTGCTCTTCTCCCTGTACACCAACAGCTGCACCTCCAGTCATCAGTCTGTCAAGCTCCTGAAGTTTGTGGACGACACCACTCTCATCGGACTCACCTCTGATGGTGACGAGTCCGCCTACAGGTGGGAGGTTGACCATCTGGTGACCTGGTGCAACCAGAACAACCTAGAGCTCAACGCACCAAAGACAGTGGAGATGGTTGTGGACTTCAGGAAAAACTCAGCATCACCTGCCCCCATCACCCTCTGTGACTCTACTATTGACACTATGGAGTCCTTCCTCTTCCTGGGAACTATCATCTCCCAGGACCTCAAGTGGGAGCCGAACATCAGCTCCCTCATCAAGAAAGCACAGCAGAGGATGTACTTCCTACGGCAACTGAAGAAATTCAGTTTGCGAAAGACAATGATGGTGCACTTCTACACAGCCATCATTGAGTCCATCCTCAGCTCCTCCATCACCATCTGGTACGCTGCTGCCACCACCGAGGACAAGGGCAGACTGCAACGTGTCATTAGGTCTGCAGAGAAGGTGATCAGCTGCAGTCTCCCGTCTCTTCAGGAACTGTACACCTCCAGGACCCTGAGGCGTGCAGGAAAGATTGTGGCTGATCCCTCCCACCCTGGAGTTAAACTCTTTGAGACACTCCCCTCTGGCAGGAGGCTGCGGTCCATCAGGACCAAAACCTCATGCCACAAGAACAATTTTTTCCCGTCTGCTGTCAGCCTTATTAACAAGGCCCGGAACCCCCCTTGACACTTCACACTTCACCTCTGACTCTACTTGTCAGGTCTGTGCCTCTGTTATAAAAAAAAAAAAAAGACTTGTGTACATATATTTATATTGTTAGATTTTTTATTTTACTACTGTTACAGTTCTTCTATTGTTGTATTTTTTACTTATTTTCTTATTTTTATATTATTTACTTACTGTCATATTTTTAACTTTTTAATTGCTTCTTCTTGATAGATGTGTCATGCACCAACCTCACCAAAGCAAATTCCTCATATGTGTAAAATCGTACTTGGCAATAAAGCTTTTTCTGATTCTGATTCTGATTCTGGGTGTGGAAGAAAGATGGTGGGTTGAGGATTTGCACTGATTTCAGGTGGTTGAACCCCAGACCTTAAAGGATACCCATCCTTTGCCGCACCAGTCTGACTGTCTGGCTGCTCTTGTCGGCAATTGCCTCTTCAGCACCATGGACCTCCCTTCTGGCTTCTTCAACATTCTGATGCATGAAGACGACAAGAAGTACATTGCTTTCGCAACTCCCCTTGGACTGCATGAATATAATCGCATGCCACAGGGACTGTATAACAGTCCAGCGTCCTTTATGAGGATGATGATTGGGATCTTTGGGGACATGAACTTCACAAAACTCCTGTGATATCTGACGATCTTCTTGTATTTGCACCGTCAGAGGATGAGGCCCTGTCCAGACTCCGCACAGTGTTTCAAAGGTTGCGAGAAAACAACTTGAAACTGACACCTAAGAAGTGTCATTTGCTTCAAAAACAGGTTGGCCTTCCTTGGCCATGTCATTAATGGCGAGGGTGTTGCTGTCGACCCTGCCAAAGTGGAGGTTATCACCAAGATGACAGTTCGAGACCTTATGGAGGATGATGAGTGCACGCCTTCTGTCCGCAGAATCAAATCATTCCTTGGCATGGTATTTTACTACCAGCATTTCATCCCAAACTGTTCCTCCATTGCGAAGCCCTTGTTTGCACTTACAGCTGGACAGAAGAGACGGAGACGGTCACCTAAGGAAAGGGAGCCTCTAGGAGCCTACTGTAAGCTTACCCCTGCGGACTGGTCAGTGGAATGTGGAACCGCTTTGACCAGTTGAAGACCATGCTGTTGGAATGTGTTGTGCTGGCTCATCCGAACTTTGACGAGCCATTTCTCCTGTCAGTCGATGCGTTGTTGGATGGACTTGGAGCGGTGCTCTCTCAGGTGCCACATGGAGAGTCGAAGGCAAGGCCTTTTGCTTTTGCAAGCAAGACTCTCAGTGCGTCACAACGGAAATATCCAGCTCATAGACTGGAGTTCATGGCTTTGAAGTGGAGTGTATATGAGAAGTTCAGCCACTGGCTGAAAGGCCGTAGCTTCACCATCTGGATGGATAATAATCCACTTACTTACCTTCTAACAAAGCCAAAGCTTGATGCATGTGAAATCCTCCGGGTGTCTAAACTTGCATCTTACTCCTTTGATCTCAAACACCTGCCCGGGAAAAGGAATGTAGTGGCTGACGCCTTGAGTCGCGACCTTTTCGTTAAACCCATTTGTCAGAGGCTGCTGGAGGAACCATATCCCACTCTGATTCAGGAAGCTAACGGGATAGAGGAGGACTCTGTGTAGGATGTTTTCAGGGTCAGCTGCCAGTCTCAAAGCTACAGATCAGGGAACCATCCATCACCCAAGGTGGCGTGTGATTCAGCCGAGATCAGAGCTCTTTGTCAGGCACACTGTGACTGGATTGATGCAGCAGAGTCCAGAGCACTCTGTCTGGCACAACACATCCAACAGCTGTCGAGTGGTCAGGATGTTTCATCCACGTTCTCTGCCCAGGAGCTGCAGCAGAGTCAAGAGCAAGACCCCAGCATCTCCAAGGTGTTGTCCTTTGCTGCAGCCAGGAAGCGACCTTCTAGGTGTGAAAGGCGTGGCGCTGACTCAAAGGTCCTCAGATTGTTCAAGCAATAGGACAAGTTAATTGGTCAGCACCTTATTTTGTGACCTGCTCCTAGTTGCTCTGTTAGATTCACGTTACTGCATTATGCTATTAACATGAACCCAACACTTCCTGTGTCTGTTTCAAATTAAAAGCCCTCCAGCATTTGAGTAGACAAAATCCTATCATTCCTTAAAATGGATTTTATTATTAAATATTTGCATGAATATGTGAATATTTCAGTGGCCCGCATCACCATCTTGTGGCACTTTAACATTATTAGAAAATGCAGTTTATGTTAAGGCTATACAGCCGCCGAGTATTTGGACCCAGTGATGCAGAAACCAGAGGCAGGGATTGTGTAAAACCAGGAAATAATTTATTAACAAAATGAAGAACAGAAAACACGCTCAACGAGCGGATTAATAAACAAACAAAAGGCGCACTCAAACGGAGTGGAAGACGAAGAAAACAAAAGACGCACTCAAACTTAGTGGATGAACTAAGGGAGCACCGACGAAGCGGGTATGGCACGAGGCACGCGTGGAAGCGGCAGACAGGCACTGAAACAAAGAAAAAACACAGCACGTAAGTGGCTGGCAAAACGAAGGACAAAATAAAGACTTTAACTGACAAAGAGAGGAAGACAAAGAGACTCGTACTTACGGACCAAACAACCAGACATCGACATGGAATGAGGAATAATCTGGCAAAGGAGAGGAGCAGGTCCAAGCCTTAAATACTCTCCCTGATCAGGGAGAGTGAATGCAGGTGAGTCGCAGTGGGAGGAGCTGGCAGCAGGTGAGGGGCTACCCAGCCACGGATCCAGGGGTAGACAGACAGACACACACACAGGGAAAAGGGAGAGGAGACACACAGGGAGAGACAGGAAGCCGGGATCGTAACAGTACCCCCCCTCAAAGGTCGCCTCTCGGCGGCCTAGCAGAACAATCTGGGTGTGTCCGATGGAAGTCGTCGATGAGGGATTGGTCAAGGATGAAAGACCGGGGTACCCAGGAGCGTTCCTCCGGCCCGTAACCCTCCCAGTCGAAGACATTGACGCTCGTATATCCACAGTGACTGAAATGGAACAATAATGGCACGAGTAATCCACAGCGACAAAGTGCTGAAAAGAGCGCCGACAGTGGCTCGATGACCTGGACAGTGACTAAGGTGGCTGGAGTTCAAAGACTCAAGTCAACTCCCATAAAACATATAATAACACATTAAGTTCACATTTCCCAGTCAACGCAAAACTAACAGGCCAAGTGCCAAGAAGGTAAATGCAGTAAATAAACCATTTGTTTTCTTGAGCTTCATATTTTTACCGTTGAGTGTGCGGAGAAGTTTGTTTTCCATCAAATGAAAATCAGAATCAATCATTGGTCCTTTGATGATGAGGTCACACTGCTGCTGTGGGCGTCCTCTGACTTGAGAGTTTTAAAGAAGCAGAAGCAATGTTTCAGTTCAGTTGGGAGGGATTCGTGGTTTGACTACAGAGAGGCGCACGATGAATGTGAGAACTCGTATGTTCATGAATTGTGTTGTTGAAGCGTTCTGTTGACTCTCCAATGATGGAGTGGTGAGTATGAGGTGTTTGTCATGACTGCTCCACAAAATGAATTTCTTCTACTGTCTTCGTCTATTTATGAGAGCTTGATGTGATTTAGGTGAGATAAGTCAAATATTTGAGGAAATGTTATATGATTAGTGTCATTTCTTCTAACCACACAAAGTGTTATGGTTGCTTTATGAGTCATGGGGAGGATGATGGAAAACTCAACTCAGTTCTCGTACTTTACATTTACTGCCTACTTTGACAGTGGCCATTTAAAATATCTATTTTTTGTCATTCTTATGTCGCTATATATTTTAATAGTTTGTGCCAACCTGTTGCTCATCGTGGTGATCTGCCTGAACAGAAGCTTACATGAGCCCATGTACCTGTTCCTGTGCAGCCTGTTTGTCAATGAGCTGTATGGGAGTTCAGGCTTGTTTCCGTTCCTCCTGCTTCAGATCCTCTCGGACGTTCACACTGTTTCTGCTTCATTTTGCTTCCTGCAGATTTACTGTTTATTTTCTTATGGCGCTGGGGAATTTGCCAATTTAGCCATCATGTCTTACGACAGATATCTGGCGATCTGTTATCCTCTGCAGTATAACTCATATATGACAACTAAGAGGGTTGTTGTGCTTATTTCTCTGAGTTGGTTATACTCTCTTCTTGCAATTACTGTTCTGATATCCTTAATTGTGCCTTTACAGCTGTGTGGGAACATCATCAACAAAGTGTACTGTGACAACTACTCCATCATTAAATTGGCCTGCTCTGACACAACAGTTATTAACATCTATGGACTCATTTACGCCACTTTCACAATCTCATGTCCTTCATCTCTGATCTTCTACACGTACATGAAGATTCTTAAAGTGTGTTTTTCTGGTTCCAAACAGACCAGACAGAAAGCAGTCAGTACCTGTGCTCCTCACCTCACTTCCCTCTTCAACTTTTCTGTTGGGGCTTTCTTTGAAATAGTCCAGAGTCGGTTTAACATGAACGGTTTACCCAACATGTTACGAGTATTTCTGTCATTATACTTTCTTACATGTCAGCCCCTTTTCACCCCTGTAATGTATGGACTCAATATGTCCAAAATTCGTATCATATGTAAAAGTCTGGTCTGCGGTGAAATGTAGGACGTCTAATCTGTCAGATTTGGTCACCGTGGCCAGCAGGAGGAAAGTCTGTTTGTATCTGTGTCTGTGTTTTTGTAATGACTTTGAACAGCAGCTGAAAAATGTACAGAACTCAGATGTAGTTGTTAACTTGTGCTGATCCTTGTATTAAAGCCACTATGTGTCGAATATGATTGTGTGATTATTGTATGTTTTAAGTATTTCTTTAGACCAGGGGGTCGACGGAGTCGGCCAGTAATTGTAGGGTTTGTGGTTCCACTGGCTTCACGTATCAACATCTTGAGAAAGAAACTCAACACACCCTCTAGTGTCGCCCTTGCTTTTTGTCGCCCTTAACCATTACTCATGGAATTAGAACAACAAGCAAAATAAAACAGGTTTATTAAACATGACTATTGTAGGGTGCCCGTCAGCCGCAAATCTAATTGTCACTGCACATTATTTGGGGGCGGGGGTAGTTCGTGTGCGCGCTCTAGTTGCATTGCGTGACTTTAGGCAAGTGCTCAGCTGCTGCCTTGATCAAGCTTCACCACCTAGGTTGATTCCCAAAATTAAGCAGTCTAAACTCTCTGGTGCACAGGGTCGAAAACGGAAAAAGTAAGAAGATAAAAGAAAGCCAAATATAGAGGTAAGGTGTCTCATCTCGGCCATTAAAGTGTCAAACGAAATAAAGTTAGTATTGTGCGTCACCTAATATTGGACGTTTCATTGCTGTCACTAAGCTATGACTAGCTAGCGACTGTTACTTTGCTAACGTGCTACATATAGTTAGCTAACATAACTTCACTGATAACTGATGTAGATGTAAATGTCATAAGACAAGTATCTGGATAACGTATGCTTTGAATAGTGCAGGCTGTCAGAGAGGTTGCATTGAAACATTCATTTTAATTATCTCTTCCACATAGGATGTTTCAGATACATGAACATGAACTCTATTTTTGCCAGCATAAACAGGTTACTGCATCTGAGTTTAGCCATGGCTCTGGGCAGTGGACTCCTTGGCTTATTCCACAACTTCCACAATCCAATTTGAATTCGAATTTGCTATTGGGTAGTCCACACGAGTCAAATTTTAATGCTGCGTCAATTTTGAAGGTGAACAGAAATGCCAGAAACAACTACTCATCTTTTATTGTTTGAGATAGGGACAAAACTATAAGAACTTAAATCTTTTCATTTTGTAGTGGTACATTTAGTATCCATAAAAGCACTTTTGTTTGTAGAGGGTATAGTTAATCCAGTTGATGGGTCTTGGTCATAATTTGCTCTAAGTGTCCTTACTATGTGTTTTAAGAGTGTTTTTGCACAGTTTATTGAGTTAATCCAATTTGTTAAATATCCTTGTTATGACTTCCAGTTGTGGCCACAAGGTAGACAGTCATGCTCAACCCAGCTCTGCTACAATCCTGTATAAATCCTAAGAATATTATTGACCCCACTCCAGAAAGTGTAGGGGGATTTCTCTCGTTAGAGTTATGCCAAACGCTGGAAAGACGAGGGGGAAAACACCGACACAATCGAAACATGCATGGAGCAAAAAGTTACTAAAGAGGCTGATGCTAACATGGAAGCTTTGCCACTTCATTTCTATTTTTACATTTATTTTATTAGTAATAATAATATTATTATTTTTGCACCCATTGCAGTTTTCTTTCACATGTTTTAATGTTAAAAGCTGTGCAATATCAGCAATGTGACAGCAGGTAATTTTGCTGGATTGGCAACTAGCCATTGTATTTTATTTACTTAAAGGGTGCAAAAGCGAGTGTCTCTCTTTGCATCACAGTTGATGTGATGGTGTTTACAGGGTAAAAGTGACTCTATGTTTATAAAGTCATACAATTTATATTGCTCTGGCGTGGCCTTAATCAAGCATTAGCCTCATTTTTATTTATCTATCTATTTTTACTCCTTAGCAGGCTCCTTTATATGCTTTAAGGTTAAAAGCTCTTACTGGAAAACTCAGGGCGTTTATTTCTAAACAGTGTAGCATGGAGCAAGAAGGGTTATGTAACTTTATTGTCTTTTTTTTTTGTTCATTTATTTCGTTTAGAACAATCTTAGAGAAGGCTGAGTGGATTGATCTAGAGATCTGTCCACAACAGAAGCTGGAAGTAATAAGCAGGGGGGTACCATTTATCTGGGAGAAAGGGATTGATTTCCGAACCATAGTTCTGTGGGTTCATACTGTAGTATGTTCAAGTGTTTAAATGTGTTAATCTTCTCAGACACTCCATTTCTGTTAAAGGGACTAAGCGGTGTATTTTGTGAATGCCTCAAGGGGAAGAACTTAACTGATGATGTAGATGGTGTCAGAATCAGAAATGGCTGTAAGATGAAGAATTTGTTAAATATGTTGAGAAAGAAATAGATAATTATTTTAGAGATAACACAACACAAACAACGGCAGGTATTAAATGGGATGCTTTCAAGGCCTTCTTAAGGGGACACATAATTAGTTATACTTCATACAAATCGAGAAAAGCACGCCAGAAAAGACAGCAATTAGAGTCTAGAATACAAATTCTACAAGAAGAGGTATTTAGGAATCGAACCCCTGTACTCCTCCTTGAACTGCCACCTTATCGTGGTGGAGGAGTTTGAGTACCCGAATGATCCTAGAGGCTATGTTGTCCGGGGCTTAATGCCCCTGGTAGGGTCTCCCAAGGCAAACAGGTTCTAGGTGACGGGTCAGACTAAGAGCAGTTCAAGAAGCCCCTATGAAAGAAATTAAAGCAAGGAAGCGTACGTCGCCCGGATTGGCGTCACCGGGGCCCCGCCCTGGAGCCAGGCCTGGGGTTGGGGCTCGCAGGCGAGCACCTGGTGGCCAGGTCTTTGCCCACGGGACCCGGCCGGGCACAGCCCGAAGGAGCGACGTGGGCCCGCCTTCCCGTAGGCCCACCACCCGCAGGAAGGATCAGAAGGGGCCGGTGCTATGTGGAATGGGTAGCAGTCGTGGGCGGGGGCCCCGACGACCCAAACCCTGGACAACGACTCTGGCTATGGGGACATGGAATGTCACCTCACTGTGGGGGAAAGAGCCTGAGCTAGTGCGGGAGGTTGAGCGGTACCGGCTAGAGATAGTCGGGCTCACCTCCACGCACAGTCTGGGCTCTGGAACCCAACTCCTTGAGAGAGGCTGGACTCTCTTCTACTCTGGAGTTGCCTGCGGTGAGAGGCGGCGAGCTGGTGTGGGCTTGCTTATAGCCCCCCAGCTCAGCCGCCATGTGTTGGAGTTCTCCCCGCTGAGCGAGAGGGTCGCTTCCCTGCGCCTTCGGGTTGAGGATAGGTCTCTCACTATTGTTTCGGCCTACGGGCCGAACAGTAGCGTAGAGTACCCGGCCTTCTTGGAGTCCCTGGGAGGGGTACTGGAAAGTGCTCCAACCGGGGACTCCATTGTTCTGCTGGGAGACTTCAGTGCTCACGTGGGCAGTGACAGTGACACCTGGAGGGGAGTGATTGGGAGGAACGGCCTCCCCGATCTGAACCCGAGTGGTGTTCTGTTATTGGATTTCTGTGCTAGTCACAGTTTGTCCATAACGAACACCATGTTCAAGCATAAGGGTGTCCATCAGTGCACGTGGCACCAGGACACCCTAGGCCGGAGGTCAATGATCGACTTTGTAGTCGTATCATCTGACCTTCGGCGGTATGTCTTGGACACTCGGGTAAAGAGAGGGGCTGAGCTGTCAACTGATCACCACCTGGTGGTGAGTTGGATTCGCTGGCAGGGGAAGAAGCGGGACAGACTTGGCAGACCCAAACGTACCGTGAGGGTCTGTTGAGAACGTCTGGCGGAACCCGCTGTCAGGGAAGTTTTCAACTCCCACCTCCGGGAGAGCTTCAACCAGATCCCGAGGGAGGTTGGAGACATTGAGTCCGAATGGACCATGTTCTCCACTTCCATTGTTGATGCAGCCGTCCATGGCTGTGGCCGTAAAGTCGGTGGTCGGTCGTGGCGGCAACCCCCGAACCCGGTGGTGGACACCGGAAGTAAGGGATGCCGTCAAGCTGAAGAAGGAGTCCTATCGGGCCTGGTTGGCTCATAGGACTCCTGAGGCAGCTGATGGGTACTGGCGGACCAAGCGTGCGGCAGCTCGGGCGGTTGTAGAAGCAAAAACTTGGGTCTGGGAGGAGTTCGGGGAGGCCATGGAGGAGGACTACCGGTCGGCCTCGAGGAAATTCTGGCAAACCATTCGGCGCCTCAGGAGGGGGAAGCGGCTTTCTGTCAACACTGTTTACAGTGGAGGTGGGGAGCTGTTGACCTCGACTGGGGATATTGTCGGGCGGTGGAAGGAATACTTCGAGGATCTCCTCAATCCCTCTGTCATGTCTTCCGTAGAGGAAGCAGAAACTGGGGACTTGGAGGTCGATTCATTCATCACTGGGGCTGAAGTCACTGAGGCAGTTTGCAAGCTCCTCGGTGGCAAAGCGCCAGGGGTGGATGAGATCCGCCCTGAGTACCTCAAGTCTCTGGATGTTGTAGGACTGTCTTGGTTGACACGCCTCTGCAGCATCGCGTGGCAGACGGGGACAGTGCCTCTGGACTGGCAGACTGGGGTGGTGGTCCCTCTTTTTAAAAAGGGGGACCGGAGGGTGTGTTCCAACTATCGAGGGATCACACTCCTCAGCCTCCCTGGTAAAGTCTATTCCAGGGTACTGGAGAGGAGAATCCGTCCGATAGTCGAACCCCGGATTCAAGAGGAACAATGCGGTTTTCGTCCTGGCCGTGGAACACTGGACCAGCTCTATACCCTCCACAGGGTGCTTGAGGGTTCATGGGAGTTTGCCCAACCAGTCCACATGTGCTTCGTGGACTTGGAGAAGGCATTCGACCGTGTCCCTCGCGTCATTCTGTGGGAGGTGCTCCAGGAGTATGGGGTTGGAGGCCCTCTGTTGAGGGCTGTACAGTCCCTGTACAACCAGAGCAGGAGCTTGGTCCGCATTGCCGGCAGTAAGTCGGACCTGCTCCCGGTGCATGTTGGACTCCGGCAGGGCTGCCCTTTGTCACCGGTTCTGTTCATCATTTTTATGGACAGGATTTCTAGGCGCAGCCAGGGGCCGGAGGGGGTTCGGTTCGGGGGCCGGCAGATTTCTCTGCTTTTCACGGATGATGTTGTCTTGTTGGCTACCTCGAGCCAGGACCTTCAGCATGCGCTGGGGCGGTTCGCAGCCGAGTGTGAAGCAGCTGGGATGAGAGTTAGCACCTCCAAGTCCGAGGCCATGGTTCTCGACCGGAAAAAGGTGGCTTGCTCCCTTCAGGTTGGGGGAGAGTTCCTGCCTCAAGTGGAGGAGTTTAAGTATCTTGGGATCCTGTTCACGAGTGAGGGAAGGATGGAACGTGAGATTGACAGGCGGATCGGTGCAGCGGCTGCAGTAATGCGGTCGCTGTATCGGTCTGTCGTGGTAAAGAAGGAGCTGAGCCGAAAGGCGAAGCTCTCGATTTACCGGTCAATCTACGTTCCTACCCTCACCTATGGTCATGAACTTTGGGTCATGACCGAAAGAACGAGGTCCCGGATACAAGCGGCTGAAATGAGTTTCCTCCGCAGGGTGGCGGGGCGCTCCCTTGGAGATAGGGTGAGGAGCTCTGTCACCCGGGAGTCGCTGCTCCTCCGCATCGAGAGGAGTCAGCTGAGGTGGCTCGGGCATCTCTATCGGATGCCCCCTGGACGTCTCCCTAGGGAGGTGTTCCAGGCATGTCCCACCGGGAGGAGGCTCCGGGGAAGACCCAGGACACGCTGGGGTGACTACGTCACTCGGCTGGCCTGGGAACGCCTCGGGATCCCCCCGGAAGAGTTGGAGGAAGTGTCCGGGGAGAGGGAAGTCTGGGCGTCCCTGCTCAGACTGCTCCCCCCGCAACCCGGCCCCGGATAAGCAGAAGACAATGGATGGATGGATGGACCCCTGTAGCTGAAAAAGAACTATTGTTCCTGAGAGCAGAGTATAACAAATTAACTGCAGACAAGGCAGTTGCCAATATTCTTTGACCAAACCAGTCATTTTATGAACAAGGGGAAAAACCCAGCAGACTTTTGGCCTGGCAAATTAAACAACTAGAGACCCAAAGAACCATAACTTTAGTTATAAACAATAACGGTGATACTATAGTAGACCCTGTTGAAATAAAAGATGAATTTAGAAAATATTATGAGAACCTGTATGATTCATAAGACAAGTTTGACCTGCAAGCTCACAATACATTCCTGGATAAATTGAATATTCCAACTATATCTGATGAATATAAAGAAATAATTGAGACAGAAGTCAGGGAGGAGGAGATAGGCGGTGCCATTGATGGCATTAAATCTGGTAAAACAGTGGGACCAGATGGACTCCCTGTTGACTTGTATAAAAAATGTAAAACAGAACTGCTGAAACCATTATTAGAAATGTTCCTGGAAGCACTCGAAGCAATCGATGACAGTAAACAGATTGCAATCAAGAGAGGATGTCGACAGGGATGTCCACTATCCCCATTATTATTTACTCTAGTGATCGAACCATTTGCAATAGCTGTGCGGACACACCCGGAGATTGCAGGAATAACGATTGGACAAGCAGAACACAAACTGTCGCTATATGCGGATGACATTATTTTGTTTATATCACACCTCAGCAGAAATATCCCTGCTCTGCTGGAGCTAATAAAAAAGATTGGTGATATATTGGGGTATTTAATCAATTACAATAAATCTGCTATTTTATTACTTGATAAGAAAGGAAATGCGAATCCAACTAGAGATGCCTCCCAATTTAAAGTGGTAAAACAATTCTCATATTTGGGGATACAGATAGTGGCAAATTTAGATAAAATTTTTAAAACTAATTACGAACCTTTAATGGAGTAAATAACGGAATCAAGCAATAGATGGATGACCCTGCCTATATGCTTGATTGGCAGAATTGACATAAGAAAAATGATCATACTTCCTAAAATACTATATCTGTTTCAGACTATCCCCCTGCCTCCACCTGATGATTTTTTTCAGAAACTTAACAGGTTATTTGTTAGATTTATATGGAACAATAACTGTGCTAGGATTTGAATGTCCTTGTTGCACTTATCATACAGCAAAGGGGGTCTGAAATGTCCAAATATACTTTTGTATTACTGGGCTGTACAACTCAGGTCTGAAATTTTAATTCATAACAAGAGAAATAAGAAATGGAAGCGGAAGGTTTACGGCTACCTCTACCCTTATACCTATATTCGGATACAACGCGAAACTTGATTAGGCAATCCACTAACCCAATTGTTAAAAACATGATTAAGGTGTGGTTTAAAATGAGGGAACTTGTTAAGGAACCTTGCTCACTATCACATTACAGCCCTATATGGGAAAATCAACATTTCGCCCCAGGAAGGGAGGAAGCTATATTTAGAAAAATGGCATCAAAAGGATTAGAAAAAATTCAAGATTTGTATCCACCCAACACAGAACATTTGATGACATTTGAAGAGATGAAGCACAAATATGATAATACCTTCAACTTAGAAACTTCATTAGAACGAGCCAAAATAATGCTCTAACTAAGCTGTCAAAATCTGACTTAGAAATATATAAAATATATAAATATATAATTTATTACTGTCTAATTCAACTGAGAATTCTAATTATAAATGGAATGCATGGATAGAAGACCTTGAAAGAGATATATCACAAGAGGAATGGGAATTAGTATGAATGAAAGCCCACTGGATCGTTGCACTCACCAGCCTGGAAACACGTTGCGGCCGTTTAGCTCCGCTAGTGCCTTTGTTCTTTCGGAATTGCCCTTGAGGGACGAATAAAGGAATATTGAATTGAATTCTCAAACAATCAATACTCGATTCAGATTGTTACAATATTGGTGGCTGATGAGAACATATATTGCCCCTGTTAAATTAAACAAATATAATAGTAATGTTCCAGATTCATGCACAAAATGCACTGAGGTGAAGGGGACATTGATTCATTGTATGTGGCAGTGTAGTAGGATAAAACCTTTCTGGGAGGAGGTTAAAAAAGCGATGGAAAAAATTCTCATAAAAGAAATCTTAGACTTAGACTTAGACTTCCTTCACTCATTGCACAAAAAAACACAGCAGTGAGATTTTGGCAACGAAATGTCGTTGCTTGGCTTCCGGATTACAACAGAGATGGAAATTAAAAATATAGTCTATATAACTAAAAAAAAAAAAAAATCAAGAGCTAAATAATAATGAGTGCAATAGAGAGTGCATAGATAAACAGAATGTAAACAGCAGAATAAATGAATAGTGCAAAACAGAATAACCAGTATATAAACAGTGGAAACAAAAACAGAATAAAGCAATGAAGCAAATGAAGCAAGTGAAGCAAAAACAGAATAACCAGAAAAACAGAATAACCAGTATGTAAACTGTGGAAACAGAAACATTATAGCAGCTGGGGGGGTTATTGCACAATAAGAGGTAATTAAAAACCATCCCTCCATAATTATATTGCACAGAAATATTGTCTATAATTATATTGCACAGAAATATTGTCCATAACAGAAATATTGTCCATAATGAAAAAGTGCACTGAGAAATATTTGTCCAAGTCCCATTAGATCCTAGATTTTTTTATTTTAGGGTTGTACCCAGAACACTACAAATATGCCAAAAGTGAACAAATAACAATAGACCTATGTCTCCTGCATGCTAAAAGATCAACTGCATTGGAAGAAGGCTAGCGGACCAGGTATCACATAGTTGGTTAGGCAAATGTTATCAACTTTTCCCTTAGAAAAAGTAATGTATATAAGACAGGATGTGTTCGAGGAAGTGTGGGGACCATTCACTGTTTTTGTCAGGGATATGATTTTGCCAGATGATGAAGAGGAGGGCTGATTACTGCCTGAGGTAAACCTTGCACTGGAGCACTGTGTATGTATATGGGATGTACATGTATGTATATGTGTTTTGTCTGAGAAGATTTTTGTTCATGTGTCTCCAATGTATTTTGGTTGAGGAGGCACAAATGTTTTTGTTGTGTTGTGTTTTTCTGTTTGTTTCTTTTACTTAATGGTGATATATATGTATGTGGATGAATATGTGCATATATATGAGAAAAACTTTAATAAACATACTGTTTTTGTTTTTTTGTTTTTTTTAAATATCCTTGTTATATAGCCATTGTTTGCTTTGTAGCATTTTTGCATGTGCAATGTAGTAGAGTTGATTCTTCAAGTCATAATTTGCTTCTTGAAGTGTTGGAGTGACTATAAGAGCATTTTTTTGTTTCATCCATTGTTTGAATCATTATTTGTTAAATATCCTTGTGTAGTGTATCAGTCAAGACATAATTTGCCTGTTGAAGCGTTAGAGTGACTTTGAGAACATTTTTGTTGGTATAGTTTCTGGAGTTCATCCATTCTTTTAGTTTACATTTGTTAAATATTTTCGAGTTTATATCCTTTATAATTTTGTATACAAGTCTTTAGAGGTGACCCTTTTCAGTCATAATTTGCTTGTTTTTTCAGTGCCCTTAAAAGCACTTTAATTTCATGTTGAATATCCTTTAATTTATGAGCACCTTTACACTTTATGGAGTTCATCCATGCTTTGAAACTTTGAGTGTGGAATAAATGATTTAAAATAATAAAAAAGTAAATGTTCTGAAACTATTCTGCTGTTTGTTGTCCATGCATCACGTATTGTTTTGCTGAGGGGCGCCTAACTCAATCTCGCCTAGGGCAGCCAAAGGGCTAGAGCCAGCCCTGCTGGTCACGCTGGGGGAGGGGGTGTCACTCACATTCCATCCCCAAGGGGCACCAAATCAAACACTTTTGCACACAGTGTACAAAGAGTGTTGTTCAAAGACCATCATCACTAAAGTCACGTGTCTCAGTGGTCATTTGTATTTTGGTGGCCTTGGGGCGAGTCTTTTGATTAATCTTTTGGATAAACTACATTGTAAGCATTGCCTCCAGTATAAGATAGTCGAGCACAATGGATACAGGAGTTTTTACCAATGATGGGGGAAAAGCCAGTATAGTGGTCCGGCTCGCTACAGTAACTGAGAAATTGCATACACATTTTTTAGCCTCGGCACTACTTCAGCCACCTTCATAACTGTACTTCCAGAAATGAGTCAAGGTGATACAACAGTACACTCCTTGGCTCAGTGCCCACCATCCCGTTCAAGGGTGGTCTTTGGTTTTAAAGTCATGAGCATGATGCAACGTCTCATACTGAAGGTTGGAGGTGACAGTGGACTATGGTCGTGTCTACTGAAGTTGGTTTACATCTTGGTCAGACAATTGGGTGATGGATGATAAATGAGGTTTTTTTTTTTGTAGAATCTTGTAATTGTTTAAGTTGGAGTTTTGAGGCGTTCCCAGTTGTATAAGCACTTTCGTTTTTGCAGTTTTGTCCATTTTTATTTTCGTTTCCCTGTTTTATCCTAATTTTATTCATCGTTGTCACTCATTCGTAAGTCGAATATTTATTGGATTTTCAAACATCTTTAATAACATGAGTTGTAACAGCAAATGGTGGTTACACAGACCCTATTGCTTTACCATTTTTTTACCAGTAGGTTTCCCTGGTTAAATGAGGATTTGCATAATAATCTATTGGTAATAACCTTGCTGGAAAACCCAGTTATGATAATGATTCGTTGGAGGGATGTGGCATGTAACCAGGTTGAAATTATATCTTTTTAATTTCGCTTACCACACAGGAGAGTCTCTCCTGCCCGCTATCAGAAGCTGAGGCAGGTACTGACTGATATGGAGGAAAGAGGGATTATCAGGAAGTCCTCAAGTGAGTATGCTTTGCCACTGGTGATGGTGTGGAAGAAAGATGGTGGGTTGAGGATTTGCACTGATTTCAGGTGGTTGAACCCCAAACCTTAAAGGATACCCATCCTTCGCCGCACCAGTCTGACTGTCTGGCTGCTCTTGTCGGCAATTGCCTCTTCAGCACCATGGACCTCACTTCTGGCTTCTTCAACATTCAAATGCACGAAGACAACAAGAAGTACACTGCTTTCGCAACTCCCCTTGGACTGCATGAATATAATCGCATGCCACAGGGACTGTGTAACAGTCCAGCGTCCTTTATGAGGATGATGATTGGGATCTTTGGGGACATGAACTTCACAAAACTCCTGTGATATCTGACGATCTTCTTGTATTTGCACCGTCAGAGGATGAGGCCCTGTCCAGACTCCGCACAGTGTTTCAAAGGTTGTGAGAAAACAACTTGAAACTGACACCTAAGAAGTGTCATTTGCTTCAAAAACAGGTTGGCCTTCCTTGGCCATGTCATTAATGGCGAGGGTGTTGCTGTCGACCCTGCCAAAGTGGAGGTTATCACCAAGATGACAGTTCGAGACCTTATGGAGGATGATGAGTGCACGCCTTTTGTCCGCAGAATCAAATCATTCCTTGGCATGGTATTTTACTACCAGCATTTCATCCCAAACTGTTCCTCCATTGCGAAGCCCTTGTTTGCACTTACAGCTGGACAGAAGAGACGGAGACGGTCACCTAAGGAAAGGGAGCCTCTAGGAGCCT
Source organism: Chaetodon trifascialis (assembly GCF_039877785.1). Taxonomy (NCBI): domain Eukaryota; kingdom Metazoa; phylum Chordata; class Actinopteri; order Chaetodontiformes; family Chaetodontidae; genus Chaetodon; species Chaetodon trifascialis. The sequence continues at coordinate 29,786,038 of NC_092064.1, read as the reverse complement.
ACTGTAAGCTTACCCCTGCGGACTGGTCAGTGGAATGTGGAACCGCTTTGACCAGTTGAAGACCATGCTGTTGGAATGTGTTGTGCTGGCTCATCCGAACTTTGACGAGCCATTTCTCCTCTCAGTCGATGTGTTGTTGGATGGACTTGGAGCGGTGCTCTCTCAGGTGCCACATGGAGAGTTGAAGGCAAGACCTGTTGCTTTTGCAAGCAAGACTCTCAGTGCGTCACAATGGAAATATCCAGCTTATAGACTGGAGTTCATGGCTTTGAAGTCGAGTGTATATGAGAAGTTCAGCCACTGGCTGAAAGGCCGTAGCTTCACCATCTGGATGGATAATAATCCACTTACTTATCTTCTAACAAAGCCAAAGCTTGATGCATGTGAAATCCTCCGGGTGTCTAAACTTGCATCTAACTCCTTTGATCTCAAACACCTGCCCGGGAAAAGGAATGTAGTGGCTGACGCCTTGAGTCGCAACCTTTTCGTTAAACCCATTTGTCAGAGGCTGCTGGAGGAACCATATCCCACTCTGATTCAGGAAGCTAACGGGATAGAGGAGGACTCTGTGTAGGATGTTTTCAGGGTCAGCTGCCAGTCTCAAAGCTACAGATCAGGGAACCATCCATCACCCAAGGTGGCGTGTGATTCAGCCGAGATCAGAGCTCTTTGTCAGGCACACTGTGACTGGATTGATGCAGCAGAGTCCAGAGCACTCTGTCTGGCACAACACATCCAACAGCTGTCGAGTGGTGAGGATGTTTCATCCACGTTCTCTGCCCAGGAGCTGCAGCAGAGTCAAGAGCAAGACCCCAGCATCTCCAAGGTGTTGTCCTTTGCTGCAGCCAGGAAGCGACCATCTAGGCGTGAAAGGCGTGGCGCTGACTCAAAGGGCCTCAGATTGTTCAAGCAATGGGACAAGTTAATTGGTCAGCTCCTTATTTTGTGACCTGCTCCTAGTTGCTCTCTTAGATTCACGTTACTGCATTATGCTATTAACATGAACCCTTCCTGTGTCTGTTTCAAACTAAAAGCCCTCCAGCATTTGAGTAGACAAAATCCTATCATTCCTTAAAATGGATTTTATTATTAAACATTTGCATGAGTATGTGAATATTTCAGTGGCCCGCATCACCATCTTGGGGCACTTTGACATTATTAGAAAATGCAGTTTAAGACACTGACGCTCGTATATCCACAGTGACTGAAATGGAACAATAATGGCACGAGTAATCCACAGCGACAAAGTGCTGAAAAGAGCGCCGACAGTGGCTTGATGACCTGGACAGTGACTAAGGTGGCTGGAGTTCAAAGACTCAACTCCCATAAAACATATAATAACACATTAAGTTCACATTTCCCAGTCAACGCAAAACTAACAGGCCAAGTGCCAAGAAGGTAAATGCAGTAAATAAACCATCTGTTTTCTTGAGCTTCACATTTTTACCGTTGAGTGTGCGGAGAAGTTTGTTTTCCATCAACTGAAAATCAGAATCAATCATCGGTCCTTTGATGATGAGGTCACACTGCTGCTGTGGGCGTCCTCTGACTTGAGAGTTTTAAAGAAGCAGAAGCAAAGTTTCAGTTCAGTTGGGAGGGATTCGTGGTTTGACTACAGAGAGGCGCACGATGAATGTGAGAACTCGTATGTTCATGAATTGTGTTGTTGAAGCGTTCTGTTGACTCTCCAATGACGGAGTGGTGAGTGTGAGGTGTTTGTCATGACTGCTCCACAAAATGAATTTCTTCTACTGTCTTCGTCTATTTATGAGAGCTTGATGTGATTTAGGTGAGATAAGTCAAATATTTGAGGAAATGTTATATGATTAGTGTCATTTCTTCTAACCAAACAAAGTGTTATGGTTGCTTTATGAATCATGGGGAGGATGATGGAAAACTCAACTCAGTTCTCGTACTTCACATTTACTGCCTACTTTGACAGCGGCCATTTAAAATATCTATTTTTTGTCATTCTTATGTCGCTATATATTTTAATAGTTTGTGCCAACCTGTTGCTCATCGTGGTGATCTGTGTGAACAGAAGCTTACATGAGCCCATGTACATGCCCAGGTTACCAGCTTCATTTTTAACCAAAGCATTATGTTGATTTTGGAGGGAAATGGTATGTTTGGGCTTGTTTGATGGAACTGTCTCTGTTATTATGAATCTGCTGAGAACTATTTTGCTGGATTCGTTTAATATGTGCTTGATGTTTCAGCTGCACACGAGGCAGAACAAGCAGATGTTTAGAACAGACACATTATAACTACCCAGTGAATTTACAACAAAATGTAACAAAGCTGTTGGTTTGTGTGCAGAGTCCAGTTGTTGTGAACTAATTGGAAACTCATGACGAACTCTACTCAAGTTTCATATTTCACACTTGCTGCCTACTTTGACACCGGGCTGCTTAAATACTTATACTTCATGATTGTCATGTTGTTATATATTCTTATAGTTTGCATCAACCTGTTGCTCATCGTGGTGATCTGCCTGAACAGAAGCTTACATGAGCCCATGTACCTGTTCCTGTGCAGCCTGTTTGTCAATGAGCTGTATGGGAGTTCAGGCTTGTTTCCGTTCCTCCTGCTTCAGATCCTCTCGGACGTTCACACTATTTCTGCTTCACTTTGCTTCCTGCAGAATTTCTGTTTGTACTCTTATGGCACTGGGGAATTTGTCATTTTAGCCATCATGTCTTACGACAGATATCTGGCGATCTGTTATCCTCTACAGTATAACTCACGTATGACAACTAAGAGGGTTGTTGTGCTTATTTCTCTGAGTTGGTTATACTCTCTTCTTGCAACTACTATTCTGACATCCTCAATTGTGCATTTACAGCTGTGTGGGAACATCATCAACAGAGTGTCCTGTGACATCTACTCCATCATTAAATTGGCCTGCTCTGACACAACAGCCAATAATATCTATGGACTCATTTATGGAACTTTCACAATCTCATGTCCTTCATCTCTGATCTTCTACACGTACATGAAGATTCTTAAAGTGTGTTTTTCTGGTTCCAAACAGACCAGACAGAAAGCAGTCAGTACCTGTGCTCCTCACCTCGCTTCCCTCTTCAACTTTTCTTTTGGCTGTTTCTTTGCAATAGTCCATACTCGGTTTAATATGAACAGTTTTCCCAACATGTTACGAATATTTCTGTCATTATATTTTCTTACATGTCAGCCCCTTTTCACCCCTGTAATGTATGGACTCAATATGTCCAAAATTCGTGTCATATGTAAAAGTCTGGTCTGCGGTGAAATGTAGGACGTCTAATCTGTCAGATTTGGTCACCGTGGCCAGCAGGAGGAAAGTCTGTTTGTATCTGTGTCTGTGTTTTTGTAATGACTTTGAACAACAGCTGAAAAATGTAAAGAACTCAGATGTAGTTGTTAACTTGTGCTGATCCTTGTATTAAAGCCACTATGTGTCGAATATGATTGTGTGATTATTGTATGTTTTAAGTATTTCTTGAGCTCAGGGGGTCGACGGAGTCGGCCAGTAATTGTAGGGTTTGTGGTTCCACTGACTTCACGTCTCAACATCTTGAGAAAGACACTCAACACCAAACTGTATGTTTGTAGGAACAAATGCCCGTCCTCGTCAGCACGCGAGCGGCAGAGTTCTGTAATAATTGTAGGCTATTGATGCTCTTTTTAGGAAGACCAGAGAGCAGGGCATTACAATAATCTAAATGACTCGCGATAAGAGCATGCATCAGCACCTCCGCACTCGCCTGAGAGAGAAACGGGCGGACTCTGGCTATATTCTTAAGATGGTAAAAACCTATCTTCGTAATATTTTTTATGTGGGGAATAAAAGTAAGCTCAAAGTCAAAAATAATGCCCAGGTTCTTTACACATTGTGAAGGTTTAAAATCTTGTAATTTTGCTAAAAGTTTCTCTCTCTGGCCTTCAGGACCGATGACTAAAACCTCTGTTTTATCCTGGTTGAGCTGGAGGAAATTATCTGCCATCCATGACTTTATATCTAAAATGCAGTTCAGAAGGGCATCAAGTGGCCCTGTGTCATCAGGAGACACGGCAATGTACAGCTGTGTATCATCGACGTAACTGTGGAAACTGATGCCGTGTCTCCTGATGACATCCCCCAAGGGAAGCATGTAGAGATTAAAAAGAAGTGGGCCTAAAATTGACCCTTGGGGGACCCCACATGTAATTTCATGTGTTCTGGAGGAACACAACATATCCATACTTACAAAGAATGATCGATCCGTGAGATAGGAGTGGAACCAGTTAAAAACAGTACCAGAGAGGCCAACCAGGTGCTTCAGTCTGTTTAATAAAATGTGATGGTCTACTGTATCAAAGGCAGTGCTAAGATCCAGTAAGACCAAGACTGTCAGTTTTTGGTTATCTAAATTGCACCTGGTGTCATTTAAAATCTTCAAAAGTGCTGTCTCAGTACTATGGTTCGTCCTAAAATCAGATTGAAATTTCATTAAATCTCATTAAAAAATAATTTATTAGGTTAAAAACAGCTTTTTCTCAAATTTTACTTAAAAATGGTAAGTTGGATACAGGTCTGTAGTTGTTAAAAATGTTGTGGTCTAGATTGCTCTTCTTCAGAAGGGGCTTCACCACTGCTGTTTTATAGGCAGTGGGGAAGACACCCGTCTGAAGAGAGCAATTGACTATATTTAAAATCTGTTCCTCAAAGAATTCATAAAATGTCTTTAAAAGTGATGTGGGAATTGGGTCTTGTTGGGTTTACTTGGGAGAAAACTCGACCAAGGGCCCTTGCATCAACCAGGTTAAAACTCCAGTGTTTCCTCAGCATTCTGATGGGATAAAAGACTGGATCTGATGTTATCAATCTTACTTCTGAAGTGGTCTGCAAACTCCTCACAGAGGGTCTCAGTTGGTATTCAATTCAATTCAATTTTATTTATTTGTATAGCGCCAAATCATATAGAGCTGGTACAGACCAAGCTCTTTTATCTACAGAGAAACCAACAATTCCCCCATGAGCACTTGGCGACAGTGGTGAGGAAAAACTTCCTTTTAACAGGCAGAAACCTCGAGCAGAACCAGACTCTGGGTGGGCGGCCATCTGCCTCGACCGGTTGGGTGAGAGAGGAAGAGCAAGAGAGGGAGAGTGAGACAGACAGACAGACAGACAGACAGACAGACAGACAGACAGACAGACAGACAGACAACCAGAGCTGTCTGTTTTTATATGTTGGTGAGCCGAAGACAATTTTCCACCTTGGTGGACAATAAAGATTTATTCTATTCTATTCTATTCTATTCTATTCTATTCTATTCTATTCTATGCTATTCCTTCCAGATCCACTAAAAAATCGGAGATATGGCGCTCGAGTTGTGCAATGGACTGGGAATTTTGGAGACAGCCGTCGCACCTGTGTGGGGAGGTAAGTGGAGTCGCCGTAGTGGCAGCCAAGGATGTAGCAAGCGCCACCACTTTCAAACTTTCCGCCATATTTTTTTCCAAAATATGGTATTGCTTTACCATATTTTTACCAGTAGGATTTGCATAATAATCTATTGGTAATAACCTTGCTGGAAAATCCAGTTATGATAATGATTTGTCGGAGGGATGTGGCAGAAGAGGTCAACATAACATTTTTCAAAACTCTGGTGTCACAAGTCTTGATACTTAAACTCCTCCACTTGAGGCAGGAACTCTCCCCCAACCTGAAGGGAGCAAGCCACCTCATCCCAGCTGCTTCACACTCGGCTGCGAACCGTCCCAGCGCATGCTGAAGGTCCTGGCTCGAGGTAGCCAACAAGACAACATCATCCGCGAAAAGCAGAGACGAAATCTGCCGGCCCCCGAACCGAACCCCCTCCGGCCCCTGGCTGCGCCTAGAAATTCTGTCCATAAAAATAATGAACAGAACCGGTGACAAAGGGCAGCCCTGCCGGAGTCCAACATGCACTGGGAACAGGTCCGACTTACTGCCGGCAATGCGGACCAAGCTCCTGCTCCGGTTGTACAGGGACTGTACAGCCCTCAACAGAGGGCCTCCAACCCCATACTCCTGGAGCACCTCCCACAGAATGACGCGAGGGACACGGTCAAATGCCTTCTCCAAGTCCACGAAGCACATGTGGACTGGTTGGGCAAACTCCCATGAACCCTTAAGCACCCTGTGGAGAGTATAGAGCTGGTCCAGTGTTCCACGGCCAGGACGAAAACCGCATTGTTCCTCTTGAATCCGGGGTTCGACTATCGGCCGGATTCTCCTCTCCAGTACCCTGGAATAGACTTTCCCAGGGAGGCTGAGGAGTGTGATTCCCTCGATAGTTGGAACACACCCTCCAGTCCCCCTTTTTAAAAAGAGGGACCACCACCCCAGTCTGCCAGTCCAGAGGCACTGTCCCCGTCTGCCACGCGATGCTGCAGAGGCGTGTCAACCAAGACAGTCCTACAACATCCACAGACTTGAGGTACTCAGGGCGGATCTCATCCACCCCCGGCGCTTTGCCACCGAGGAGCTTGCGAACTGCCTCAGTGACTTCAGCCCTGGTGATGAATGAATCGACCTCCAAGTCCCCAGTCTCTGCTTCCTCTACGGAAGACATGACAGAGGGATTGAGGAGATCCTTGAAGTATTCCTTCCACCGCCCGACAATATCAGAAAGCTGCTTCCCCTTCCTGAGGCGCCGAACGGTTTGCCAGAATTTCCTCGAGGCCAACCGGTAGTCCTCCTACATGGCCTCCCCGAACTCCTCCCAGACCCAAGTTTTTGCTTCTACAACCGCCCGAGCTGCCGCACGCTTGGCCTGCCGGTACCCATCAGCTGCCTCAGGAGTCCTATGAGCCAACCAGGCCTGATAGGACTCTTTCTTCAGCTTGACGGCATCCCTTACTTCCAGTGTCCACCACCGGGTTCGGGGGTTGCCGCCACGACAGGCACCGCCGACTTTACGGCCACAGCTACGGACGGCTGCATCAACAATGGAAGTGGAGAACATGGTCCATTCGGACTCAATGTCTCCAACCTCCCTCGGGATCTGGTTGAATCTCTCCCGGAGGTGGGAGTTGAAAACTTCCCTGACAGCGGGTTCCGCCAGACGTTCCCAACAGACCCTCACGGTACGTTTGGGTCTGCCAAGTCTGTCCCGCTTCTTCCCCTGCCAGCGAATCCAACTCACCACCAGGTGGTGATCAGTTGACAGCTCAGCCCCTCTCTTTACCCAAGTGTCCAAGACATACCGCCGAAGGTCAGATGATACGACTACAAAGTCGATCATTGACCTCCGGCCTAGGGTGTCCTGGTGCCACGTGCACTGATGGACACCCTTATGCTTGAACATGGTGTTTGTTATGGACAAACTGTGACTAGCACAGAAATCCAATAACAGAACACCACTCGGGTTCAGATCGGGGAGGCCGTTCCTCCCAATCACACCCCTCCAGGTGTCACTGTCACTGCCCACGTGAGCATTGAAGTCCCCCAGCAGAACAATGGAGTCCCCGGTTGGAGCACTTTCCAGTACCCCTCCCAGGGACTCCAAGAAGGCCGGGTACTCTACGCTACTGTTCGGCCCGTAGGCCGAAACAATAGTGAGAGACCTATCCCCAACCCGAAAGTGCAGGGATAGGTCTCTCACTCAGCGGAGAGAACTCCAACACATGGCGGCTGAGCTGGGGGGCTATAAGCAAGCCCACACCAGCTCACCGCCTCTCACCGCGGGCAACTCCAGAGTAGAAGAGAGTCCAGCCTCTCTCAAGGAGTTGGGTTCCAGAGCCCAGACTGTGCGTGGAGGTGAGCCCGACTATCTCTAGCCGGTACCGCTCAACCTCCCGCACTAGCTCAGGCTCTTTCCCCCACAGTGAGGCGACATTCCATGTCCCCATTCCATGTGCTGCAGTGGCTGTTGAGCAGCAAAGCAGTGGAGAACTTCTAAATTTGATTTCACTCTTGGATCAATGTCTTGGTCGTAAAATGCCAAAATAACGCCAACCACTTTGATGAATTCCTCTGCTTTACAGACCACATGCTCTGGGTCTGCAGGTCCTGTTTCCATGTACTCTGCAAGGTTTAAAATATCTGAAAGCAACTCTCGTGAAAGCTGAAGGAGCTCTTCTGTAGCCGCCATGCTTGAAGACTTCAGTTGAAAGCAATCGATTCACTAGATCATCGTTAGTCCCGCCCACTGACTTTGATGGGTGAGTTTGACAGATAAAATAAATTCATGAAGCGCTGCAACAAAGGTCCATGAAATAATTAAATAGTGAAGTGATTAAATAAATAGTGAAATAAAAGAAGGAAAATGCAGTAAATAAACCATCTGTTTTCTTGAGCTTCACATTTTTACTGTTGAGTGTGCGGATGGTCCTTTGATCTTTTTAAAAAGAGGCTCAAGACCCACCTTTTTAATCAGGCTTTTACTTGATTTGTTTGATTTATCTCATTCCTTTAATCAGGCTTCTTATCATATTAAATCTTTATTTGTATCTTATTTTAGTTCAATTCAATTCAATTCAATTCAATTCAATTCAATTTTATTTGTATAGCGCCAAATCACAACAGAAGTTGTCTCAGGACACTTTCCATATAGAGCTGGTACAGACCAAACTCTTTATCTACAAAGAAACCAACAATTCCCCCATGAGCAAGCACTTGGCGACAGTGGCGAGGAAAAACTTCCTTTTAACAGGCAGAAACCTCGAGCAGAACCAGACTCTGGGTGGGCGGCCATCTGCCTCGACCGGTTGGGTGAGAGAGGAAGAGCAAGAGAGAGAGAGTGAGAGAGACAGACAGACAGACAGACAGAAAGAAAAGCAGTCAGAGAGAGAGAGAGAGAGAGACAGAGACAGAGAGACAGACATGCAGTCACAGTAACAGTGACAGTGGATGTAATAACAGCAGTAGCAGTTGCAGTGGATGTCAGGCAGGGCCAAGGCAGGAGACGCAGCTGAAATCCACAATCCAGATTCAGCCACTGTCCATGGGAACCTGCAAGACGACAAAGCACAGAGACTCCGGGGAAGGAGCTAAGTTAGTAACACGCCGTGGTAGGACATGAGAGCGTGCAGATGGAGAGGGACAGAAAGACAGAGGAGCTCGGTGTGTCTTTGGATGTCCCCCGACAGTCTAATCCTATAGCAGCATAACTAGGGGCTGGTCCAGGACAAGCCTGAGCCAGCCCTAACTATAAGCTGGCACTATAAGTTGCATGTTTTAACGACATGTTTATTTACTATTTATTTCATTTACTCATTTTATTTCATTCAATGTTTATGTCTTAGACCCTTGGTTTTTAGCTGCGGTGTTTCCTCATGGGGGCCCCCCACACTGGGAGTTGCTCTTGGTCTACTGATGGGGGCACTGCCGAGGGTTCGGCTCTGGCCTGGATGGCTGGAGGCTTCTGCACCTTGGTGTGGGGCCCCCTGTCTGCCTGGGTCGGGGCGGTCACGGGTGGCGCTCCCTAGTCATGGGCCGGGGGCCCTCTCAGTGTGGATGGCCCCCTAAGGTGGCTTATTCCCTGCCTTGTCCATATGGGTGTATGGGTGTGTGTGTGCGTACGTCTGTGTCTGTGACTCTCTATATGTCTATATATGTCTCTATGTATTTATGGGGGTGGGAGGACTGGCTTTTCTTTTTTCTTTTCTTTTTTACTGTTTTTAGCCTCTGTGAGGCACTTTGTGTTGCTTTTAAGTATGAAAAGTGCCATATAAATAAAGTTTGATTTGATTTGATTTGATTTGACTTTGACGATGAGGTCACACTGCTGCTGTGGGCGTCCTCTGACTTGAGAGTTTTAAAGAAGCAGAAGCAAAGTTTCAGTTCAGTTGGGAGGGATTCGTGGTTTGACTACAGAGAGGCGCACGATGAATGTGAGAACTCGTATGTTCATGAATTGTGTTGTTGAAGCGTTCTGTTGACTCTCCAATGACGGAGTGGTGAGTGTGAGGTGTTTGTCATGACTGCTCCACAAAATGAATTTCTTCTACTGTCTTCGTCTATTTATGAGAGCTTGATGTGATTTAGGTGAGATAAGTCAAATATTTGAGGAAATGTTATATGATTAGTGTCATTTCTTCTAACCACACAAAGTGTTATGGTTGCTTTATGAATCATGGGGAGGATGATGGAAAACTCAACTCAGTTCTCGTACTTCACATTTACTGCCTACTTTGACAGCGGCCATTTAAAATATCTATTTTTTGTCATTCTTATGTCGCTATATATTTTAATAGTTTGTGCCAACCTGTTGCTCATCGTGGTGATCTGTGTGAACAGAAGCTTACATGAGCCCATGTACATGCCCAGGTTACCAGCTTCATTTTTAACCAAAGCATTATGTTGATTTTGGAGGGAAATGGTATGTTTGGGCTTGTTTGATGGAACTGTCTCTGTTATTATGAATCTGCTGAGAACTATTTTGCTGGATTCGTTTAATATGTGCTTGATGTTTCAGCTGCACACGAGGCAGAACAAGCAGATGTTTAGAACAGACACATTATAACCAGTGAATTTACAACAAAATGTAACAAAGCTGTTGGTTTGTGTGCAGAGTCCAGTTGTTGTGAAACTCATGACGAACTCTACTCAAGTTTCATATTTCACACTTGCTGCCTACTTTGACACCGGGCTGCTTAAATACTTATACTTCATGATAGTCATGTTGTTATATATTCTTATAGTTTGTGCCAACCTGTTGCTCATCGTGGTGATCTGCCTGAACAGAAGATTACATGAGCCCATGTACCTGTTCCTGTGCAGCCTGTTTGTCAATGAGCTGTATGGGAGTTCAGGCTTGTTTCCGTTCCTCCTGCTTCAGATCCTCTCGGACGTTCACACTGTTTCTGCTTCACGTTGCTTCCTGCAGAATTTCTGTTTGTACTCTTATGGCACTGGGGAATTTGTCATTTTAGCTGTCATGTCTTATGACAGATATCTGGCGATCTGTTATCCTCTGCAGTATAACTCACGTATGACAACTAAGAGGGTTGTTGTGCTTATTTCTCTGAGTTGGTTATACTCTCTTCTTGCAACTACTGTTCCGACATCTTTAATTGTGCATTTACAGCTGTGTGGGAACATCATCAACAAAGTGTCCTGTGACATCTACTCCATCATTAAATTGGCCTGCTCTGACACAACAGCCAATAATATCTATGGACTCATTTACGCCACTTTCACAATCTCATGTCCTTCATCTCTGATCTTCTACACATACATGAAGATTCTTAAAGTGTGTTTTTCTGGTTCCAAACAGACCAGACAGAAAGCAGTCAGTACCTGTGCTCCTCACCTCACTTCCCTCTTCAACTTTTCTTTTGGCTGTTTCTTTACAATAGTCCATACTCGGTTCAATATGAACAGTTTTCCCAACATATTACGAATATTTCTGTCATTATACTTTCTTACATGTCAGCCCCTTTTCACCCCTGTAATGTATGGACTCAATATGTCCAAAATTCGTATCACATGTAAAAGTCTGGTCTGCGGTGAAATGTAGGACGTCTAATCTGTCAGATTTGGTCACCGTGGCCAGCAGGAGGAAAGTCTGTTTGTATCTGTGTCTGTGTTTTTGTAATGACTTTGAACAGCAGCTGAAAAATGTAAAGAACTCAGATGTAGTTGTTAACTTGTGCTGATCCTTGTATTAAAGCCACTATGTGTCGAATATGATTGTGTGATTATTGTATGTTTTAAGTATTTCTTGAGCTCAGGGGGTCGACGGAGTTGGCCAGTAATTGTAGGGTTTGTGTTTCCACTGACTTCACGTCTCAACATCTTGAGAAAGACACTCAACACCAAACTGTATGTTTGTAGGAACAAATGTCAGTATGTGGACAAATTGTTTCCCAAACGAGCAGAGGCTAAATTCTACTTTAAGCTTAAATGGCCAAAATAAGGTTTTCTTTTGATTGTAGAGAAAAGAGACAACCCTGGTCACCCTGGGGGAGGGGGTGTCACTCACATTCCATCCCCAAGGGGCATCAAATCAAACACTTTTGCACACAGTGTACAAAGAGTGTTGTTCAAAGACCATCATCACTAAAGTCACGTGTCTCAGTGGTCATTTGTATTTTGGTGGCCTTGGGGCGAGTCTTTTGATTAATCTTTTGGATAAACTACATTGTAAGCATTGCCTCCAGTATAAGATAGTCGAGCACAATGGATACAGGAGTTTTTACCAATGATGGGGGAAAAGCCAGTATAGTGGTCCGGCTCGCTACAGTAACTGAGATATTGCATACACATTTTTTAGCCTCGGCACTACTTCAGCCACCTTCATAACTGTACTTCCAGAAATGAGTCAAGGTGATACAACAGCACACTCCTTGACTCAGTGCCCACCATCCAGTTCAGGGGTGGTCTTTGGTTTTAAAGTCATGAACGTGATGCAACGTCTCATACTGAAGGTTGGAGATGACAGTGGACTATGGTCGTGTCTACTGAAGTTGGTTTTTCATTTTCATAGTGGCTTTACAAAATATTAATGGTAGTAGTGATTCGGTGTGTAATGGTAGACATAGAGCATGTTTTGTATCAACTATGAAATAAAACAGTGATAATATAGATTAATTAAGACAGTTCTCTTTGATTTAAACTCCTCTCTCGAGTCTGAAGTTCATCCAATTTGTTCCATCGCAGGACCTTAATCTACGTCAACCTGTCACACTGCGATCACTTGCCCTTCCTCTTGTGTCACCTGTTCGTCATCCCTGATTCCTGATTGTGTCCACCTGTTCCCCATTACCCTCATGTGTTTAAATAGTCTGCGTCTCCCTTTGTCCTGTGCCGAAGTGTTTCGTCTTATGTCCGATCACCAAAGCCTGCATCATAGCTCACAGCCACAGTCTGTATTTGTAAGTCTTGTTTCCTCGTCAGAGTGATTTTTTGTTGTAACTTCTGTAGTTTAGTTTAGCATTTATAGTCTTTTGAGTAATTTGCTTTCTTGGTTTGCCTCCCTTTGGAGTGATTTTCAGTTCATATAGTTCATAGTTGTAGTGAGTCTAGCCTCCATCTTTTAGGAGAGTTTTTTGTTTCTGTCCTGTTCTTTCTGTTTCTTTGTTAGCTCTTTCTCCATTCGGAGAGACTTTAGTTTAAAGTTTTGTAGCCTTTTGATTTTCCTCTCAGTGAGTGATTTTGAGTTTGATAATTTTTATAGATCCGTGATTGAGATATTTTCCTCCTTTGGAGTGTTTTTTGTTTTCTCTAGAGTTGTTGAGTATTTTCATAGATCAGGTTTCATAGCCCCTTTGTTTGCTCTGCATAGAGGTTGTCTTGACTCAATAAAAGTCTGCTCACTGTCATTCTCTGCTCCTGAGTCCTGTTTTGAGTTCGGGCCTGACAGTACACTTCGGCCAGTATGGACTCAGCAGAGGCTGGCCGGTGGGCGGCCACGTTACAGGCTCAGGAAGCCCGCATCTCTCGTCAGGAGGAGTTCCAGACGGCGATGGTGGGTCAGCTTGGCCAGCTTTCGGCCCAGGTGAGGGAGCTGACGGACCACCTGCGGCAGACAGCCCCACCATCAGCGGCGCCGGAACCCCCAGCTCCTGCTGCGGCCGCGTCCCAGGGCGTGGCCGGGATGGGAATCAAGTTGGCTTCCCCGGAGCGATACTCGGGGGAACCAGGACAATGCAGGGCTTTCCTTATTGATTGTTCCATACATTTTGAACAGCTCCCGCACGCATTCATCACAGACAAGTCTAAAATTGCATTCATGATTTCCTACCTGACAGGGAGAGCCAAAGCTTGGGCCGCCGCTGAGTGGGCTCGAGACTCTCCGCTTTGCTCCTCTTTTACAGACTTCAAAACTGCTCTCATGATGACTTTCGATCCTGTGTCGACTGACAGGGAAAAGGCCAGGGAGTTGAGCAGAGTGACACAGGGCCGGGACTCGGTGTGCGACTATGCTATTCGCTTTCGCACCCTGGCGGCGGAGAGTGGGTGGAATAACACCGCCCTGTACGATGTCTTCCTGAAGGGGCTGGCGACTCATATCCAGGAGCTGCTGTTGCCCCTGGATTTGCCTGCGGACCTGGATTCACTCATCTCGCTTGCCATCCGGACTGACAACCGGGTTCGTGAGCTCCGGCATCCGCGGAGCAGTGGTTCGAGGTCGGAGAGGGCTCCGTGTTTTCCTGCCCCGGGGGGGCAAGTTCTCCGTGATTCACCGCCTGAGCACCGTTTTCCCTCCTTCCCCACCAGGGAAGAGGAGCCCATGCAGCTTGGCAGGACACGGCTGACACCGGAGGAGCGACGACGACGCCAGCAGGAAGGCAGCTGCTTTTACTGCGGCAAATCTAATCACCTCGTCGCTACCTGTCCGGCCAAAAAGATCCAGGAGGTGAGTCAACCCCCAGCCACGGACCGCGCTCCGCGCAGCCTGACGCCTGTTAAGGTAACGCACCATGCCATCACTATGAACATTGAGGCACTCATAGACTCTGGGGCCGATGAGAGCTTAATTGACTGGGGGCTGGCGGAGACATTGGGGTTAAGATCGAACCCCCTGGCCAGCCCCATCAAAGCCAGGGCTCTCAACGGAAAAAAACTGTTTTTGATCACTCACGCCACGGAACCACTGGATCTGCAGATCCAGGGGCATTGGGAACTCCTGACCTTTTACTTGGTTACTTCACCCTCTCAGTCTCTGGTTTTAGGCTACCCTTGGTTATGTCAACACAACCCCCACGTGAACTGGATAACAGGGGCTATTATGGGATGGGGGGAGGATTGTGTGGACCACCGCAAACCGGTTCCGGTCCAGGGGAATAACATGACTGCTATTAATCACTTCTCTGTCACCTCTGCCACAGACTCTGAAACCTCCGACCTGAGCTCCGTGCCTTCCTGCTACCACCACCTCCGAGAGGTTTTTAACAAAAGCAAGGCCTTGTCACTTCCTCCACACCGGCCCTACGACTGCGCCATAGACTTGATTCCTGGCTCCCCCATACCCAAGGGCCGGTTGTACTCCATCTCCGGGCCAGAGAAAGCAGCCATGAAAGATTACATAGAGTCATCATTGAGGGCGGGGCTTATTCGTCCTTCCTCGTCAGCAGCTGGGGCCGGATTCTTTTTTGTGGGGAAAAAGGACGGATCTCTCAGGCCCTGCATCGACTACAGCCCCCTAAACGCCATCACCGTCAAAAATCGCTATCCCCTGCCCCTGATGACGTCTGTTTTCGACCAGCTGCAGCAGGCTAAGGTATTTACCAAGCTAGATTTACGCAATGCCTATCATTTAATCAGGATCAGAGAGGGGGATGAATGGAAAACAGGATTTAATACTCCTAGCGGCCACTACGAGTACTTAGTCATGCCTTTCGGTCTCACTAATGCCCCAGCTGTATTCCAGACTATGATAAATGAGGTGCTCCGGGATTTTTTAGACCGGTTTGTGTATGTGTATTTGGATGACATTCTCATTTACTCACCAGATCTAGAAACTCACAGAAACCATGTATCCCAGGTCCTCCAACGGTTGTTGGAGAATAAGCTCTATGTGAAAGCAGAAAAAAGTGAGTTTCATGCCGACACCGTCTCCTTCCTGGGCTTCATTGTAGCCCCTGGAAGGGTGCAGATGGATCCGGCTAAAGTGAGCGCTGTGGCCAAGTGGCCCACGCCTGATAGCCGCAAAAAAGTCCAGCAGTTCCTCGGCTTTGCTAACTTTTACAGGCGGTTTATCAGACACTTCAGTGCTATAGCGGCTCCGCTCCATGCACTCACCTCCACGAAGCAGCCATTCCTCTGGACTCCGGAGGCAGAGGCAGCCTTTCAGCACCTCAAGACCCGCTTCACCACGGCTCCCATTCTCACGATGCCTGATCCTCTGCGGCAGTTTGTGGTCGAGGTGGACGCCTCCAATGAAGGGGTTGGGGCAGTCCTGTCCCA
Organism: Chaetodon trifascialis; assembly: GCF_039877785.1. NCBI lineage: Eukaryota > Metazoa > Chordata > Actinopteri > Chaetodontiformes > Chaetodontidae > Chaetodon > Chaetodon trifascialis. The sequence goes on along the minus strand of NC_092064.1, from coordinate 29,770,178 downwards.
GCGGTCGGAACAGGACGGGAAGGTGCATCCCTGCGCCTTCTTTTCGCGGCGCCTGTCCAGGGCGGAGCGGAACTATGACGTCGGCGACCGGGAGCTGCTGGCGGTCAAGCTGGCCTTGGAAGAGTGGAGACACTGGCTTGAGGGGGCGGAACATCCGTTTATTGTCTGGACCGACCATAAGAACTTGGAATACATACGTAAAGCCAAGAGACTGAATTCTCGCCAGGCCAGGTGGGGACTCTTTTTTAACCGCTTCTCCTTCTCTCTTTCTTACAGGCCGGGGTCCCAGAATGTCAAGCCCGATGCCCTGTCACGAATCTACGACCCCGAGCCTGTTGCCAAAGAACCAGAGCCAATCCTTCCACGGACCTGTGTGGTTGGAGCGGTGACTTGGCAGATAGAAAATGAGGTTAAGCATGCAAACGGTGAGAGCCTGCCACCTAGTGGGTGTCCCGAGAATCGATTGTTTGTCCCGGCTGAGCTGCGCCCACAGGTGATCCACTGGGCTCACACCTCGCTGCTTTCCTGTCATCCGGGGGTACGGCGCACCATGTATGCCATCTCCCGGAGGTTCTGGTGGTCATCCATGGAACGGGAGGTCCGGGAGTACGTCGAGGCTTGTTCGGTCTGTGCCAGGAATAAGACGTCCTCCAGGCCACGTATGGGACTTCTTCAGCCGCTGCCCATCCCCTCCAGACCATGGGCCGAAATCTCCATGGACTTCGTCACGGGGCTCCCGGTCTCCCAAGGTAACACCACGGTTCTTACGGTGGTAGACAGATTTTCCAAAATGACTAGATTCATAGCCTTGCCCAAATTGCCCACAGCCAAAGAAACGGCTGAGATTATGATTAACCATGTCTTCAGAGTCCACGGATTTCCTAGGGACATTGTTTCTGACCGGGGGCCCCAGTTTGTGTCACGTTTCTGGAAGGAGTTTTGTCGTCTCATCGGGGCCACGGCTAGTCTCACCTCAGGCTATCACCCGGAGGCCAACGGCCAGACCGAACGCATCAACCAGCAGTTGGAAACCGGCCTCCGATGTTTGGTGTCCCAGAACCCCTCAACATGGAGCAAACACCTGGTCTGGGTCGAGTATGCCCACAACTCCCTGCCCACCTCAGCCACAGGTTTTTCACCCTTCAAATGTGCGTATGGTTACGAGCCTCCTGTCTTCGCGGACCAGGAACCTGAAGTGTCGGTGCCCTCCGCCCATGCCATGATCCGCCGTTGCCGACGAATCTGGGCGGCCGCCCGGCAGCTCCTTATCCGCCAGGGAGACCGGGTCAAAAAGGCCGCGGACCGGAGAAGACGGCCCGCTCCTGCATACCAGCCAGGCCAGAGAGTGTGGCTCTCAGCCAAGAACCTTCACCTCCGAACCACCTCGAGGAAATTGGCACCACGCTTCGTGGGGCCATTCCCCATCACTAAGGTTATTGGTCCTGCAGCAGTTCGCCTGCGTCTGCCCCGGTCTCTCCGTGTCCACCCCACGTTCCACGTAAGCCAGGTCAAACCAGTCAAGGACAGTTCCATGGTCCCGGCCCTCCCGCCCCCTCCTCCTCCGGAAGTTATAGACGGGGGTCCTGTCTACAAGGTCAAGAGGTTGCTGGCAGTGCGCACCCGGGGTCGGGGCAAGCAGTACCTGGTTGACTGGGAGGGTTATGGCCCAGAGGAGCGTCAGTGGGTCCCGTCCCGCTTCATACTGGACCGGTCCCTCATAGACGACTTTGTCAGGGACCATCCTGAACTTCCTGGGCCGTCAGGAGTCGGCCCTTAGGGGGGGGGTACTGTCACACTGCGATCACTTGCCCTTCCTCTTGTGTCACCTGTTCGTCATCCCTGATTCCTGATTGTGTCCACCTGTTCCCCATTACCCTCATGTGTTTAAATAGTCTGCGTCTCCCTTTGTCCTGTGCCGAAGTGTTTCGTCTTATGTCCGATCACCAAAGCCTGCATCATAGCTCACAGCCACAGTCTGTATTTGTAAGTCTTGTTTCCTCGTCAGAGTGATTTTTTGTTGTAACTTCTGTAGTTTAGTTTAGCATTTATAGTCTTTTGAGTAATTTGCTTTCTTGGTTTGCCTCCCTTTGGAGTGATTTTCAGTTCATATAGTTCATAGTTGTAGTGAGTCTAGCCTCCATCTTTTAGGAGAGTTTTTTGTTTCTGTCCTGTTCTTTCTGTTTCTTTGTTAGCTCTTTCTCCATTCGGAGAGACTTTAGTTTAAAGTTTTGTAGCCTTTTGATTTTCCTCTCAGTGAGTGATTTTGAGTTTGATAATTTTTATAGATCCGTGATTGAGATATTTTCCTCCTTTGGAGTGTTTTTTGTTTTCTCTAGAGTTGTTGAGTATTTTCATAGATCAGGTTTCATAGCCCCTTTGTTTGCTCTGCATAGAGGTTGTCTTGACTCAATAAAAGTCTGCTCACTGTCATTCTCTGCTCCTGAGTCCTGTTTTGAGTTCGGGCCTGACACAACCACCATCAACGACTGAGAAAGTTCATTCCTTCATTCATTTATTTCACCTCGAAAGACCACTGAGGAGGAACCCTCATTTACGATGGTTTCGAGATACAAAAACAAAACAACAGCAGACAATAAAACTGTTAAGTACAGAATAATAACTTGCTATCAAGAAGATGATGAAAATAGCAATAAAATACAATAAATAAATAAATAAGAGAGATAAATGCAGTATTTGTAAGTTGTGACCGTTCAAGCAAAATGACATCATTATGGAGCAGTCTTTGTTTTCTTCTTCTCTTTGCTGAACTCACTGATCTTTAAACATACAGTCACCACTGGAGCCATTAGTCATCCTCAAACACAGAGGCTCAAACCAACGACTTTCTTCAAAAGGCATTTATAGAACTTGTAATATTCACATTTGATAAATACATACACGTTGTTGTTGTTGTTGTTGTTGTTGTTGTTGTTGTAGTAGTAGCTTTTTCATGTTGCAAAATTTGAGAAAATATGAAAAATGAGTTTATCTTTGACCAAAAACAAGACTTTTACACATGATGCGAATTTTGAGGTTGACATGTCAGATAAAAAAAATATGCAACATATGAGGAACATGTTTCATATTAAACCTGCTCTGAACTATTTCAAAAAAAAACATCCACAAGCCAGGTGAGGCGTGCAGGTGCTGACGGCCTTCTGTCTGCTCTGCTTAGAACCAGAAGAACACACGTGAAGAATCCTGATACATGTGTAAATGATTCAAATTACAACACAAATTGTTGCAGTTGTGTAAAATATTCCATAGATATTATTGACTGTGGTATCATAACACGCCAGTTTGACAATGGTGTAGTTGTCACAGTAAATTTGGTTCATGATGTTTCCACACAGTTGTAAAGAGGCGCTCAATGAGATCAAAACAGTGACAGCAAGAAAAGGGTATAACCATGTTAGAACAATAAGTATGGCTGTCTTGTGAGCCATATGCATGTTATACTGCAGAGGACAACAGATGGCCAGATATCGGTCATAAGACATGACGGCTAAATTACAAAACTCTACATTTGCATACGTGTACACACAGAAAAGCAAAAAGATGCAGAAATAGTGTGAAACTCAGAGAGAACCTGGATCAGGATGAACGGAAACAAGCCTGAGCTCCCATACAGCTCATTGACGAACAGGCTGCACAGGAACAGGTACATGGGCTCATGTAAGCTTCTGTTCAGGCAGATCACCACGATGAGCAGCAGGTTGGCACAAACCGACATGATAATCACTAAAGAGCAACTGCAGCTTTACTATCAAAGCAGTGTTCAGTCCACTTACAAGAGAAAAGAGTTCTCTGATTGAAAATGATTCGGCTCAGATTAGAAACTGCAGAACGTCGCTGACAACAATGTGAGAATCCAAACATTCATCTGCTGCTCAGCCGGGGTCCCTCCGAACTCAGCTGAGACTCTGCTCCTGCCTCTTTTTATGCCTTCCAAATCAAGAGGTCACCTTCAGGCCCCCATCGCCGACAGTATCACCAAAATTTACAAAATCCCTGCAAACTAATTGCCACACAGTGAACCTGGAGCCTGTGGGGCCCCTGAGGAGCTTCTGGAGCCCTGTGGCAGCCCTGTACTGACAGAGATCATATAAGGTGATAGTTTAATACTACAAAAATTTATTATATATAAAGTTATTGATTCATCTTTTACCAAAACCAGAAGTGTTGCAAATTATGCGAATTTTAGTCAAACTCACTCCGTACATGACGGGATTGAAGAGCGGCTGGCATGTAAGCCAGTATAACGATAAAAGAATGCGCAGTATCGTGGGCGCACTGCTCATGTTGAACCTGCTCTGTAGTATTTCAAAGAAACAGCCGAAAGAGAAGTTGAGCAGAGAAGCCAGGTGAGGCGTGCAGGTGCTGACGGCTTTGTGTCGGGTCTGCTTAGAGCCAGAAAAACACACGTGGAGAATCCTCACGTACGTATAAAGAATTAAAATGATAAGACCAAAGATGACAGTAAACATGTAAACAATCCCTAAGACATTATGGACTGTGGTGTCATCGCAGGCCAGTTTGACGAGGGAGAAGTTGTCACAGTACACTTTGTTGATGACGTTCCCGCACAGCTGCAAAGAAACACTCAGTGATGTTGTCAGAACAACTAAAAGAAATGGAGTTAACCATGACACAGCAATCAGCGAGGCAACTTTGTTATTTGTCATTTGTGAGTTATACTGAAGAGGATGACAGATAGCGAGGTATCTGTCATACGACATGATGGCCAAGTTAAAAAACTGTACATTCGCATACGTGTACAAACAGTAAACCTGCAGGAAGCAAAAAGAAGCAGAAACAGTGTGAACGTCTGAGAGGATCTGAAGCAGAAGGAACGGAAACAAGCCTGAACTCCCATACAGCTCATTGACAAACAGGCTGCACAGGAACAGGTACATGGGCTCATGTAAGCTTCTGTTCAGGCAGATCACCACGATGAGCAACAGGTTGATGCAAACTATCAGAATATATAACAACATGACAATCATGAAGAACAAGTACTTTAAAAGCCCGGAGTCAAAGTAGGCAGAAAATGTTAAATATGAACCCTGTGTTGAGTTTATCATCATTGTCATCATTTTGTTCACAAAGCAAGTTTAAATCATTTAAATGCAAAGTTATGTTAGTTTTGAACTGAACCGAACGGCATCAACACAGAAACAACATTCAGCCTTTTGTGGGATGTAAGTCAGCTCTTTTAAAAACTAATGCAGAAAATTCTTCAATCTTGCTGCTCAGTTATTGATGATCAGCATAATGTGTAAGTCACACAGTTCATGACTGTGTGAAATCATCTTCTGTACTGCTGCACTCAGCCCCTCCTGACTGAAGTCAAACACTGAGGATCCACTTCTTTTCAGTTCTTACAGTTAGTGTACGCCCACCACGGCTCACCAGTCCACTTTTGGGACAACATACGTAACGTAGAGGGGCAAAAGAAATATTATAGTGCCCATCATGCTATCTGAGTACTTTGTTAAGTTTGCCATTTTATTTTCCAGAATGCAGATTTTACTTGTCATTAATGTTTGTAATGTGTCTGTAAGAGGGAAAGGGGAGTCCTTACTGGTCCTTTAGATCAGGGGTGGAGCAACACCGTGACCAAGGAGATCACAACACATTTAAGAATACAAACAGAGCAATTTTTACTAAATTTACATGATTATAAAGCCAAAACTGCACTAAACCCACAGAAAATTAAATAAATAATAAAAATGACTCAGTGGCTAAAATCTTGTAGCAAATAGCTAAAACAATGTACCATGTGGTAGTCAGAGAGTAGTGAGACTAAAAGATTAAAAGTCCACTATTTAAGAACGGGAAGCTACATGGCCAATACTTGAGGTGTCGGGTACCACCCGGTCGCTGTCTCTGACCCGGTCGCAATCGTTTCTCCCTGCTAGGGCCTGTCCACACAGCTGCTGGATCACCGAAAGGCAAGTACCCAGGTACATGACAACCAAAGCCAAGCCCCAGTCCCGTGTGCCAGAGGGTTACTGAATTCAAAGGTACCTAACGTGACGGGATAGAGCTCCTTGCTCTTTGCATGACACTCCAAAGGGAGGTCATCTCATGCATACTTCAGACAGTTGTGCTTGACCAACTGATGATGGCAGGATCTAGACTCCTTAGTGTCAATCCTGGAGGGAAGATATTGAAGCTGTTTTGATGAGGTCTTTCTGGTTATGTTGATCATGCAGTCTCAAGTCTCGAAGAGAGCCAGCTTCATCTGCTAGGGTCTGCATTGACACATCATTAAAACATGGCAGCGATAGTTAAGGCTGGTCTGCCAGGTACCATGTGTTGTATGCTGTACAGACTTTATATCCACTTGGCACGGGCAACCAGTGGCACGGTGAAAAAACTGTCGCCTCACAGCTAGAAGGTCCCGGGTTCGATTCACGCTGTGAGTGCCAGGGGCGTGTCCTCCACCATGCCTTCGGTGCCTGCTACTTGAGGAAAGGGGCCTTTCTGTGTGCATGTTCTCCCCGTGTTCACCTGGGGTATCCTCCTTAAAAAAAAAAAAAAAACACTAAAAACATGCAAGAAGATCACTACCTGACCAATGGTGACGAAAGAGACTGGGTCCCCGGGCGCCGTCGGCTGGCAGCCCACTGCTCCTGGTCTGCCACGGAAGAAGGACGACCAGGATAGGATAAACGCGGAGGACAAATTTAACCAACTGCATGGCGTGTTCGCATGTAAGTTGTGTGACAAATAAAGGGGATTGACCCTCTGATTCTTCTTCTTCTTCTTCTTCTTGAGATAAATTGTGGCTTGTTTTATTCCTTCACTCTGAGCTTCAACTCATCTCAAACATCTCAGCTGGGTTCAGGTCAGGTGACTGTAGAGACCAGGGGCCTCATGTACAAAGTGGATTTCCTACTGAGACACGGCATACGCTCAAATCCAGAAAATGTCATACACACAAAAATATCCAGGTGAGGTATGAATCTGTGCGCACGCATGAATCCAAGCACATTTCCTTTGTACATACCAGTCAACGTGGAATTGAGCGCACATGTTGGAGTACCCGACCCCTCCCTGTCCACACCCCTATTTAAATACGCAAATCATATTTAAACGAGCCCTGCACCTGGGATTCCCCTCTCTGCATGATCAGAAAATCAAAAAAGAATGAGTAAAATGGGAAAGAAAAAGAATTTCACCAAAAGCAAATTGGAGGCGCTGCTCGCTGAAGTGGAGGTGCAAAATGTGCTGTTTGGCACGCTCTCCTCCGGCATAAGCAACAAACGCCAGAGGAGTGAGTGAGTGAGTGAGTGAGTGAGTGAGTGAGTGAGTGAGTGAGTGGGAGAGTGTGTGTGAGGCTGTCAGTGCTGTGGGGTCAGAGAAGCACACACAAGCAGAGGTGAAAAAGAAGTGGTCCGACATCAAGGTGGATGTGAAGGGAGGATGGCTGCCCACCGCCAAAGTGTGGCCAAAACAGGCAGGGGGGACAGGAGGGGCCCACCCCGTTTGAACAGAGAGCTGGGGTGACACTGCTCTCTCAGGGGTGGTGGGAGCACATGTGGGTGACTCTGATTACCCCTAAGGTAAATACCTATGTATTTGTCTAACTCACAACAGATGTGTTCATACAGTAGCCTGCTCACAGCCCTGTAAGATAGAGGTTCACGCATAAATGCTGTATGTATAGTATTATTTGGTCTGAAAACTTTTGAATTTAAATTTAAACATGGCAGCATATCAAAGACTTTGACACATGTTTGATTACTCAATTTATTATTTTAAAACACAGAAGAGGACACGCAGTCGCAGCCACGTGACACAGACTCGGGCGATTCCTCGAGCAGCGTCTCCGGCACCAGTACGCCAGATCCACCGGCTGCTGCTGCTGCTGCTGTCCACCCCACTGGCCGTGTCCTCACCGTGCTGTGCTGGAGTCACAGAAAGAAATCATTAGTGCAGTAGGCGGCATAAATGATTGCCTAGATCAACTTATAGGCGTCCTCACAAATATTGGTGAATTAATAAATGCAATGGTGAATAAGTGAATTCTGCGTCCTTGCCTCTTTCACATGGTTGAAATCTTGTGTTGATGGGGCCCGAAAGGCTTCCTGGGTCGGATGCACATTCGTGGGTCCAGCTTCTGGTTCATCTGGTGGGGGGATATGCTGCTCTGGCAGTGGTATGGCGGCACACCTTCTCGGGACTGTACAGCAGCATACCCCCAGTCCTGTCCAAGCAGCGCCACCGTCCCTTCAGCAGACCGATTGTCCTCTCAACGACTGACCGAGTGCGGGAATAGAGGTCATTGTACCTCCGCTCTTGGTCAGCCTGCGGGTTGGTGAGAGGGCTCATCAGCCAGCTCTTAAGTGGGTAGCCATGGTCGCCTGGGGTCAACTGAAAGTAGACCAAGTAAACTGGATTTACAGCTTCCATTTGTTAATTTTATACACTACAAACATGGATCACACACTATTGTTGCAAATTAGTGCAGAAGTGCGCCGGGGAAAAGGTGAGGCTGATTAAGACATTTCACACTGTACGCACAGGGTTATTAACATGACACATCTGATGTCAGATGGCAGTCATGATGATGATGATGATGATGCTACTCGGAACTGGTTTTCCAGGTTTGGACCCAAACATGGCAAACAATGGCGATAGGCTAAATCTCAAACAAGGCAGATGAACGATTTAGCAGAAAAATGAGGCAGGCCAGTTACGGGCAAACCACTGGTTAGTAATGCCATCCCACTGATGCAGCAGCAGCGAGCAGAGCTTTAAATCAGAACAACAGCTGTCATCCACTGAGATTCAGTTGTGCAAATTTGAGACAGAAGAAGCCAAATCAAGTAATAATTGAAGGATTAAAAACACATTACTTTAAAGTACGAGGCAGGTTATTTTTTTAAATTGCACACAGGAGATAAGTTTTCTAAGTGGCTCCTTTGATGATGAGGTCAGCTCACGGCTGTGGGCGTCCACCGACTTGAAAAAGTTAAAAGAAGCAGAGTGTCAGCTCCGTTTGGAGGGAATCAGTCAGACTGCAACAGGTGGACATCAGGATTCACACAACGTCATAAACTAATGGCGGGTTTGTTTTTCCTGAACTGAACATCACATTGACTTTTGTAAGTGCAGGAATAAGTGTCGGGTATCCTTCAGAATACTGATTTCTTTCTAATCTGTGAAATCTGTTCATGTGAGGAGGACTATGACAAACTCCACAAAGGTTTCATATTTCATACTTGCTGCCTACTTTGACTCTGGGCTTTTAAAGTACTTGTTCTTCATGATTGTCATGTTGTTATATATTCTGATAGTTTGCATCAACCTGTTGCTCATCGTGGTGATCTGCCTGAACAGAAGCTTACATGAGCCCATGTACCTGTTCCTGTGCAGCCTGTTTGTCAATGAGCTGTATGGGAGTTCAGGCTTGTTTCCGTTCCTTCTGCTTCAGATCCTCTCGGACGTTCACACTGTTTCTGCTTCACTTTGCTTCCTGCAGATTTTCTGCTTGTACTCTTATGCTTGTATGGAATTTTTCAACTTAGCTGTCATGTCTTATGACAGATATGTGGCCATCTGTTATCCTCTACAATATAACACACGGATAACATATAACAAGATTACAATACTTATTGCTGCAGAGTGGTTATATGCTTCTATTTTGTGTTTTCTTCCAATATCACTGAGTGTTCCTTTACAGCTGTGTGGGAACGTCATTAACAAAGTGTACTGTGACAACTACACCATTGTTAAACTGGCCTACTCTGACACAACAGTCAACAACATCTATGGGCTGGTTGTCACTTTTCTCACAATCTCGTGTCCTGTAATTATGATCTTTTACACTTATGTGAGGATTCTTCAAGTTTGTTTCTCTGGTTCTAAGCAGACCAGACAGAAGGCCCTCAGTACCTGCACACCTCACCTCGTTTCCCTCTTGAACTTCTCTTTTGGGGCTTTCTTTGAAATCATGCAGAGCAGATTTAATATGAAAAATGTTCCCAATATGTTGCGAATATTTTTATCACTATACTGGCTTACATGCCAGCCTCTCCTCAACCCCTTAGTGTATGGCCTGAATATGTCAAACATCCGAAACATATGTAAAAATCTTATTTTTGCCCAAATGTAAAATTCTAATGGTCATCAACATCACATATATTCCTCCTTTGATTTTAATTAGTGTTGTCAAATTATTTGTTATTCACTACTGAAATGGTTTTGCTGCTGTAAATAAAGAGAACTTGACTTTTATATATTTAACAAGGGAAAACAAAAGTACAGTTTGTATGATTCTTTATTCACTTTGAAAGGAAAAACAAAGTTCTACCCAATAAACGGTTCAATAATGCCTTAAGTTGTCCTTTCTTTCTTCTGGGCCTTGAAGGTACAACTACAACAACAGGGACAAACAGAAACCCTGAGCATGTGCACCGACGGATCCTCTCCTAAAGCCACATTGTCTGCGGTTTGCCCTCCAGGTCCTGACAGGTGGCTTAAGCTTGTTCAAAAACTGAGGAATTGGACAAATGATATTTTATAGCTTTCACACAGTCACATCCTTTGGTGTGTCACAGATTCAAGATTTAAAGTTTTAGGGATATGTGTTGTGTTTTTTGGCCTTCTGCAGGATCACGTTAAAGAGATCAGGAGGTTGAATGATGGTCAGTCTAAATGTGCGCTATGGTGCCGGGGCAACGTCATGTAAACACGATGGATCACATTCAGCAAGTCATTCTGTAGGTCATTAGTCCATTATTCCCAAGGAGGTAATTAAGAAGTTTTTACACAGCAATTAAAAATACACCTATATGCTCCAAACTGTGCGACAGCCAGTCAGATGATGTGGTTCGGGTATCCACCTGGGAAGGGACCATCGGGCAGAGCAAGAAATGCTGGAGGGACTACATATCTAATGTGGTCTGGGAAAGCCTCACAGCCCTCCAGGCAAAGCTCGAGGCTATGTTTGGGTCCAACCCAGGAGGCGAACTGACAGTGTCCTGGAACCGGCCAAGCAGAACCCACATACCAGAAATGACAGAAATACAATATGAAACACGGTCTGTACCTGGATGAGTACTGTAACGTAAAGCAGGTACCGCTTCAACAAACTGAGCAAACTAAGCACCGTCATCATATGTGAGGGTTAGAGAGTAGATCATCTTACCCTCAGACAGATATTTCAACTCCCTTCCAGAAGTTTTTCTGACATCCTGAAACCTGTCTGCTGCTCATTCTACTGCTTGAGGCTCTCCTGTACCATTGTGTCCAGCAGCAGGTACTTTGACTGGCACAATGACAAGCACTGACAATTTCTGCAATGGCAACTTTGAACATGGCCAACTCGGACTCCATGGCCTCAGTCTGTCCTGGGTGCAGGAAAAAAGTCCTCATTCCCGGTTCAGAGTTTGGGTTTGCCAGGTGTGTCCAGCAGACACCTGAGCCAGTCCACCACAGGTGGTCATCAGTGGATAGCACTTTCCCAGGAAAGCCCGTCCAAACTGAGAAACACAATTACAGGAAAACAGAAAGAAAAGTTTTTCTTTTTTAAAACATTCATAACGTGTTGGACTAGGTTTTAAAATGTTCAGGCCTGCAGCTTGCTTTCTTCGAACATAAGCTGTGTGCGTGCTCCAGAACACACTGAAAGCTTACTGTAGTTAAACACATTCAACAGTATGGGCACAGAGCTCCATCTGTAAAGACAATTTTACTTACTATCAATGGTAGATCAACATGAACGAGAAAACAGGAAAATCTGTTAGGTGGCAGCTGATACTAATATCGTATATATGTAAGCAGACTTTTACACGTAACACGAATTTTAGACAGTTTCAGTCCATACATCACAGGGTTGAAGAGTGGTGGGCATGTCAGGAAGTATAATGACAAAAAAATTCGCATTATATTGGGCACACTGTTCATGTTAAACCTGCTCTGTAATATTTCAAAGCAAGCCCCAAAAGAAAAGTTGAAGAGGGAAGCCAGGTGAGGCGTGCAGGTGCTGACAGCTTTCTGTCGGGTCTGTCTGGAACCAGAAAAACACACTTTAAGAATCTTCATGTAGGTGTAGAAGATCAGAATGAGCGGAATGAAAATTGAACAGGCAGCAATGATGAGTCCATAGATGTTAATGGCTGTAGTGTCATAGCACGCCAGTTTGACAATGGAGTGATTGTCACAGTAAGCTTTGTTAATGATGTTTCCACACAGCTGTAAAGGAACAATCGAAGATAATGAAAAAGCATTCACAAGAAATATGAGTAACCATATCAGAGCAATGAGGATGGCAACTTTGCCGTAAGTCATACGTGAGTTATACTGCAGAGGATAACAGATAGCAAGATATCTGTCATAAGACATGACAGCTAAGTTTAAAAATTCTATACTTCCATAAGAATATACACAGAAAATCTGCAGGAAGCAAAAAGAAGCAGAAACAGTGTGAACGTCCGAGAGGATCTGAAGCAGAAGGAACGGAAACAAGCCTGAACTCCCATACAGCTCATTGACGAACAGGCTGCACAGGAACAGGTACATGGGCTCATGTAAGCTTCTGTTCAGGCAGATCACCACGATGAGCAACAGGTTGGCACAAACTATAAGAATATATAACAACATGACAATCATGAAGTATAAGTATTTAAGCAGCCCGGTGTCAAAGTAGGCAGCAAGTGTGAAATATGAAACTTGAGTAGAGTTCATCATGAGTTTCCAATTAGTTCACAACAACTGGACTCTGCACACAAACCAACAGCTTTGTTACATTTTGTTGTAAATTCACTGGTTATAATGTGTCTGTTCTAAACATCTGCTTGTTCTGCCTCGTGTGCAGCTGAAACATCAAGCACATATTAAACGAATCCAGCAAAATAGTTCTCAGCAGATTCATAATAACAGAGATAGTTGCTTTGGTTAAAAATGACAAAAGTAAGTTGGTAACCTTCTGTGAATCTGAGGACTCATCTGTTGTCAGGCTGCAGTCATACTGTGAGTCCCTCAGAACGGAGCTCAAACTCTGTTTTAAAACTTTTCAAAGCACAAGACACCCCCAGCAGCAGCGTGACCTCATCAATAAAAGGTCGATGTTTGATTCTCACGTTTAGCAAAACAAAAAAAAAAAAGGGGGGGGGGGGACTTGGTAGAACGCCTGCAATCATACTAAATATAAAGAAACAGGAACGGTTTCCTTCTGTATGATGAAAAAACATGTTTCAGGCAAACTTGCTCCTTTTTCCATCCATTTTGTACACCCATTTGTCCTGTTAAAGGTAAACGGGGGCATCATAGGGTTCACACAGGTCAACAGGCAGCCATTCACACTCACATGAATACAGATGGGCAATTTTAAGTCATGTACATGTCTTTGATCTGTTGAAGGAAACCATGGCACCCAAAGGACAAACATGCAAACTCAATGAGCGTCTCCCAGATTTGCACTAAAGTTATGTAAGGTGAAATAAGGTGGGATGATCCCATTATCTTTTAGATACTCACACCTGGAAACCAAGAGTCTATTAGAAACAACCAGTGGGTGACTGGGTTGATGACAGGGTGCAAAGGTCTGGCCAGCTCAAACATATCTTCTGTTAGATGGAATTCAACACCAATTGCTTTGGAAAGTCGATTTTGGAAATCGCAGGAAGGCTTGCAGAGTTCAATAGATACAAAGCAAAGATGGGTGGACACTGGCAGTAAGGAACTGAACAAAGACGTGGCACAGCATGCGAACAACGTCCTCAATGATCTGGAACATGGGGTCAACTGTTTTGGTTGTGCTTGTGCACAGAGAAACCCACCCTAGAAAGAAAATGGATGTGGTGACGTGCCAAATAATTGACAAAGTTTTCATCCGTAAGTCAATTCAAGCACTTGTCAAAGCTAAAACAACTGGAAAGTGGAAGACATCAATGATCGAGACAAAAAGATCGACCCGACAACCAGTCACCCTTTTCAAAGAACTCAGTTGACTATGAATGTCAATGAATGGAGTGAAAGGATTCCAAATTTCATGCTGAGGTAAGCATATCGTCTCACTTCCTGTTTCTGGTTGCTGCGTTAGTAGCAGCATGCGTTTGTCTCTCTTGCTCATGTGAGTGTAATTTGCTCTGTGTTTTGTTACAGTGGCTTATCATCCGCTCTTTAAAGTAATATTAGTTCTGCTCAAGCACCCATAAGTCTGTCTATTTAGCTCAGCTCCGCACCATGGAAACCAAACCATTAGCAGTAGTCAGCCAGGCCCCCGTAGCCGGTGCGGACCGACAAAGTGCAGCTCCGGCTAGCCATCCCTCGATAACTCCCGAGCAGCCGGGAAACCAGGGAGGCTGGGTGACTGTTCAAAGGAAGCATAGTCCCAAGCTGAAGCCCACGGGTCACCACCAACCGTTTCATGTTTCTAACAGGTTCTCCCCACTCAGCGACACACCCGCTGAGAAACCAACTCTGATTATTGGCAGCTCCATTTTGAGAAACGTGAAGTTAGCGACACCAGCGATCATAGACAAATGCCTGCTGGCAACTGCTGGCTAAGGATAAGCGTAAATACCGTAAGATTGTTAGATGATGTCATCATTCAATCGCTGGCTGTCAAGGTGGTGTCCAGCAAACGGTGTGGGCTTCACTGATAATTGGCAGACTTTCTGGGGAAGACCTGGTCTGACTAGGAGAGACGGCATCCATCCCACTTTGGAGGGAGCAGCTCTCATCTCTAGAAATCTGACCGATTTTATTTATGAACCTAACCCCTGACAACTCAGAGTTGAGACCAGGAGGCAGAGCTGCAGTCCTACACGCTTTTCTGCACCTCCATTAGAGCAGTTACCCACCCAACACTTCATAGAGACTGTGTCTGCCCCCCGCCTACGTAAACTAAGTAAACCAAAAGTACAGAGAAGAGGAGTTGAACATAAGAATCTAATTAAAATTAGAACAACCTCTGCAATAGTACAACAAGATAGGAGAATTAAATGTGGACTCCTCAACATCAGATCAGAATGAGTTAATATCAGACCATAATATTGATTTAAGAAGATCACCACAATCATCACAATAGTGACAAAGAGAGTTGGGTCCCCGGGTGCCACTGTCGGATGTCAGCTGGCAGCCCACCACTCCTGGACTCGACTAAGCTGTTTAAAGAAGTATTACCTCTAATTGACTCTTCAGTTTTAGACATGATCAATCTCTCTTTATCAACAGGCTACGTACCACAGTCCTTTAAAGTAGCTGTGATAAAACCGCTACTGAAAAAGCCTACTCTTGATCCAGGGGTTTTAGCCAACTATAGACCGATATCCAACCTTCCCTTTCTCTCAAAAACTCTTGAGAAAGCAGTTGCCAATCAGCTGTGCGACTTTCTAAACAATAATAGTTTATTCGAGGATTTCCAGTCAGGATTTAGAGTGCATCATAGCACAGAGACAGCACTGGTTAAAGTTACAAATGACCTTCTAATTGCATCTGATAAAGGATTTGTCTCTGTACTAGTCTTACTGGATCTTAGTGCTGCATTTGACACCATTGACCATGGCATCCTATTGCAGACACTGGAGCATTTCATTGGCATTAAGGGAACTGCGCTAAGCTGGTTTAAATCCTACTTGTCAGATCGCTCTCAGTTTGTACGCGTTAATGACGACTCCTCTGTGCTCACTAAAGTCAGCTATGGAGTTCCGCAGGGTTCTGTGCTTGGACCAATTCTATTCACCTTATATATGCTTCCTTTAGGTAAGATTATCAGGAAGCACTCAATAAATTTTCATTGCTATGCAGATGATACCCAGCTATATTTATCAATGAAGCCGGAAGAAACCAGTCAGTTAACTAGACTACAAGCATGTCTTCATGACATAAAGACCTGGATGACCTGCAATTTTCTGATGCTAAACTCGGACAAAACTGAAGTTATAGTATTCGGCCCTAAACATCTTAGAAAGTCACTTTCTGATGACATAGCAGTTATGGATGGCATTGCGCTGGCCTCCAGCACCACTGTAAAGAATCTGGGAGTTATCTTTGACCAAGACATGTCCTTTCACTCCCATGTAAAACAAATTTCAAGGACTGCCTTTTTTCACCTACGTAATATTGCAAAAATCAGGCATATTTTATCTCAAAATGATGCAGAAAAACTAGTCCATGCATTCGTAACTTCCAGGCTGGATTATTGCAATTCTTTACTATCAGGCTGCCCAAATTGGTTGCTGAATATTCTCCAGTTGCTCCAGAACGCTGCAGCACGTGTTCTGACAAAAACCAGGAAGCGAGATCATATTTCTCCAATACTCGCCACTTTGCACTGGCTCCCTGTAAAGTTTAGAATAGAGTTTAAAATTCTCCTCCTTACTTACAAAGCCATAAATGGCCAGGCACCTTCTTATCTTAAAGAGCTCATAGTACCTTATTGCCCTACTCGAACACTGCGTTCCCAGAATGCATTTCTACTTATGGTTCCTAAAGTCTCAAAAAGCAGAACAGGAGTCAGAGCATTTAGCTATCAAGCTCCTCTCCTGTGGAACCATCTTCAGTCTTTGTCCGGGAGGCAGACACTGTCTCTACATTTAAGAGTAGGCTTAAAACTTTCCTTTTTGATAAAGCTTATAGTTAGGGCTGGCTCAGGCTTGTCCTGGACCAGCCCCTAGTTATGCTGCTATAGGATTAGACTGTTGGGGGACATCCAAGGATACACCGAGCTCCTCCGTCCTTCTGTCCCTCTCCATCCGCACGCTCTCATGTCCTACCACGGCGTGTTACTAACTTAGCTCCTTCCCCGGAGTCTCTGTGCTTTGTCGTCTTGCAGGTTCCCATGGACAGTGGCTGAATCTGGATTGTGGATTTCAGCTGCGTCTCCTGCCTTGGCCCTGCCTGACATCCACTGCAACTGCTACTGCTGTTATTACATCCACTGTCACTGTTACTATGACTGCATGTCTGTCTCTCTGTCTCTGTCTCTGTCTCTGTCTCTCTCTCTCTCTCTCTCTCTCTGACTGCTTTTCTGTCTGTCTGTCTGTCTGTCTGTCTGTCTGTCTGTCTGTCTGTCTGTCTGTCTGTCTGTCTGTCTGTCTGTCTGTCTCTCCCTCTCTTGCTCTTCCTCTCTCACCCAACCGGTCGAGGCAGATGGCCGCCCACCCAGAGTCTGGTTCAGTCTGAGGTTTCTGCCTGTTAAAGGAAGTTTTTCCTCGTCGCTGTCGCCAAGTGCTTGCTCATGGGGGAATTGTTGGTTCTCTGTAGATAAAAGAGCTTGGTCTGTACCAGCTCTATATGGAAAGTGTCCTGAGACAACTTCTGTTGTGATTTGGCGCTATACAAATAAAATTGAATTGAATTGAATTGAATTGGTCTGCCGCGGAGGAAGGGCGACCAGGATGGGTCAAATGCGGAGGAATTAATTTCACGGGAAGCATGGCGTGAAGCATAAAGTGTGCAACATGATGTGTGATGTGATAATAAAAAGTACGATTCTTCTTCTTTTTCTTCTTCTTCTTGAGCCACCAAACACGCAAGCGTTAGGATCACGGTCCCCACAAAGTACTCTTAGAAAGCACAAATTCACCTAACACAACATAATTGTTCCCTCTCTCTCCCTTGAACCAGAGTTCACAGTGCAGTGAGACGGTGAAGACTAGAGCAGTCCCTAGTAACCTGCCTAAAAGATCTGTCCTATCTATCTTCTGAGCTTACCTGGCTCGAGGTGGCTTTAAATGCTAAACTCAAGGCCCCCACAGCAAACCAAGACTGCAGTCTACTACTGTGACCCGAAACGTGCCCCCACCAGGGATACCCTCGAAAATAAAAAAGGGGGAGCTCATGCACTGGTTAAAATTGAAGCACCTTGGACAAGTATACTCACCACTCTGAGGTCAACGTCAGGGGTCAGACAGCTGAAAAACCACACAGGACGACAAATGATCCAGAAAAGCAACAAGTGACAACAACCAGTAAACAGGACTTCAGATCCTGGACGAGCCCCCATTATGTTACGACACTGGCTCAAAGGGAAGCAACACAACGAGTCACACGACCACAAGGCAAAGCTTTTTAAGAGGTTTATTTCATAAAATAACCAAACTGAAAAGAGCTAAGCGTTGATCTCAGCTGCAGCCTGTCAGGCTCTGACCTGGACCTGTGAAAGAAAATGAAGAGAGAGAGCGAAAGAGAGAAAGGGGTGTGGCCATGGCTTTTAAACCCTGCACACACCTGCAGATGAACACAGGCAATCAGCACAACAAAGGAACTGAGCCACTTTCAAAATAAATACAGGCCTTAATTCTCAGCCTGTAACAATGCAGAAAAACTAGTCCATGCATTCGTAACTTCCAGGCTGGATTATTGCAATTCTTTACTATCAGGCTGCCCAAATTCGTTGCTGAATATTCTCCAGTTGCTCCAGAACGCTGCAGCACGTGTTCTGACAAAAACCAGGGAGAGAGATCATATTTCTCCAATACTCGCCGCTCTGCACTGGCTCCCTGTAAAGTTTAGAATAGAGTTTAAAATTCTCCTCCTTACTTACAAAGCCATAAATGGCCAGGCACCTTCTTATCTTAAAGAGCTCATAGTACCTTATTGCCCTACTCCAACACTGCGTTCCCAGAATGCAGGTCTACTTATGGTTCCTAAAGTCTCAAAAAGCAGAACAGGAGTCAGAACATTTAGCTATCAAGCTCCTCTCCTGGCTCAGCCTGGTCCTGGACCAGCCCCTAGTTATGCTGCTATAGGATTAGACTGTCGGGGGACCTCCAAAGACACACCAAGCTCCTCTGTCCTTCTGTCCCTCTCCATCTGCATGCTTTCATGTCCTACCACGGCGTGTTACTAACTTAGCTCCTTCCCTGGAGTCTCTGTGCTTTGTCGTCTTGCAGGTTCCACAGTGGCTGAATCTGGATTGTGGATTGCAGCTGCGTCTCCTGCCTTGGCCCTGCCTGACATCCACTGCAACTGCTACTGCTGTTATTACATCCACTGTCACTGTTACTGTGACTGCATGTCTGTCTCTCTGTCTCTCTGACTGCATCTCTCTCTCTCTCTCTCTCTCTCTCTCTCTGCATGCTGGGAATGGAGGATGGTGAGAGTGGTGAATGTTGTGGCGTGCGTGAGTTTCTAAGTTTTTTCTCTCTTTTCTATCTGTATTGTGTGGGATT
Organism: Chaetodon trifascialis; assembly: GCF_039877785.1. Taxonomy (NCBI): domain Eukaryota; kingdom Metazoa; phylum Chordata; class Actinopteri; order Chaetodontiformes; family Chaetodontidae; genus Chaetodon; species Chaetodon trifascialis. The sequence goes on along the minus strand of NC_092064.1, from coordinate 29,751,045 downwards.
GTTGGATTATTGTCTTGCTGGTTTTGTTGGTGTGTTGCTGGTTCTGATCGGCTCCCGGAGTCAGCGTGGTGGGGCTGGAGAAGCTCACACACCGGCATGGAGTCAGACTGTGTCCGTATGGTTGTGGAGCGGGGTGTGGTGATCCAGGGCACCCTGGTTCCGGTAATGCCGCTGTCTAGTCCCGCCAAAAAGGTAATTTTGTCCAAAGTTCCCCCGTTTATTAGTAACAAGATGTTACAGAAGGAACTGATGAGACACGGACAGTTAATGTCCCCGATTAAAATGCTTCCTCTGGGCTGCAAGTCTCTGCTCCTGAAGCATGTGGTCTTCTTCAGGAGACAGGTCTTCATGATCCTGAAGAACAACGCTGAGGAGTTGAACCTCCTGTTAAAGTTCAGAGTGGATAACTTTGATTATACTGTGCATGTGTCTTCAGACACTATGAAGTGTTTTGGTTGTGGCAAAGAGGGCCACCTCATCAAGACCTGTCCTCTGAAGGACAGCAGTGAGTCTGCAGCACCAGGTCCACCAAGTGATAGTACACAGAGTACTTCAGAGGGTACTTAGTTCAGCTTCTGTTGGTGTTGTTGTTTCTGCTGGTTCAGGAACTGCTAGTCCAGTTTCTGATGGTCCGGTTTCTGTTGGTTCAGGGGCTGCTGGTGTCACTTCTGCTGGTTTGAGGGCTGCTGGTCCAGCTTCTGGTGTTTTGGAGGCTCCTGGCCCAGTGTCTGCTGGTTCGGAGGTTCCTGGTCCGACTGCTGCTGGTTCTGGGGCTCCTGGTCTGGCTGCTGCTGGTCCGGAGGTTCCTGGTCCGGCTGCGGCTGGTTTGGGGGTTCCTGGTCTGGCTGCTGCTGGTTCGGGGGCTTCTGGTCCAGTTGCTGCCGGTTCGGGGGCTCCTGGTCCAGTTGCTGCCGGTTCGGGGGCTCCTGGTCCGTTTTCTGCTGGTTTGGGGGCTACTGGTCCGGTTGCTGCTGGTTCGGGGGCTCCTGGTCCGGCTTCTGCTGGTTTGGGGGCTACTGGTCCGGTGGCTGCTGGTTTGGGGGCTCCTGGTCTGGCTGCTGCTGGTTCGGGAGCTGCAGGTTTGTATTCTACTGGTCTGGTTTGTGAGGTTCCATTTTCTGCTGATCCAGTTTCTGCGGGCGCAGTTTCTACTGGTCCAATTTCCGCTGGTCCAGTTTGTAGTGGTCCATTTTCTGCTGGCATCATTTCTGCTGGTCCAGATTCTGCTGTAGAGGTTTGTATTCAGTCACACACTGAGTGTGTTAACAGTGAGCAGGTGGAGGAGGCAGGAGGTCCTTGGAGGAGGACAGTGAGATGTTGGTGGATGAAGACTCTTCTAATAATAAGAAGAGGAAGGGTCAGAGCGATGGAGGCCAGTCCTCTGGTAAACTGAAGAAGGTTTCTCCTCAGGCTGAGTGCCTACAGACAGGTGACAGTGAGGGTGAGGAGGACAGTGATGAGGAGTCTCTGACCTCCTCTCAGATGGGGTCTCACAGGAAGAGCGGCTACTGTGGAGAAGTGTGGAGAAGTGGAGAACTTCTTCCCAGATTTACAGTTGTTCTCTGACTCAGTGAAGGTTCTTTTGAGGAGTCCTCTAATTTTTGGTGAGAAGGCCTTCACTGACCAGGAGACCTATCGTATTAGAAAAATAGTTCAAAAGATCAAAAAGCAGGTAGATGATGATGAATAAGTCCAGTAGATCTCCTTTACTCATCCTGCCTGTTTCTATTGTTTTTGTGTTTCTTCTCATCTATGCTATGGGAGACATAAGGATAGGCAGCCTTAACATAAATGGGGCAAGAGAATGGTCTGGTGGAGCTTTTTTATCCCACAGATCCAGTAATAGTTGTGGAGTTGGAATCCTTTTTTCCAAAAACTTTATTCCTCAGTCGGTAGACTCTGAGGAAGTTACTGAAGGTCGACAGTTGAAAGTCAAAGCAGTGTATGAAAATATAAAAATGGTATTTAGTAATGTCTATGCTCCGGTTGTTGGAGCTTCAACTGTACTGAGAACAGCAGGTTAGACAGGAACCATCAGGAACCTCACGCTGCCTCCAGCACTCAGCTGCTCCACCTCATAGAGGCTCAGGAGCTGTGTGATGTGTGGAGAGGTTTCCATAGTAACCAGAGACAGTACATCTGGACTCATGTTAAAGACAATCTGCTGTTTCTGGCCAGGCTAGATCGTTTTTATTGTTTCAAACATCATTTTAATGTGTTTAAGAGTTGTGTGATCAGTGCTGTTGGTTTCTCTGATCACTCTCTGGTTATAGCGTCCATTTTTATTAAATACGTTAAACCCTGCAGTGCCTACTGGCACTTTAATACTGCTCTACTGGAGGATAAGAACTTCAGGGAAAGTTTTACATGTTTTTGGGAAAACCACCAGAGGTTAAAAACTGATTTTATGTCATTACAGCAGTGGTGGGACTTTGGAAAAGTCAAAATTAAACAATTTTGTCAACAGTACACTCTAAATGTCACAAAAACCTTGACCAGGTCAGTGAAAGCTCTAGAGTCTGAAGTAGAGGAAGTCGGAGTCTTAGCTGAGGCCACAGGAGACCAGCGCTATACTGAAACTCTAAAAATGAAAGAGTCTGTTTTATCCAACCTGCTGGGCGTCTCAGCTCAGGGGGCTCTGGTTAGGTCCTGCTTCCAGAACATAGCCCAAATGGATGCTCACTTCTTCTTTGGTCTGGAGCGTAAGAATGGACAGAAGAGGTTCATTCATAGTTTAAGGTCTGATGCTGGTCAGGTGCTGTCTGATCACACTGAAATCCGTAAGTATGCTGTTAACTTTTATAATAAGTTGTTTAAATGTGAATACAGAGAGGAGCTCTCAGTGTCTCGGAGCTTTCACACTGGTCTTCCTCAGGTGGAGCAGCAGAGGAACATAGAGCTGGAAGCAGCTCTCTCCTCAGATTCAATTTCAGTTCAATTTTATTTATTTGTATAGTGCCAAATCACAACAGAAGTTGTCTCAGGACACTTTCCATATAGAGCTGGTACAGACCAAGCTCTTTTATCTACAGAGAAACCAACAATTCCCCCATGAGCAAGCACTTGGCGACAGTGGCGAAGAAAAACTTCCTTTTAACAGGCAGAAACCTCGAGCAGAACCAGACTCTGGGTGGGCGGCCATCTGCCTCGACCGGTTGGGTGAGAGAGGAAGAGCAAGAGAGGGAGAGTGAGACAGACAGAGAGACGGACAGACAGACAGACAGACAGACAGACAGACAGACAGACAGACAGACAGACAGACAGAAATGCAGTCAGAGAGAGACAGAGAGAGAGAGAGAGAGACAGACATGCGAGCTCTGTGCTGCTCTACAGAGCATGCAGAGCGGGAAAGCTCCAGGAATTGATGGCTTACCTGTTGACTTTTATAAATGTTTGTGGTCTGTGGTGGGAGGCGACCTGCTGGCAGTCTTGAGTAACAGTCTCACCCAAAGGTGTCTGCCGCTGAGCTGCAGGAGGGCGGTTCCTTCACCTTACTGCCTAAGAAAGGTGACCTGCAGCTTATTAAGAACTGGAGGCCAGTGTCATTGCTCTGCTCTGACTACAAGCTCCTCTACAAGGTGCTGGCCACCAGGCTGAGCAGGGTGATGGAGCAGCTGGTTCAGCGTGATCAGACCTACTGTGTCCCAGGTAGATTAATATCTGACAACATTATCTTGATTTGAGACCTTTCAGAAGTTTGTAACCTGTTTGGTCTAAAAGCGGGAATCATATCAATTGATCAGGAGAAAGCTTTTGATTGTGTTGAGCATGAGTATTTGTGGCTCACTTTGAAGGCCTTTGGCCTTGGTCCTGGTTTTATTAATAGTGTTAAGGTTTTGTATTGTGATATTCAGAGTGTACTGAAGATCAATGGTGGTTTGAGCGCCCCCTTTCAGGTTCAGAGGGGAGTGAGACAAGGCTGTGCGCTCTCTGGCATGTTGTACTCGTTGGCCATTGAGCCTTTGCTGCACAGACTCCGATTGGACCTTCAGGGACTGACTATTCCAGGCTGTGCTGCACCTTTAAAACTGTCAGCATATGCAGATGATGTGGTCGTCTTGTGGATAACCAGAAGGACATTGACGTTTTGGTTGAGGATGTCACCCAGTTTGGTCGGATATCTTCGGCCAAGATTAACTGAGACAAAAGTGAAGCCCTCAGTGTTGGCGTACTGGAAAAGAAGCTCAGGTTGCCAGGGGGCTGCTTTGGAAAACAGGTAGGTTAAAATATTTAGGATTTTTTTGGGTGATCTGTCTTTTGTTCTTATAAACTGGGATAATGTCGTTGAGAAGGTTAAAGGTCGTTTAATGAGGTGGAAATGGATAAAGAAAAAACTGTCCTACAGAGGCCGAGTCCTCATCATTAACAACTTGATATCATCGTCTTTGTGGCATGGCCTGATGTGTGTGGACCCCCCACCTGACCTGCTTTCTAAGATCCAGGCTCTCCTGGTGGATTTCTTCTGGGACGGACTGCACTGGGTGCCCCAGAGTGTGCTGTGCTTGCCCAGGGAGGATGGAGGACAGGGTCTGATCCACCTGAGCAGCAGAAGAGTGACCTTTCGTTTCCAGTTCCTGCAAAGGTTTCTGTGTGGTCCTGCAGATTTGGTATAGAGACCACTGACTTGCACCATCCTGAATCAGTTCGGTGGACTTGGACTGAACAAGTCGTTGTTTTTAATGGTCCTAAAGCAACCAAATGTCAAGGACTTACCTGCCTTTTACCGTGGACTGTTCAAGGTGTGGAACCTGCTGCAAAAAACTAGACTGGGTCACAACAGCTCTTGTTTCTGGCTGCTCCAGGAGCCGGTGGTGTCTTGGCGCAGTCTGTCAGGTGGGACCGACTCAGGTGATTCGTTTTGGCGAACATTGTGACTTTGGGACATGTGGTCCAACTTGCAGGTGCGGATTTGAACATTGCAGCACCTCTTACTTGCCGCCTCGGGGTGAACTCAACTTGGACCGTCTCTCTGCTGCTCAGTCAGTGGAGAGGAGCTCTCACAGAGGGGGAGCTAACTCTGCTGAAACTGGACTGTGATGGTTCTCTGAAACCTGATGAAAATGATGCTTTTCCGTTGATGAACATTTCCCCAGATTTTAAGAACTGCACAGGTCGGTTGTTAAAGAGTGGGGGTTCCTCTGAGCTTCCTCTCCGGGATGCCAACCGTAAATTAATGTATAATGTGTTTGTCAGACTCTTGAACAAAGACAAACTGAACGAAAAAAGTGACACTCCATGGAGAGCCCGTTTGGGGCTCAGTGACAGTGCTGGACCTGAGTGGAGAGCACTGTACAAACCACCATTGGTCAAGAGAGCTGCAGACCTCCAGTGGAGGGTCTTTCACGGCATTGTGGCTGTAAATGCTTTTGTGTCTATTATTAATTCAGATATCAGTCATGACTGTCCATTTTGCCCTCATTGTGAGACTGTTTTTCATTGTTTCATGGAGTGTGCTCGTTTGGTGCCATTGTTTACAACATTGGAATGCATCTTTAGTCTGTTTGGAGAGTCTCTCTCCAAGAATATGTTCATTCTGGGTTACAGATACACTCAGAAACACAAAGATAAACGTCAGCTTTTCAACTTCCTTCTGGGGAGAGCAAAGCTGGCCATTTATCTGAGCAGAAGGAACAGGATAGAAAATATTACAGACGATGATGTTGTCCTAATGTTGTTTAAATTGTTGAAAGCTTGTTTACGCTTAGATTTTAACTATTCCAAGGTGATGAAGGACCTAGACAGTTTTTCAAATGTTTGGTGCTATAAAGAAGTGATCTGCCGTGTTGTAGATGATCAGCTGATCCTGGGAGGGGTGCTGGAATAACCTGGATTCTGTGAATCCGATTTTTTATTGAACATGTTGTTCATGTGTTTGTTGTGTTTTTAGGACGATGTTTTATTAAAGTACTGTTAAAAGTAAAAAAAAAAAAAAAAAAAGTCTCTCTCTCTCTCTCTCTGACTGCATGTCTGTCTCTCTCTGTCTCTCTCTCTCTCTCACCTGGAGGCAGATGGCCACCCACCCTGATCTTGGTTCTGCCTGAGGTTTCTGCCTGTTAAAACAAAGTTTTTGCTTGCTCATGAGGGAATTGTTGGGTCTCTGTAGATAAAAGAGCTTGGCCTGTAGCAGCTCTATGTGGAAAGTGTCCTGAAACAACTTTTGTTGTGATTTGGCGCTATACAAATAAAATTGAGTTGAATTGAATTGAAATAATATAATAATCAGTTAGGTCCTCGACTCTGCTCTCACTGAGAATATAGGCATGGGAACAATGTCCACAATAATCTGAGATATGGAAGCCAACTGAAGAGGAGATTTGGGCATGAGCCAGAGAGAACCAGTTCAACTGACTGTGAAACCTCCTTGGAATAAAAAATATTTAGGAAAGCTGAAGGCACTGAAGGACCTGGACATTTCACAGCAATCGCTTGAAAAATCAGCGGTTGAAAAACTGATGTATTGATGCTTACATAGGTCTTGATGCACATACTTTAACACATCAGCAGTGTTGTTTCCTGGAGTCATTGAGTGTTTGGGTCTTACAACAGACGCCATCATCCCGGCAACCTGACCCACATTGATTAAGCTTCAGCTTGTGTTGAAATGACATTCCACTGACCCCACAAGTGAACAATCTTTTTCTAAGTATGACCAAGCAGTTTAGTGTCTAAACCCGACCAAGTCATTTCGGTGTGTAAACCTAACCAAGCTGTTAACATTAACCACATGTTAGAAAGGCCTCCTTGCAGTAAGGCCCTGTGTGTCGTTGGGAGTTGGTCTGAATTTCTGAACGATACTGTGCATGAGTTACCAGAGAAGTTAACTGAAAGCTGGTGTGTCTCACACTACCAACCTCAACCTAACCAAGTACTTTAGATACCTGAACTGAGCAGTTTTCATATCTAAACCGAGAATTTCATGAGTCAATGATGAATGCAGGGTTTGTAATGACTAACAAACCATTATGTTGACTTTGAAGAGGAGGTGATACATTTTGTATATTTGTCAGACATTTTCCACAACAGTAAATTTACACTAATTATCAAAGTCTTATTACACTGACTTTTATTTATGTGTGCTTGATGTTTGTGTTACATTTTGTGCAAAAGAAGTGCAGCTTTAAACCAGTTAAATGTAAAAAAAATACATCAAATCAAAATGTGCATAAATGCTGGTTCTGTTTCACCACAGAAAACAGTATGTTTTTTATGTTTTCTTCCAATATCACTGAGTGTTCCTTTACAGCTGTGTGGGAACGTCATTAACAAAGTGTACTGTGACAACTACACCATTGTTAAACTGGCCTACTCTGACACAACAGTCAACAACATCTATGGGCTGGTTGTCACTTTTCTCACAATCTCGTGTCCTGTAATTATGATCTTTTACACTTATGTGAGGATTCTTCAAGTTTGTTTCTCTGGTTCTAAGCAGACCAGACAGAAGGCCCTCAGTACCTGCACACCTCACCTCGTTTCCCTCTTGAACTTCTCTTTTGGGGCTTTCTTTGAAATCATGCAGAGCAGATTTAATATGAAAAATGTTCCCAATATGTTGCGAATATTTTTATCACTATACTGGCTTACATGCCAGCCTCTCCTCAACCCCTTAGTGTATGGCCTGAATATGTCAAACATCCGAAACATATGTAAAAATCTTATTTTTGCCCAAATGTAAAATTCTAATGGTCATCAACATCACATATATTCCTCCTTTGATTTTAATTAGTGTTGTCAAATTATTTGTTATTCACTACTGAAATGGTTTTGCTGCTGTAAATAAAGAGAACTTGACTTTTATATATTTAACAAGGGAAAACAAAAGTACAGTTTGTATGATTCTTTATTCACTTTGAAAGGAAAAACAAAGTTCTACCCAATAAACGGTTCAATAATGCCTTAAGTTGTCCTTTCTTTCTTCTGGGCCTTGAAGGTACAACTACAACAACAGGGACAAACAGAAACCCTGAGCATGTGCACCGATGGATCCTCTCCTAAAGCCACATTGTCTGCGGTTTGCCCTCCAGGTCCTGACAGGTGGCTTAAGCTTGTTCAAAAACTGAGGAATTGGACAAATGATATTTTATAGCTTTCACACAGTCACATCCTTTGGTGTGTCACAGATTCAAGATTTAAAGTTTTAGGGATATGTGTTGTGTTTTTTGGCCTTCTGCAGGATCACGTTAAAGAGATCAGGAGGTTGAATGATGGTCAGTCTAAATGTGCGCTATGGTGCCGGGGCAACGTCATGTAAACACGATGGATCACATTCAGCAAGTCATTCTGTAGGTCATTAGTCCATTATTCCCAAGGAGGTAATTAAGAAGTTTTTACACAGCAATTAAAAATACACCTATATGCTCCAAACTGTGCGACAGCCAGTCAGATGATGTGGTTCGGGTATCCACCTGGGAAGGGACCATCGGGCAGAGCAAGAAATGCTGGAGGGACTACATATCTAATGTGGTCTGGGAAAGCCTCACAGCCCTCCAGGCAAAGCTCGAGGCTATGTTTGGGTCCAACCCAGGAGGCGAACTGACAGTGTCCTGGAACCGGCCAAGCAGAACCCACATACCAGAAATGACAGAAATACAATATGAAACACGGTCTGTACCTGGATGAGTACTGTAACGTAAAGCAGGTACCGCTTCAACAAACTGAGCAAACTAAGCACCGTCATATGTGACGTTGACATCCTTCGAGTTAATTTACGTATTTTGTGGTTATTTTAAAGCAGTCAGGTCTTAAACTGCTGAATCTACACCTCAAGCCTCAAACATTATGAGAAATGTAGACTGCAGCACGTAATTAAGGTTACCTATTGATTTATCAGCTAAGGGGAGACCCCTGGTCGATCACCTCTGATATTTGGATTACCTTTGACTGTCACTGGATAAGGGGACCACACCATCATATGTGAGGGTTAGAGAGTAGATCATCTTACCCTCAGACAGATATTTCAACTCCCTTCCAGAAGTTTTTCTGACATCCTGAAACCTGTCTGCTGCTCATTCTACTGCTTGAGGCTCTCCTGTACCATTGTGTCCAGCAGCAGGTACTTTGACTGGCACAATGACAAGCACTGACAATTTCTGCAATGGCAACTTTGAACATGGCCAACTCGGACTCCATGGCCTCAGTCTGTCCTGGGTGCAGGAAAAAAGTCCTCATTTCCGGTTCAGAGTTTGGGTTTGCCAGGTGTGTCCAGCAGACACCTGAGCCAGTCCACCACAGGTGGTCATCAGTGGATAGCACTTTCCCAGGAAAGCCCGTCCAAACTGAGAAACACAATTACAGGAAAACAGAAAGAAAAGTTTTTCTTTTTTAAAACATTCATAACGTGTTGGACTAGGTTTTAAAATGTTCAGGCCTGCAGCTTGCTTTCTTCGAACATAAGCTGTGTGCGTGCTCCAGAACACACTGAAAGCTTACTGTAGTTAAACACATTCAACAGTATGGGCACAGAGCTCCATCTGTAAAGACAATTTTACTTACTATCAATGGTAGATCAACATGAACGAGAAAACAGGAAAATCTGTTAGGTGGCAGCTGATACTAATATCGTATATATGTAAGCAGACTTTTACACGTAACACGAATTTTAGACAGTTTCAGTCCATACATCACAGGGTTGAAGAGTGGTGGGCATGTCAGGAAGTATAATGACAAAAAAATTCGCATTATATTGGGCACACTGTTCATGTTAAACCTGCTCTGTAATATTTCAAAGCAAGCCCCAAAAGAAAAGTTGAAGAGGGAAGCCAGGTGAGGCGTGCAGGTGCTGACAGCTTTCTGTCGGGTCTGTCTGGAACCAGAAAAACACACTTTAAGAATCTTCATGTAGGTGTAGAAGATCAGAATGAGCGGAATGAAAATTGAACAGGCAGCAATGATGAGTCCATAGATGTTAATGGCTGTAGTGTCATAGCACGCCAGTTTGACAATGGAGTGATTGTCACAGTAAACTTTGTTAATGATGTTTCCACACAGCTGTAAAGGAACAACTGAAGGCAATGAAAAAGCGTTCGCAAGAAATATGAGTAACCATATCAGAGCAATGAGGATGGCAACTTTGCCGTAAGTCATACGTGAGTTATACTGCAGAGGATAACAGATAGCAAGATATCTGTCATAAGACATGACAGCTAAGTTTAAAAATTCTATACTTCCATAAGAATATACAAAAAAAATCTGCAGGAAGCAAAAAGCAGCAGAAATAGTGTGAACGTCCGAGAGGATCTGAAGCAGAAGGAACGGAAACAAGCCTGAACTCCCATACAGCTCATTGACAAAGAGGCTGCACAGGAACAGGTACATGGGCTCATGTAAGCTTCTGTTCACACAGATCACCACGATGAGCAACAGGTTGGCACAAATAATACAAATATATAGAGACATAACAATCATGAAGTATAAGTATTTAAGCAGCCCGGTGTCAAAGTAGGCAGCAAGTGTGAAATATGAAACTTGAGTAGAGTTCATCATGAGTTTCCAGTTAGTTCACAACAACTGGACTCTGCACACAAACCAACAGCTTTGTTACATTTTGTTGTAAATTCACTGGTTATAATGTGTCTGTTCTAAACATCTGCTTGTTCTGCCTCGTGTGCAGCTGAAACATCAAGCACATATTAAACGAATCCAGCAAAATAGTTCTCAGCAGATTCATAATAACAGAGATAGTTGCTTTGGTTAAAAATGACAAAAGTAAGTTGGTAACCTTCTGTGAATCTGAGGACTCATCTGTTGTCAGGCTGCAGTCATACTGTGAGTCCCTCAGAACGGAGCTCAAACTCTGTTTTAAAACTTTTCAAAGCACAAGACACCCCCAGCAGCAGCGTGACCTCATCATTAAAAGGTTGATGTTTGATTCTCATGATTAATTAATGTCAGCAAAAAAAAAATAAGGGAACTTGGTAGAACGCCTGCTATCATACTAAATATAAAGAAACAGGAACGGTTTCCTTCTGTATCGTGAAAAAACATGTTTCAGGCAAACTTGTTCCTTTTTCCATCCATTTTGTACACCCATTTGTCCTGTTAGGGGCAACGGGGGCATCATAGGGTTCACACAGGTCAACAGGCAGCCATTCACACTCACATGAATACAGATGGGCAATTTTGAGTCATGTACATGTCTTTGATCTGTTGAAGGAAACCATGGCACCCAAAGGACAAACATACAAACTCAATGAGCGTCTCCCAGATTTGCACTAAAGTTATGTAAGGTGAAATAAGGTGGGATGATCCCATTATCTTTTAGATACTCACACCTGGAAACCAAGAGTCTATTAGAAACAACCAGTGGGTGACTGGGTTGATGACAGGGTGCAAAGGTCTGGCCAGCTCAAACATATCTTCTGTTAGATGGAATTCAACACCAATTGCTTTGGAAAGCTACGTTACAAGGTACCCTGAAGGTGTAGGAATAAGTCAGGATGATCCAGCTCTACAGCACAGGCTGCTTATGAAACTACAGACTATAGAAGGGAGCTGTGCAGTTTCCAAATGCGGGAAGGTCTGCAAAGTGAGAGGAATACAAGTTCAATCAAATCAGGACATGGTGTCCCAGCAGTAATGTGGCAGAGAAGCAGGGACAGGTGTCCCAACAAGGGACCCAGAAACTCCTGATCTCCAAATTAAAGGAAATCGCAGGAGGGCTTTCAGAGTTCAATAGATACAAAGCAAAGACGGGTGGACACTGGCAGGAAGGAATTGAACAAAGACGTGGCACAGCATGCGAACAACGTCTTCAATGATCTGGAATATGGGGTCAACTGTTTTGGTTGTGCTTGTGGACAGAGAAACCCACCCTAGAAAGAAAATGGATGTGTCAATTCAAGCACTTGTCAAAGCTAAAACAACTGGAAAGTGGAAGACATCAATGATCGAGACAAAAAAATCGACCCGACAACAAGTCACCCCGTTTAAAGAACTCAGTTGACAGGAAGTAAATGAATACATCATGGACAGGGACGATGTTCCACGGACTGAAATTCCAAATAATGAGACCTCAGTTAGGTCCTTGAGTCTGTCCTCTCTGAGAATATAGGTATAGGAACAATGTCCACAATAATCTGAGATATGGAAGCCAACTGAAGAGGAGATTTGGGCATGAGCCAGAGAGAACCAGTTCAGTTGACTGTGAAACCTCCTTAGAATAAAAAATATTTAGGAAAGCTGAAGGACCTGGACATTTCGCAGCAATCACTCAAAAAATCAGCAGTTGAAAAACTGATGTATTGATTCTTACATAGGTCTTGATGCACATACTTTAACACATCAGCAGTGTTGTTTCCCTGGAGTCATTATGTTTTTGGGTCTTACAACAGACACAGTTTGTGTTGAAATGACATACTGACCTCACATGTGAACAATCTTTTTTCTAAATGTGACCCACCACAGGAAAACCATCAACAATTAGGCCTGGCGCAAGTTGTGTAAACAAAGAAAAATCTTTTTTCTTTTTTTTTTTAAAAATTAGTGATTTTCGTTTTTTTGCAGAATATGTAAGTTGAAATCATGAAGAAGCCATTCCGTATTTCAAATAACAGTATTGGGGGCCTTAAAACTGTAAACTTTGTATTTGAATATGGGTTGTTTTAGCGGAAATTCTTGGTCCTTGGATTCAACAGTAAATTAGCATACTGGCTTTCTTTGGCTATTCACATGCTTCTGTTCTTTTTTCGGCCAATCAGCTGCACTTTAAAAGGGAACCACATGGCTACTTATGCAGCTTCTGGTTATGCCGAAGATCTCAGTTCTAATCTACAGTTGACCTAATCTACAGTTGACCTTAGCTGAAGATGAAGACGATGAAGAATACAACAAAGAATAGTAGTAGTGATGGTGGCGCGGGCAGACACAGCAGCTCCTCTCTGTCCCAGTAATGTGGTGTCTACACATTTGTCTTCATCGGTGTGTTTGAGTGATTTTATGTTATCGTCACGCTTATTTGTCCCAAGGGCAGCACGGTGGCGCAGCAGGTAGTGTGCGTGCCTCACAGCAAGAAGGTTGCCGGTTCGATCCCCAGACGGGGCCTTTCTGTGTGAAGTTTGCATGTTCTTCCCGTGCATGCGTGGGTTCTCTCTGGGTACTCCGGCTTCCTCCCACAGACCAAAAACATGCTCATCAGGTTAATTGGTGACTCTTAAATTGTTTGTCTTGTTTGTTGCCCTGCGATCAACTGACGACCGGTCCAGGGTGTACCCCACCTCTCGCCCGTTGACAGCTGGGATAGGCCCGAAAGGGATAGGCGGTATAGAAAATGGATGGATGGATGGATGTTTGTCCCAATGCGCACATAAAGCCGTGGGACTCTTTTTGACATCGGCAACACAGCAATCTGCAAATTAAACCTGGCACATGGTAAGGAGTTACTTGACTTCGGCCTGCTCCTGCGGCCCATTTCAACACTGACCCCCACTACTGCAGCGCACCTGCAGAGGAAGTGCCACCGGCGGTGCGAGAGGAGGCGGAAGCAGGGAAAGCGCGGGGGTATCTGGGCTAGGCTAGCGGCGAATCCACACAAGCCAGCTATACCATCTATCGTACTCGCCAATGTACGCTCCTTGGACAACAAACTGGACTATATGCACCTTCTGAGATCGACCCAGCAGAGTGCTGTGTTTTTGTTTTTACGGAAACATGGCTCAGTAACAGCATAACAGACTCTGTCATCCAGGTGGACTGGCTAACATGCCACTGAGCAGACAGACCCGCGGCAGTGGGGTCTGTGTTTATATCAGGGATGCTTGGTGTCAAGACGCTGTGGTGATCTATAGACACTGTTCACCCCTCGTGGAGTTTATGATCATCAAGTGCCGGCCTCTGTTAATGTCCTGTACATATAGCAGCACTGACAATAAAGTTGACTTGACTTGACTCATTCAGCTCATTCAGCAACAGACTGATCCATCCCACTGCACCACAGACTGACAGAATTTCCATCCATCCATCCATTGTCTATACCCGACTATCCCTTTCGGTGTTGCAGGGGGCTGGAGCCTATCCCAGCTGTCACCGGGCGAGAGGCGGGGTACACCCTGGACCGGTCGCCAGCCGATCGCAGGGCAACATTCACACTCACACTCACACCTAAGGACAATTTTAGAGTCACCAATTAACCTAAAGAGCATGTTTTTGGTCTGTGGGAGGAAACCGGAGAGCCCGGAGAGAACCTACGCATGCACGGGAAGAACATGCAAACTTCACACAGAAAGGCCCTGCCCGACCCGGGGATCAAGCTGGCAACCTTCTTGCTGTGAGGCACGCATACTGCCTGCTGCGCCACTGTGCCCATAACAGAATTTTATTTTATTTTATATTAGAAATAAGTATCTACATTTGTTCCTTATAACTCTTAAGTATATTACTTTTCTTGTTTTTTGTTTTTATTCAGGGGGTTTTTGTAACAAAAGAATTTCCATTTCCATTTGATAACCATTGTTCAAACTACTACAATAGTTTCTGCCCTGCAGGCTAACAGATACCAGATATCACTGATAGCTAGACCAGTAGGGGGGTTGGACTAAATGAGATGCAACGAGCAGCACTGTGTTACCTGGCTCCCCCGGCCACATCTTCAAATATTTTCAGATTTCCATGTGTTAGACATTGTTGGAAAGCTTAGAAACTACACTTTCAGAATCTGCAAATAACTCAAAATGCGCCCCGGGAGACTTGTTGCTGGTTTTCTTGTGACTGGTCACAAATATGACCAAGTAGTTTAGTGTCTAAACCCGACCAAGTCACTTTGGTGAGTAAACCTAACCAAGCTGTTAACATTAACCACATGTTAGAAAGGCCTCCTTGCAGTAAGGCCCTGTGTGTCGTTGGGAGTTGGTCTGAATGTCTGAACGTTACTGTGCATGAGTTACCAGAGAAGTTAACTGAAAGCTGGTGTGTCTCACACTACCAACCTCAACCTAACCAAGTACTTTAGGTACCTGAACTGAGCAGTTTTCATAACTAAACCGAGAACTTCATCTGAGTCAATGATGAATGCAGGGTTTGTAATGACTAACAAACCATTATGTTGACTTTGAAGGGGAGGTGATACATTTTGTATATTTGTCAGACATTTTCCACGACAGTAAATTTACACTAATTATCAGTCTATCATCAAGTCTTATTACACTGACTTTTATTTATGTGTGCTTGATGTTTGTGTTGCATTTTTTGCAAAAGAAGTGCAGCTTTAAATCAATTAAATGTAAAAAAAATACATCAAATCAAATCAAAATGTGCATAAATGCTGGCTCATGTTCACAGTGAACAGCCAATGCTCTGTTTCACCACAGAAAACAGTAATGCCATCCCACCAGGCAGGTTATTTTTTTAAATTGCACACAGGAGATAAGTTTTCTAAGTGGCTCCTTTGATGATGAGGTCAGCTCACGGCTGTGGGCGTCCACCGACTTGAAAAAGTTAAAAGAAGCAGAGTGTCAGCTCCGTTTGGAGGGAATCAGTCAGACTGCAACAGGTGGACATCAGGATTCACACAACGTCGTAAACTAATGGCGGGTTTGTTTTTCCTGAACTGAACATCACATTGACTTTTGTAAGTGCAGGAATAAGTGTCGGGTATCCTTCAGAATACTGATTTCTTTCTAATCTGTGAAATCTGTTCATGTGAGGAGGACTATGACAAACTCCACAAAGGTTTCATATTTCATACTTGCTGCCTACTTTGACTCTGGGCTTTTAAAGTACTTGTTCTTCATGATTGTCATGTTGTTATATATTCTGATAGTTTGTGCCAACCTGTTGCTCATCATGGTGATCTGCCTGAACAATTCAATTTTCAATTCAATTCAATTCAATTTTATTTGTATAGCGCCAAATCACAACAGAAGTTGTCTCAGGACACTTTCCATATAGAGCTGGTACAGACCAAACTCTTTATCTACAAAGAAACCAACAATTGTTGAACAGAAGCTTACATGAGCCCATGTACCTGTTCCTGTGCAGCCTGTTCGTCAATGAGCTGTATGGGAGTTCAGGCTTGTTTCCGTTCCTTCTGCTTCAGATCCTCTCGGACATTCACACTGTTTCTGCTTCACTTTGCTTCCTGCAGGTTTTCTCTGTATATTCTTATGGAAGTGTAGAATATTTTAAATTAGCCGTCATGTCTTATGACAGATATCTTGCTATCTGTTATCCTCTGCAGTATAACTCACGTATGACATATAACAAAGTTGTCATTCTTATTGCTGTGATTTGGTTCCTCTCATTTCTTGTAACTCTTTGTACATTATCTTTGGTTGTTCCTTTACAGCTGTGTGGAAACATCATTAATAAAGTTTACTGTGATAACTACTCCATTGTCAAACTGGCGTGCTATGACACCAGAGTCAATAACATCTATGGACTCATTGTTGCTGCTTTTTCAATTTTCATTCCGCTCATTCTGATCTTCTACACCTACATGAAGATTCTTAAAGTGTGTTTTTCTGGTTCCAGACAGACCCGACAGAAAGCAGTCAGTACCTGCACGCCTCACCTGGCTTCCCTCTTCAACTTTTCTTTTGGGGCTTGCTTTGAAACATTACACAGCAGGTTTAACATGAACAGTGTGCCCAATATAATGCGAATTTTTTTTGTCATTATACTTCCTGACATGCCCACCACTCTTCAACCCTGTGATGTATGGACTGAAACTGTCTAAAATTCGTGTTACGTGTAAATTTCTGATCTGAAATTTAGGCTATTCATGTTAATACTATCTCACAAATGTGCTTATTTGATTTGCTGTCATCACACACTGGTGGTGGTCTGATCTGTATTGTTTCAATGTGAAGAAATAAAACACATTTACTCTATTTTTCAGCCAGTTTTTTCTTGTGTCAATATAGGGACATAATATCCATTAATACTGATAGCAGCTAAAAGCTGTGCAGTACTTTTGCTCCTGTTTGGTGGTAGACTGTAGTGTTTCCTTCCTGTTCTGGTACTTGTAGTCTATTGCAGTGAAAATGCAATCTTTGAAAACTTAAATGTAACAGCCAACACCAGAGTTCTTTGAGCTCCAAATGTAATAGATTTGGGCATGTTTGTGTACAAAAAATGAAATATGAAAATCAACTCTGAGCAGATTAGTACATCATGAAAGATTAAAAAAACCATCCCATCAGGTCCCAGAATGAATGACAGCTCTCTGTGAATGTGCACAGGTCTGCCAGCCTCGGTGCTATCCACCTTTATTCTGTCACTTCTGACTGTGAACTCTGACACGAGTCGAAGGAGAAACTGTTGTAGAGTGACAAACACGACTTTCAGATTAACATAGAAATGAAAGATGAAAGAAATTTGGATTTTGGCCTCGGGAAAAACAAATCACATGCCTGCTATGATCCATATTAAAAGTGTGGGATGATGCTTTTATTCTGCTGAGCAACCACTGACATACATGCTTATATATCAAATTACATGCCATAACAGTTCTAAGGTACAACAAATGGGACAAATACATAAGGACATCCACTGTCCTGTTAATCTGGAATATCTGATGATCAAGTGCGGGCCTTTTTATCTACCTAGAGGGGGTGGGCAGTTAATTTTTACAAGGGGACGCATGGGAAACCTGAGCTGTATTGGAGGCTGAACTAACAATAACTTGAACTGAACTTGTCTTGGCAGCTGCATCTCTGGATGTGCAAAGTTTAGTAAAAAGTCCTTGTTGATTTTGCATCTTAGCTAGCAAGGCATCCAACTCCCTTGCACGCTCTTGATCAGACAAGTTCTTGTATTTCTCCTCGTGTTTGGTCTCGTAGTGGCAATTCAAACTGTAATCCTTGAACACAGCGACCTGTGGACCCCAAACTGAGCTCACGGTTTTACCTTTGACTTTTGTACGTAAATATTTAACAGTCCATGTCTTGTTGAAAACACAGCATTCGGTATATGCCTCCTCCGTTCTGGATTACATTGACACGTGTCAATGCATAGTCAAATGCCTGCCGGGGGCCAGAGCGGGCGACGTCGAATCAAATTTGAAACTGCTGGCTAAGGATAAGCGTAAATACCGTAAGATTGTTATTCACGTCGGCGGTAATGACACCCGGTTACGCCAATCGGAGGTCACTAAAATTAATGTGGAATCGGTGTGTACATATGCTAAAACGATGTCGGACTCCGTAGTTTTCTCTGGACCCCTGCCAAATCTGACCAGTGATGACATGTTTAGCCGCATGTCATCGTTCAATCGCTGGCTGTCGAGGTGGTGTCCAACAAACGGTGTGGGCTTCATTGATAATTGGCAGACTTTCTGGGGAAGACCTGGTCTGATTAGGAGAGACGGCATCCATCCCACTTTGGAGGGAGCAGCTCTCATCTCTAGAAATCTGACCGATTTTATTTATGAACCTAACCCCTGACAACTCAGAGTTGAGACCAGGAGGCAGAGCTGCAGTCCTACACGCTTCTCTGCGCCTCCATTAGAGCAGTTACCCACCTAACACTCCATAGAGACTGTGTCTGCCCCCCGACCACGTAAACTAAGTAAACCAAAAGTACAGAGAAGAGGAGTTAAACATAAGAATCTAATTAAAATTAGAACAACCTCTGCAATAGTACAACAAGATAGGAGAATTAAATGTGGACTCCTTAACATCAGATCTCTGTCCTCTAAAGCTGTTCTAGTAAATGAGTTAATATCAGACCATAATGTTGATTTATTTTGTCTGACTGAAACCTGGCTGTGTCCTGAAGAGTATGTGAGCCTAAATGAAGCTACTCCTCCGAGCCATATTAATACTCACATTCCTCGAGGCAGCGGCAGAGGAGGTGGAGTTGCAGCCATTTTTGACTCAAGCCTTTTGATCAACCCTAAACCCAAACTCGACTACAACTCATTTGAAAGCCTTGTTCTCACTCTTTCTCATGAGAAATGGAAAACAGTGCAGCCACTTTTATTTGTTGTAGTATACCGCTCTCCTGGTCCTTACTCCGAATTTATAGCTGAGTTCTCGGAGTTTCTATCAAGCTTAGTTCTTGAAGCAGATAAAGTAATTATTGTAGGTGACTTTAATGTACATGTCGACGTTGATAATGACAGCCTTAGCACTGCGTTTATCTCAGTATTAGACTCAGTTGGCTTCCGCCAGAAAGTACATGAACCGACTCACTGTTTTAACCACACCCTCGACCTTGTTCTGACATATGGCATTGAAATCGAAGACTTAATAGTCTCCTCACAGAATCCTCTTTTATCAGACCATCATTTAATAACTTTCCAATTCATATTACCAGACTACCAGCCAGTAGGCAAAAATTCTTATACCAGACTCCTGTCTGATAGTGCTGTAGCTAAATTTAAGGATATGATCCCATCAGTATTTAATTCAATGCCATGTCTCAATACAACAGAGGAGTCTTATGCTAACGTTAGTCCCTCCCAGATTGACTTCCTGGTTGATAGTGCTACAGGATCGTTGCGTATGACACTTGACTCTGTTGCTCCCCTAAAAAAGAAGAAAATTAAACATAGGAGGTTAGCTCCATGGTATACTCCTCAAACCCGCAAATTAAAGCAAACTTCACGGAAAATAGAAAGGAAATGGCGTTCTACCAATTTGGAAGAATTTCGGTCCGCCTGGCAAGACAGTCTTAAAATATACAGGAAAGCCCTCCGCAGTGCCAGGGCAGCCTATTACTCTGCACTAATAGAGGAAAATAAGAACAATCCCAGGTTTCTCTTCAGCACTGTAGCCAGGCTGACAGAGAGCCATAATTCTGTTGAACCATGTATTCCTTTAGCTCTGAACAGTAATGACTTCATGAGCTTCTTTAATGATAAAATTCTAACTATTAGAGACAGAATTCATCGACTCCTGCCGTTAACAGGTACTGTTTTGTCTTCAAACGCAGAAATCGTAGAAACTGTTACTCAGTCTGTCGCAGTTTTAGACTGTTTTACTCCTGTTGACCTTCACCAACTAATTTCAATAATTTCATCATCAAAATCATCTACCTGTATTTTAGATCCTATCCCGACTAAGCTGTTTAAAGAAGTATTACCTCTAATTGACTCTTCAGTTTTAGACATGATCAATCTCTCTTTATCAACAGGCTACGTACCACAGTCCTTTAAAGTAGCTGTGATAAAACCGCTACTGAAAAAGCCTACTCTTGATCCAGGGGTTTTAGCCAACTATAGACCGATATCCAACCTTCCCTTTCTCTCAAAAACTCTTGAGAAAGCAGTTGCCAATCAGCTGTGCGACTTTCTAAACAATAATAGTTTATTCGAGGATTTCCAGTCAGGATTTAGAGTGCATCATAGCTCAGAGACAGCACTGGTTAAAGTTACAAATGACCTTCTAATTGCATCTGATAAAGGATTTGTCTCTGTACTAGTCTTACTGGATCTTAGTGCTGCATTTGACACCATTGACCATGGCATCCTATTGCAGACACTGGAACATTTCATTGGCATTAAGGGAACTGCGCTAAGCTGGTTTAAATCCTACTTGTCAGATCGCTCTCAGTTTGTACGCATTAATGACGACTCCTCTGTGCTCACTAAAGTCAGCTATGGAGTTCCGCAGGGATCTGTGCTTGGACCAATTCTATTCACCTTATATATGCTTCCTTTAGGTAAGATTATCAGGAAGCACTCAATAAATTTTCATTGCTATGCAGATGATACCCAGCTATATTTATCAATGAAACCGGAAGAAACCAGTCAGTTAACTAGACTACAAGCATGTCTTCATGACATAAAGACCTGGATGACCTGCAATTTTCTGATGCTAAACTCGGACAAAACTGAAGTTATAGTATTCGGCCCTAAACATCTTAGAAGGTCACTTTCTGATGACATAGCAGTTATGGATGGCATTGTGCTGGCCTCCAGCACCACTGTAAAGAATCTGGGAGTTATCTTTGACCAAGACATGTCCTTTCACTCCCATGTAAAACAAATTTCAAGGACTGCCTTTTTTCACCTACGTAATATCGCAAAAATCAGGCATATTTTGTCTCAAAATGATGCAGAAAAACTAGTCCATGCATTCGTAACTTCCAGGCTGGATTATTGCAATTCTTTACTATCAGGCTGCCCAAATTCGCTGCTGAATATTCTCCAGTTGCTCCAGAACGCTGCAGCACGTGTTCTGACAAAAACCAGGAAGCGAGATCATATTTCTCCAATACTCGCCACTTTGCACTGGCTCCCTGTAAAGTTTAGAATAGAGTTTAAAATTCTCCTCCTTACTTACAAAGCCATAAATGGCCAGGCACCTTCTTATCTTAAAGAGCTCATAGTACCTTATTGCCCTACTCGAACACTGCGTTCCCAGAATGCATTTCTACTTATGGTTCCTAAAGTCTCAAAAAGCAGAACAGGAGTCAGAGCATTTAGCTATCAAGCTCCTCTCCTGTGGAACCATCTTCCAGTCTTTGTCCGGGAGGCAGACACTGTCTCTACATTTAAGAGTAGGCTTAAAACTTTCCTTTTTGATAAAGCTTATAGTTAGGGCTGGCTCAGGCTTGTCCTGGACCAGCCCCTAGTTATGCTGCTATAGGATTAGACTGTTGGGGGACATCCAAGGATACGCCGAGCTCCTCTGTCCTTCTGTCCCTCTCCATCTGCACGCTCTCATGTCCTACCACGGCGTGTTACTAACTTAGCTCCTTCCCCGGAGTCTCTGTGCTTTGTCGTCTTGCAGGTTCCCATGGACAGTGGCTGAATCTGGATTGTGGATTTCAGCTGCATCTCCTGCCTTGGCCCTGCCTGACATCCACTGCAACTGCTACTGCTGTTATTACATCCACTGTCACTGTTACTGTGACTGCATGTCTGTCTCTCTGTCTCTGTCTCTCTCTGTCTCTCTCTCTCTCTCTCTGACTGCTTTTCTTTCTGTCTGTCTGTCTGTCTGTCTGTCTGTCTGTCTGTCTGTCTGTCTGTCTGTCTGTCTGTCTCACTCTCCCTCTCTTGCTCTTCCTCTCTCACCCAACCGGTGGAGGCAGATGGCCGCCCACCCAGAGTCTGGTTCTGCTCGAGGTTTCTGCCTGTTAAAAGGAAGTTTTTCCTCGCCACTGTCGCCAAGTGCTTGCTCATGGGGGAATTGTTGGTTTCTTTGTAGATAAAAGAGCTTGGTCTGTACCAGCTCTATATGGAAAGTGTCCTGAGACAACTTCTGTTGTGATTTGGCGCTATACAAATAAAATTGAATTGAATTGAATTGAATTGTTGACACGTCACCACCCACAAACAGATAAGAACTTTCCCCAACCAGAAGCCTTGGATGAACAAAAAGGTCCACCTCCTTCTAATGGAACATGATGCTGCCTTCAGATCTGGCAACGCAGCAGCCTACAGCTCATCCAGAGTTAACCTGAAGAGGGGCATCAGGGAAGCTAAACACACTCACGAGCTACGGATTGAGGAGCACTTCCACAACAACGCATACGCATCTAGGCCATCACAGACTATCAGCCAAAAAAGACAGCCCCACCAACCAGCAATGCCTCCCTCCCTGATGAGCTCAACAACTTCTATGCTCACTTTGACCGGGACAACATACAACCAGCCACCAAAACTGCTCCCCACCCAGATGAACAGCAATGACATCCGGCGCTGCACAAGAAGCAGCCTTTTACAGCAGCAATCTAGACTCTTAAGAGTTTTTCTTATCTTTTTCTGTTTCTTGCGCGTCTTTTTTATTCATGTTAGTTCTACGTGTTTGTAAATGTCTGGCGCATCAGAGACATTAAACACAGTAACTCTGGCACTACGTATTTATCACTTTTACAACCCGAGCAACTTTCTCCGCATCTGTGGGTCCCTGAGAGACAATGGCTTCCATTGTTTACAGTAGGGATCAGCTGCTGGCCCTGTGTAACACAGCTGTGCGGCCGGAGGAGTTACCTGATGTCCCCCGCGAGTCAAGGAGGAGGATGCGGGGGTGCCGTGCAGGGATCAAACGCCACGACAGGAGGAGAGCTTATAGACCGACTCTCCCGTCCGTCATCATGGGGAACGTAAGAGGGGCGGACCGGGCAGAGAAGAGCAGTAAGAGGAGAGAAGGAGGGCTGGCAGTGTTTGTGAACGATAGATGGTGTAATTCCAGGCACATCACCATCAAAGAGCAGCACTGCTGCCCGTACATTGAACTGTTGGCTGTTAGTGGTGGCTGTGTATATTCCTCCCTCTGCTAATGCTGATGCAGCCTGTGACGTCATCAACTCCATGATCAGCAGGCTGCAGATTCAGAAACCACAGGCCCTCTTACTGATCTCTGGGGATTTTAATCATGCCTCTCTGTCCTCCACTCTGCCAAAATTCATCCAGTATGTCACATGTGCCATCAGAGACAATAAAACACTGGACTTATTCTATGCCAACACCATGGAGGCATACGAATCATCACCCCTCCCTAATCTGGGAAGAGCTGATCACAACCTGGTTCATCTCCTGCCTGTCTACAAGCCCCTTGTTAACAGGCAACCAGCTGTGTCCCGCATAGTGAAGAGGTGGTCTGAGGAGGCTGACAAGGCCCTGAAGGACTGCTTCGAGACAACCGTGTGGGATATATTCAGTGACTCTCATGAGGAGGACATCGACAGTCTGACAGACAGCATCACGGACTACGTAAACTTTTGTGTCAGGGAGGGCAAGGACAGATACAGGAGGAGAATAGAGGAACAGCTGCAGGAGAACACCACCAGGGGAGTCTGGAGAGGCCTGAAAACCATTTCAGGCCACCAGAAGCCAAACTCTCAGGCAGCTGGGGATTCAGAGTGTGCAGATGAGCTAAACAGCTACTTCTGCAGGTTTGAGGAAACATCTGCCCCTCCCCCAGCTGTACCAGCACTGCAGCAGCCCTCCTTTGTTCTGCCAGTACTCTGCCCAAGTACCTGTGCCAAAGACCCCACATCCTAAGGACCCTAGCTGCTACAGGCCGGTGGCACTAACATCACACCTCATGAAGGCCCTGGAGCGGCTGGTCCTTACCCACCTGCGTCCCCTGGTGAGCTCGTCCATGGACCTGCTGTAGTTCGCGTACCAGCCTGGCATCGGAGTGGATGATGCCCTCATCTTCCTCCTCCATCGAGCCCTGTCTCACCTGGAATTGCTGGGAGCTCTGTTCGGGTCCTTTTCCTGGACCTCAGCAGTGCTTTCAACACCATCAGGCCAGCCATCCTGAGGAACAAGCTGGAGCTTTCAGGAGTGGACCAACACCTCACATGCTGGATAGTGGACTACCTCTCCAACCGCCCACAGTATGTGAGGACACGGGACTGTGTGTCAGGGACTGTCCTCTGCAGTGTGACGGCCCCCTGGGAACGGTGCTGGCACCGTTCCTCTTCACCCTCTAAACAGCTGACTTTTCCCACCTGTCACCCACCTGCCACCTGCAGAAGTTCTCTGATGAGGTCATACAGAGGACTCATCCAGGATTTTGTGGACTGGTGCCAGCAGAACCACCTCCTGATTAATGCTGGAAAAACCAAGGAGCTGGTTGTGGACTTCTGTCGGCGCCCGCACGCTCCCCCATCGTCAATGAACATCCAGGGAAGGGACATTGAGATGGTGACATCTTATAAGTACCTGGGTGTTCATCTGAACAACAAACTGGACTGGACTCATAACACCACTGCACTTTATATAAAAGGACAGAGCAGCCTATCTGCTCAGGAGGCTGAGGTCTCTTGGGGTGCGGGGGGCACTCCTGAAGACCTATGACTCTGTTGTGGCCTCTGCCTTGTTCTATGGAGTAGTCTGCTGGGGGAGCATCATCACAGCAGCTGACAGGAAGAGGCTGGACAAACTCATCAGGAAGGCCAGCTCTGTCCTGGGATGTCCTCTGGAACAGGTGGAGGAGGTGGGGGAGAGGAGGATGACAGCCAAGCTGTCCTCCATGACAGACAATGCCTCCCACCCCCTCCAACACACACTCACTGCCCTGAGGAGCTCCATCAGTGATAGGATGCTTCATCCGAAGTGTGTGAAGGAGCAGTATCGCAGGTCATTCCTTCCTGCAGCCGTCAGACTGCACAACAGAAACTGCTCCAAGTAATCGGTACAATTATATGTATAATAATCTGTGTAATAGCTGAAATGAACATGTGAAACGATCTGTGCAATAACCTGTGCAATAATCTGTGCAATATTTCGGTACATAAAAGTCTGTCGGTACATAACAGTCTGTAAATACTATTCACAATTTTTTTAGGATGACGTTTCTCTTTCTGTCCCACCCTTTTGTATATACTTGCTGTGTTAACTTGAATGCACTTTTTTTTCCATTTTAACATTTTATCCATTTTTGATGCTGCTGTGAAATTGGAATTTCCCCTCGCAGGACAAATAAAGGCATATTGAATTGAATTCACACTCTCCAGTGATGATGTGTGGACCCTCATCAGTTTGCCTACCGACCAAACAGGGCAAGGGAGGATGCCATCTCCACAGCACGGCACTCCACCCTGACGAACCTGGACAACAACAACACCTACGCGAGGATGCTGTTCATTGACTTCAGCTCAGCATCCAACACAGTCATCCCCTCCAACCTGTTCAACAAACTCAGTGACCTTGGCATCAACACCTCCCTCTGCAACTGGACCCTGGACTTCCTGACCATCAGACCCCAGTCTGTTAGGTTAGACAACCACACCTCCACCACCCTGACCCTGAACACCAACATCCCACAGGGCTGTGTGCTGAGCCCTCTCCTCCCCTCCCTCTTCACCCACGACTGCGTGCCTGTGCACGGCTCTAACTCCATCATCAAGTTCGCAGACGACACCACAGTGATAGGCCTGATCAACAACAATGACGAGTCAGCATGCAGAGATGAGGTTTAGCAGCTGACGATGTACCCACAACAATCTGACCCTCAAGATAAGATAAGATTTTTTACTTTTATTGATCACTGCACACACGCATTCGTGAAATTATTTTCTCCGCTTTTGACCCATCCTGGTCCATCGTTCCTCCGCGGCAGACCAGGAGCGGTGGGCTGCCAGCCGCCAACCAACACCGGTGCCCGTGCCCGGGGACCACCGTTGGTCAGGCGGTGATCATCTTGCATGTTTTTAGTGGGGGTTATTTTAAAGAGGAAACCCCGGGTAAACACGGGGAGAACATGCAAACTCCACACAGAAAGGCCCCTTTTTTCCTCGAGCAGCAGGCACCGAAGACATGGTGGAGGACACCCCACCAGCACCCACAGCAGGATTTGAACCAGGGACCTTCTAGCTGTGAGGCAACAGTGTTACCACTTGTGCCACCGTGCTACCCAACACCAAGAAGACCAAGGAGCTCATCGTGGACTACAGGAAAGCTAAAGGCTGCAGTCACACCCCCATTCACATCGACGTGGCGGAGGTTGAACATGTCTCCAGCTTTAAGTTCCTGGGCGTCCACATCTCCGAGGACCTCTCCTGTACCCTCAACTCCTTCACCCCGATAAAGAAAGTTCCACAGTGCCTCTACTTCCTGAGGAGACTGAGGAAAGTTGACCTGGCTCTTCAGATCCTGGTCAACTTCTACCGCTGCACCATCGACAGCATCCTGACCCACTGCATCTCAGTCTGGTATGGCTGCTGCACGGCGTCCGCCCTGCAGTGCATCACTGGTGCCCAGCTAACTGCCATCGAGGACCTCCAGAACAAGCGGTGTCTAAGAAGGGTACGCAGCATCAGCAGAGACAGCTCCCACCCCAACCATGGACTGTTTGCCCCCCCCACCATCTGGCAGGAGGTTCAGGAGCCTCCGTTCTTGCACCAGCAGGCACAGGAACAGCTTCTTCCCAGAGCTGTTACCCTGCTGAACTCTGTCCCCTCATGCCAATTTATATTTTGGGATATTATGACTATTTGCACTTCTGGTTAGATGCTAAACAGCATTTCAGTGTCTCTGTGCTGCATTCTGACGATGACAATGAAGTTGAATCTGAATCTGAATCTGAGTACTTGTGCAGTCTCCCTTCCTGCCACGTGGAGAAAATTATATGAACAAGCAGCTGTACAATTTGCTACTGAACGAATAAATAATCCTTGTTTGTCCCAGTCTTTATATAAGATGATGCTCTGGGTAGGAGTTGTCAGTTTTTGAAGTGTAGACTACTGACCGAGGCAGAGATACAGAGACAATGTCTCTCTTGGACATCATACAATCATATCTCTTACTCTTGATTGGTGATTCTGTGACGGTTTGTTAGTGTGGACGGGGAATCTTGGTGCCTTAGGTGAAACTTAATCCAGCGCACCTCTATGTACTACATGTCCTTGTTGCCCCTTTGCACACTGTCCCAATATTTCCAGCCCTGTCATTTCAGCTACAGGTCTGGAATGTCGGTCCTCTTCTTCTACCACCCGAATCTCCCACTGCATCCATGCCATGATGCACCTCCAGATTAACTGGTGCAACCCTGGCCCAGTCTGACCTGGTTCATGCTCCTCATGTCATCTTGCATGAGCTGTTCTGAGCAATCCAAACAGATGCACCTCAGAATGAGGAATCTTGCAAAGATGGCATGAGTGTGACTTGCATGTATGGAGGGACCTGTAAGAAGCCACGTGGCCTTTAGAGCCACAACACCAAGATAAAATACTTTGGCAGGGAAGAAGGGGCACAAACACGCAGGGCTTCCCCTCATAGGCTGGAATAAGAGCAAGGCCAGAACAAGAATCCCACACTGCCCTAAACCTCAGAGTACATTAAGTTTTCTCTACAGTTAGGACGTGGACTTCACAGGTAACAGTTCCTGCTGCAGTCCACCATGAGCTCTTTGGTCTTGCTGATTCAGGTGAATTCAAGTTGTTGACATTTGTCATTTCATTTCTAGCTTCAAGCATGCTGCGTTTTTAACCAGTATTTTTATTTGGGGACAGCGTTCTAAATGTGCCTGTTTTATTTGATTGAATCAGGTTACTTTTCATGTTTATCGTCCTCTGCCTAAAACACAGACACCATAAGACCCCAAAACATGAAGAACTGTACTGTGTAACAACTGACTACACCAGTAGAACATGCATATATGACACCTGTTTATTTAATATGTATATAAAATATGTAATGTATATGTGAATCTTTTCCTTTAATGTTTAGTATATGAATCTTTTGCTTCATGTGTAGCATGTGAATCTTTTTCTCTTCAATGTTTAATATGTGAATCTTTTCTTAAATGTTTCATATGTAAACGTAGGGCGGCACGGTGGAACAAGCAGGTAGTGTGCGTGCCTCACAGCAAGAAGGTTGCCGGTTCGATCCCTGGGCGGGGCCTTTCTGTGTGAAGTTTGCATGTTCTTCCCGTGCACGCGTGGGTTCTCCCCGGGTACTCCGGCTTCCTCCCACAGACCAAAAACATGCTCATTAGGTTGATTGGTGACTCTAAATTGTCCGTAGGTGTGAGTGTGAGTGTGAATGGTTGTCTGTCTTTGCATGTTGCCCTGCAATCAGCTGGCGACCGGTCCAGGGTGTACCCCGCCTCTCGCCCGTTGAAGCTGGGATAGGCTCCAGCCCCCCCACAACCCCGAAAGGGATAGGCGGTATAGAAAATGGATGGATGGATGGCTGGATGGATGGCTGGATGGATGGATGGATGGATGGATGGATGGATGTAAACGTACTTCTGCTTTGGCAACAACATGTCTTTGTTCATGCCAATACAGCTATTTGAATTTGAATTTTGATAGTCCCTTGTCACCAAAGAAGTTTTTCAGACTACTCAAAACTCCTTTTTATCTTACGTGTGTTCAAAGACACGAACATATGGCAAGTAATAGTTGCTGCCATAGTGTTGCATGAATGACCTCTGCTGTTAGAAAATGAAACCTCAGCATGGAAGCACTTCATTATATTTCCAACAGACCTGCTTTCAGTTGACATGTAGACCGAGACATGACATACTGTGATATCAGCTGATATATCGGCCTCATTCACTGGTCCAGCTCTAACAGGTAAAATATTCCAAACCATCCCTGTTTTATACCACATCACCATCCGTGATCTGTTAGAGGAAGGAAGTCAGTTTAAAATCGCTGATAATTTAGAAAATTATCGACAGATAATAAAAAGGATTTGTATTTATTTTAATGAAACATGAGAAATAGAACCTTTAAAGAATAAAGATCTCTTATTACTGCGTTCCTTCACTTCCTAATCTTTCTGAAAACAAACCATTATCTTTCCTGTGGTCTCTTCACAGGAGCAAAAACACCAAAACAAAGGCCTGAAGCTGCTCTGTTCTGTAACCATGGCGGCAGAGTGTCCTCCCATGATTCCCTGGGCTGTGTGCCAAGTGGCCTGTTAGTGAAGCTTAGAGCCTCCGGAGTGTCCAAGTGTCCACAAAGACTCCTCTTGTGTTGTGTTACAGATGAAAATAGCTGTTGTTGATGAAGCCGATAAAAGGCTCCATCGGGGCTCATTACTGAGGAAGGATGAAGTAAACATGACGAAACCATCCATCAGGAGTCCCCACTGCCCCCCCGTCCACCAGACATCCTGTGGCCCCAACAATGACACATTAACACGTTGACCTGAAAGTCTGAAAGTCATCTTTGACCTGCAGAAGAAAATAAAGTCACCACTGTCCTTTGACTGATTGATGAACTGTGTTACCAGGCTGGTGTGTTTTCTTCATGAGGAGACACCAAGGACACAAAGTCCTCCTGCCAATGGACAACACAAGTGAGTTTAAACTAAGCACAACAGCAAAAGGCTTCAAAATGGTTCAGAGGGAGAAGATGCGGTTCTGTGATACATAGTGCATTCGTTTATGTTGTAGATCTACAGCATAACCATCAAAATAACTGCAGCTGCCTGTTCGGCTAAAGAATGGCTGGGACCTGAATGTTGTCCAGGTGGACTTTAAAACTGGATTTCTGCTAAAAACATATCAGTTTATGAACATAAACCAGTTCTGATGAGGTTCCCTTGCAGTCAATTATTAAAGGACTGTGACCGAGACACAAACTGAGGGCGCCATTTTACCTAAAACACAGCGTTGACATTTCCACACTGCAGTGTCTTCTCTGCCAACATGACAGTTACACACTGCAATGATACAACATCCTCTGATGTATCAGCCAATCATATTTATTGGTGTTGTTCTACTCAAAATCAGTGTGCGTGAAATGACCAGTTGTGATGACTTCACAGCTCTTCTTTAACAGTAATGATGTAACTCTGAGGCCCGTCAGACGAACTGTCCCCCATCAGACGAAGTGGGCGCACTCAGCGGCCCCAGCCTGTCACACTGTGGACGTTTGATGAATGGCTCATTTGTCGGGTACGATGTTGAAACACCACACAAAGAGAAATTATACGATTGTTTGGATCCCACATTTTTAGATGCTCTTGGGTAAACATCATTGAGAGAGGCCTTGTGTCAGAATCTAGTTTTAATACTTGTGATGTTTTAGTTCATATTAAGCTGGTGTGTACATGTTTTTAGATGACAATCTAAATTATATAATTTATGGTATGGAAGCCTTTCATGCCATAAACTGTGAGATGCTCTGGAACCAAAATTAGTTTTACATAGTGCTGTCAAAAATATCACGTTATTAACACGTTAACACAAAATCAATTTTAACGGCGTCATTTTTTTTATCACGAGATTAACACTCTTTGTGACCTAGTGAACTTGTAGTTTTTTGTAAGCTGTGGCCACTGCTAGTAACGTTAGAAAAACTACAGGATTGGATTGTAAACCGGAAACAAAACAATAGGCACGGCCCACGCACCTGTTTGGTCTTGTCTGCTCGCTAGCTGTAAAACAGTAGGCTACTGGTTTGTGTGGATGTCAAGCGTGAGACGCCGAAACGGATGCGAACAAGATTCTGAGTGGAAAGTTTAGTTTCAAAAAGTTGCCAGATGGGTCGACTGACAAGACCAAAGTTATCTGTGTGTGTTGTTGGTATGAACTGAGTTATCACCGCAGCACATCCAGTCTGAAATATCACTTGATGGCCAAACACACGGCGAATGTGAATTCTCCGCCGCCTCCTTGTCAAAACCAGGCGACAATGGATGGATTTCGACAGAGGTATATGGATGCTGTTACGTTCAAAGGAAACTTAAGAAAGGAAAGTTTAAGCCACAGGTCTCAAACTCATTCCACAAAGGGCCGAGTGGCTGAAGGTTTTCTTTCCAACCAAGCAGCAGCACACCAGACTTGACTCATTTCAGTAGCTGATCTCAGTCTACAGACAGCTGATTGGTCAGACTGCATGCTCTTGATTGGTTGGAGAAAAAACCAGCAGCCACACGGCCCTTTGTGGAATGAGTTTGAGAGGCCTGGTTTAAGCCATGGTTGATTCAACTGACATTTAGAATAAATAAAAATGTGCGATTAATTTGCGATTAATCGCAAGTTAACTATGACATTCATGAGATTAATTGCGATTAAATATTTTAATCAATTGACAGCACAAGTTTTACAGAAGAAATTTCAGATCTGTGGACACAAACTCACAATAACTTTGCTCTTCAGTCATTAAGCTTCATTCTGTCCATCTTACCTTAAAGATGAGAACTTTTTATTTGTATTAAGGTGCTTGCAAAATTTGAGTTTTCCATACTTACTTATTTTGATTGACACGGTGGAACTCTCAGTCTGGTTCTGTCTCCTCAGCCAATGGCAGTGTTGGACGGAGAGTATTAAAGTGCTGAGTCAGCGTTCAGCAGGGACAGGTGGATGGAGGAGACAGCAGCCGACATCAACCTGCAGACAGGACACGAACTGATGAACTGATGAACCCAAACACCAACAAGTAAAACCTGCTGAGAGCTAAACTGGTCAGGTTCAACGTTTCATGTTTGAGGCCTCACACGTTTTCTACGTTGTCTTATATTTTGATTTATAATTTTGATTTTGATGTTTTCAGTGAAATGAGTTCTCTCTTCAAAGTAAAAACCAGACAACCTGAGGGAAGGCCGTCCAGCTCGGCATTTGTGAGGTACGTTTGCCAAAATGTTCCATGATGTTGATATGCTGTCTTTACGTCAAAGTTCCCAGAAGCCAGAAGACGTGTTTACTGTCAAATGTTGGGACGAATGCTGCTGTGTGTTTCTGGGAGGCATGATTTCTGAGCACAACTGTTGCCATGTTGCGTCAGTTTGATTTCTGTATCTGAAAACCACAAACACATCCTCAGAGATCGTTACAAACTGTCCTGGTCAGGTCCTGGATGAAGACATGGAACGACTCCTTTTTCTCCTGCTGAAAGGTTCACCTCAGGAGGAGTAACAGAGGAGGAACCCTCGACAGTGATGGAAGGTTTGGAACAGAATTACAGTCTGGAGAAACACAAAGGCGATGTCTGACAAACCATAATAATAACTTGGAGTTTTCGGTCGAGTTTGGAGTAAAGAATGAGGGCTGAGAAGACAGAACATGCCTCCAGAAGCAGAAGCTCAGGCAGCATCACCAATGACACTAATAGGCCTAAAATGACAAGACAATCATTGGTTTGGGTTGGATGTTACTGCAGTAGATGTGCTGGATTTTCTGCCAAATAAATATGTAGAATATGTTGGCAGGTGGCAATGACTGAAAAAATGACGCATGTTAAAAACATGAATTCATTGTTTTTCACTTTTTTCAATGTTTTTGGTACTGAGTAACAGACGGGACAAAATCAAGGCAATGCACTAAGAAAGAGATCCTCCAAAGGCGCATCAGGTATGTGTCTGTTATCTGTCCAATCAGTGGACTGGATGATGAAGTCCTTATACTTACAGTATATTTGACATTATATTCTTAATATTGTTACTCAGTGTTGTCGTTCTGTTTCTCCATGTAGAAATTTGGTGACTGGTTCAGCTGTCTGTTCTGTAAATACATCAGTTACATCACATCACACAAAGAATAGAGAGTTTTCTATGTTGTGCAGATTATAAACTCCTCTGAGGTACATTTGTGAAAAATTGTGAGTTTAAGCTACAAACATGAAATTGATTTAGTAAATTAGATTCGGGTACTCGTCAGAGTGAAAACAGACTCCAGCCTCGTGGTTTGAGTTTCGGTGGTGGACCTGCTCTTTTGTTACAGCTCAATCGTTTCTAAAGATATTTTGTAGTAGAGGATCTTACAGAAACGCACTTTGTCTGGAAGTTAATATTCGAATCGGTTGGTCTCCCTCTTTTTACAGGCTGAAGTAAAACCCAGAGAGAGGAGGTTTCACGAAGACCGGAGGATGGAGAACGACTCCTCACACAAACATTTCATCCTCAATGGTTTCGATGAACTCGGGGCTCTGAGGCCCGTCCTCTTCGTCCCTTTCTTCCTCATGTTTGTTGTGTCTCTGTCGGCCAACTCCCTGCTGCTGTACGTCATCGTGTCTCAGAGAAGCCTCCACTCGCCGATGTGCATCCTCATCGCCGGCATGGCCTGTGTAGACCTGAGCCTCCCGCTGTTCTTCGTCCCCAACATGCTGCTGAGCTTCTTGTTTGACTGGAGGGGAATCTCTCTGATTGGCTGCCTGGTTCAGATGCACTTCATCCACTTTGTTGCATCTTTCCAGTCCACGTTGCTGGTATGGATGGCGCTCGACCGCTACTTCGCCATCTGCACGCCGCTTCAGTACCATGAACGCATGGCGTTACCGAGATTCCTCAAGTTCATGATCCCACTTGTGGTCCGAAACGTTGTCATGATTACACTGTTTGTGAGTTTGGCAGGAACATTATCATTCTGTGCTGCAAATGTGATAAACCACTGTTTCTGCGAGCACATGGCGTTAGTGAGGCTGGCCTGTGGAAACACCACCATCAACAACCTGACGGGGTTACTGACTTTATTCCTCAATCCTGTGGCAGACTTCATCTTTATTGCAGCCTCTTATGTGGTGATATTCAGCTCTGTGCTGAGGTCCGGCAGGTCAGGGGTCAAGGCGCTCCACACCTGCATCACCCACATCGTGGTCATCACCGTCAGCCTGACCATCGCACTTGTTGCTTTCCTGTCATATCGGATCAGAAACGATCTTCCTGCAGCCGTTCGGGTTTTCATCAGCACCATGTACCTGTTGTTCCCGAGCTGCTTCAACCCGATCATCTACGGCATCAGAACCGCAGAGATCCGGCAGCACGTCCTGAAGACGCTGACGTGGTGCCGCTTCGTCCGAACAGTTCCCCATTCTTAAGAAACTGTTAGAAATCTAGAATGTAAAATGGTTATATTATATAAAACCCATTTCTACGAGGAAAACAAAAAACTGATCAGAAGTTAATAATGAGGACGATGAAACTGAGTGAACGGTTCAGAGGTAGGACTGAGGACACTCGCAGGTAACGCTTTACTACTGGACTTCTGTGAAAAGCACAAACTGTCCATAACAAACAGCACATTTGAGCTTGAGGTTACTGGAAAGTTCAAGGTGGAGCTGGAGTCCTCGTTAAGATGAGGCAGTGGGCATCCCACCCCCATCAATCCATCCACTGAATGTACAATCTGTGGACAAGATGGATGAGCTGCTGCCCTGCGCTTCACCAAAGCCTGGCTCAGGGAGCAAATCCTGGACACAACACCACATCAGCCGAGATTCCACCTGCTCCGTGCAGACCACATGACGGAGCTAACAGGACAAATGAAAGCAATGAATCTGCTTCTACAGGAATGGCGGTTGGTGTCCTGATATCAGTGTTCAAGGAATCATGGATTACTCACTCACGGACCGTTTTCATAGACCCATTTTATTCACCACAGAGTATTCGTTGTTTATTCTTGTTGATGTTTACATCCCACATCAGGTCGGTGTTAGTGAAACGTTACCACACCTGTCCGACCAGATAACTAACATGGAGCATCTTCAATCTCTTTTTCGTCATTTTGTTTTATTTTTAGCAGCACTTGGCTCTTCACTGCTATGATTGCGCCCTCTGCTGTTTTAACAGAAACAAAGGGAGATAGTAAATAACCATGTAATGTCGTGGTAGACAGCGTCACAGTCCGACAGCGGCATCGAGCCATATTTCTACCTCAATATCACGACACTCAATATATCGTTACACCCTATTATACGCATACACGTGGCATATACTTATACACTGTACTACGTATACTAAATATCAGGGTTCTCAAAACTAATTACTTAAAGGTCCCCATCTGATTTTTGTTCAAGGTAAGAGGTCCAGAACGATTAGCAATAACAAAATAATACATAATCAATGAATTAACATCACATCTCTCCTGATTGGGCAGCATGAAATTGAGGTAACGAGCAAGGGTGTTTCACGTCCCAGGGTTGGTACCACAGCAACTAATGAATTTTAGGTTCGATGTCACTCAATTCCTGCAAAATACAGAGCAATTGGTTCGGAGGAATGAAGACATGAACCCAGGGGCGTCAATTGGGTATGGCAAGGTATGGCAGCTGCCACACGTTGGCTCCAGGGGATAATGAAAATGTTCATTTAAAAAAATATTAAATTTATTACTCTGTGTCAATTTGTATTGATTACTCTATTATTTAATACATACATATTAACTACAAATGAAAATCAGATCAACAAAATCAATTTCTCAGACTCTGGGTATTATCAGGTATTATCGTTATCATAACGTATCCCCCTCCATCTCTTGAAATGTGGTATCTCCCAGACAATAGCTGTTAGAGCGGGGTCAAAGTTATCGTGGCTTTCTTTGCTAAGCTAACTAATTATGCTAAAATGAAAAGGAAGCAGAAAACTTTGGAGGGATTTTTCACCCAAAAAAAAGTCAACTGATGATGGGTCCAACAACAAAAATGTTGGCCCAACAGCGGAGGGAGGAGGACCAGGTGAGGCTGTTAACGAGCCTGTTAACATCAGCGGTGCAGGTGCTAGCGTGGCTAGCATGGAGACGGAGACCATTGAACTTCCTTGAACTTGAGATGAAGGATGTGGAGGAGAAAACCATCATGTTGGCTCTGATACGACTCAACACCATGTCTGTTGCCTTTTCAGAGGTGATCAAACTATTTCAGATTGCAGCAACAATACCAGTTTCCACTGCATCAAGCGAGAGATTTTTCTCCGTTTTAAAACGAGTGAAAACATACTTGAGGACCACTATGGGGGATGACAGACTGACGCACCTGATGTTGATGGCTGTTGAGCCTGCCCTCGTGAAGTCACTGGACCCAGATGAACTTGTAAATGACTTTGCCGGTGTGAGACCTCGGCGTTATCCACTGGTGGATTAATTATGCAAGTTCAACTTAAGATATATCACACAAACCGCTAAATCTGTTTGTGCTTTCTCTCTTCTCCCTCCCTCACTCCCTCCCTCTCCTCTCTCTTCTCTCTCCTCTTTGCATTTGGACTTTAACAGCTTTACGTTTACCTGTATGTTCATGTGATATTGTTGGAATTACAGTTAATGAAGTGAACAGAATAAGCGGAATTGCGTTTGTCAGAAAGGCTATTACTGCTCTATAACCTCCCGCTATCCATGGTGCTGAAAATGGATGCATTAAGACGCATTTGACTGAACTGATGAACACGTACGTGTATGTGTGTGTTTGTGTAGCGGGATGTGAGTGAGACTGCATTTGAAAAAGTTAAATTTTTCATAAGCTACATAGCAGACTTTTGTGATGATTATTTGGTGGGCACGCCGTGTATAATGCGCATAATACTGTAGTTAAGTCATGTGACTAGTAACCTTGCCATACCTTAGCTTTGGCTGAATTGACGCCACTGCACGAACCCCTCGCTTTTCTTACCAGATTTCCTCTGTTTATTACAAGATTTTAGAAAAAATTTAAAATAAATAAATAAATAAATAACAGTAAAACAGTAAAATACAATTTACAATGAATATTAAAACTTTCCCTTGTGCAAGAATGTGTCTTTGTGTCAATGTCCATAGTTTGGTCCATTGTCCCTGCTTCACTTCAATAGGGCACATCAGTGTGATTTTCCTTCTCTTTAGCGACCGCGTGGCATGGTGGTAACACTGTCGCCTCACAGCTAGAAGGTCCCGGTTCGATTCCCGTTGTGGGCGCTGGGAGGCGTGTCCTGCACCGTGCCTTTGGTGCCTGCTGCTCGAGGAAAGGGGCCTTTCTGTGTGGAGTTTGCATGTTCACCCCGTGCTCACCTGGGGTATCCTCCATAAAATACCCTCACTAAAAACATGCGAGAAGACCACCACCTGACCAATGGTGACGAAGAGAACTGGGTCCCTGGGCGCTGGTCGGATGGCAGCCCGCCGCTCCTGGTCTGCCGCGGAGGAAGGACGACCAGGATGGGTTAAATGCGGAGGACAGATTTCACCAATTGCATGGCGTGTTCAGCGTGTCTGTAAACGTGTGACAAATAAAGGGGATTGTCCCTCTGATTCTTCTTCTTCTTCTTCTTCTAGCTCACAGTCAGCTCCACCACTCTGACCCAAATCAACATCTGTTTGTGTTTGTTCAAGTGCATGTTTCAGCATCTGTGCGAGTCCCATTACTACTGTGACATAGTGCAGTTAAATCAGATTACACATCACAGGCTCTGCTAATTTACTGAGTAACAACAGTTAACACACTGTTCGCTCTGAAACACTGAACACACCACGCAGGGAATATCCATTAACTCAACACACAGGGCACGTTTGGTTCACAACTTAAACTTCAGTTTAAAACGTTTCTGCAGTGAACTTATCCAGAACTATTATTACCATCCTGTCAGTAGAAATAACGCCATACAAACCATCTGTCGGGTGTTCAGGGCCGTCAGCACTGAAAATACCGCTGTACAACACACACGCGCTCGCTGATGATGTGCTCCGCTTCTCAACGCGGCAATCGCCATTTTTTTTTTTTTTTTAATTTAACGTCGCTGCTCGCGACTCTACACTCAACTCTAAACTAAATTTAGATTCAAACCTGCTAACACACTAATCACACACTGATCACACACTGATCACACACGGCCGACATGAAGTTTAGTTTTAGGAGGTGATTCCCCTTTTCAGGACTTTCACAGAGTACTGACCTGAAAAACAGATGAATCGATCCGGAGGAATGAAGACCTGAACCACTCGCTTTTCTTCCCAAAGGGTGCTTTTCATTACATTTAATTGTGCCTCCTCGTCTCCTCTCTCCTTCGTCGACCCGGAAGTCGTTTCCCCTCCGCCATGATGAAGGATCTTCCAATTGCTTAAATGCACCTGAAGGAGACGAGGAGCGAGGAGAGAGGAGGCTTCTGAAGGAGATCAGAGTGAGGACACACCGGTGTATCCTACGAAGTCTTTATTATTTAAGGGGCGTGTCGTATGTGGCGCACGTTTGAATCATGGCGGGAGCAGGTCTTCACAAATGTCATCCTGATTCTTGTTTCAACTGTGTCCTTTTAACAACTGTCTCTGTCACCAAGAAATGAATGAAAATTCTTGGTATATTACGGTTTTTTAAAGTGAGGCTACAAGGCTGCTGGTTTAATCTACCGCACAGCCGTCCTCTGTTACGCCTCTAACGGCATTTAATTGAAACCTCATCAATAGCAATCAGGAGTAGAACAGTGTGACTGCAGATCTGACCATAATATCACGTTTTACAGCTTTTACAGCTGTGCAAACGTCATCAGTCAGTGACGTCGCTTCGGACTGACGCTGTGGAGCGAGGATTTTTCATTTCGGAGTTTCGTCTCCTCCGTCCTCACGTCCCTTCCTCGCATCCCTCTTTCATGTCCTCGCTGGGCGGAGCTAAGACGCGAGGAGAGGAAGCGAGTGGAGGAGACGAGGAGACCAATTTATGGAATGAAAAGCACCCAAAGTTCCTCTGGCGGGAGGACGGAGGTCCCCACCTTAGGACACCGGGGCGCAACTCCACCTGAGCCAATTGGTTCCGCACTTCTGTCCCCGAGACCTTCATCTCTCAGCAAATGTGAAATTAATGACGTGTAGAAATGTTTGTTCTCTTGTTGCTCGTTAAATAATCCTCGCTTGTTACAGGCAACAAAAATAAAGTGCTCAAGAATATTTACAATAATAATGATATGGAAATAATAATTTTCACAGAAGCGATTGCACATTTTGAGTGCACCACAGATGCCTCTTGCATCTGATTGGCAGGCTTCGTGATTTATGCAGAGGACAGGTGAGTAATGAAATACAGACTTTTTGCCAGCGGCCGACAAGCTGATTGAGCACTGCCTTGCAGGACAGACTGGACCTCTTCCAGTAACATTAGATGTGTGAATTCATGGATAGTCTGTGGGCCAGATGGGAATGTGGTGGGCTGGATGGGACCCGCAGGCCTCCAGCTGACAAAACGAGCTAAGTCCAGACTGACTTGCTGCTCGGTCTGGATGTGACCATGAGAACTGTGAGTTTGTCAGTGTGACAGTTTGCCTCACCTGCATGTGAAAAGCACCTGTGTGTATGAAGGTGCAGTACCAGCACAGAAGACCAGGGTTTGATCCTCGTGTGAAACCAGTGTGGGCTCCTGTCTGAAAGTCCGTGCTGAGCAGCTGTCCCCATCAGATCCTCAACAGATCGCTGGCACTGTGGGAAGCATGCGGTCCCTACAGCGGCCTCCAAGACTTTGTCAGCACCCTGAACTTGGAGCTCGTCAGTGTTGACACTGTGAGCAGCAGCTGGAGTAACTGAACATTTTAAGAAATATTATGAGTATAAAATGCTTGAATTTATAAGAAAACCACTCCACACTTAATGTCCTATTTTGGCTGCCACGTGGCAAGGTGTTGGACTTTGCAGCCAATGGCAGCGTCAGGTGGGGGGTATTAAAAGTGCTGAGTCAAAGGTTCAGCAGGGACAG
The DNA here is from genome assembly GCF_039877785.1 of Chaetodon trifascialis. Lineage (NCBI taxonomy): Eukaryota > Metazoa > Chordata > Actinopteri > Chaetodontiformes > Chaetodontidae > Chaetodon > Chaetodon trifascialis. The sequence goes on along the minus strand of NC_092064.1, from coordinate 29,711,343 downwards.
GCGGATGGAGGACAGTCAGCCGCTGACATCAACGCACTGCAGACGAGACACTCTCAGGGACGACGTCTCAAACATCAGCGACAAGATAGAAGCTGCTGATTTGTTGTCTGCAGAGCAGAACTGTGGGCAGCTCATACCTGAGACACTCAGTCAATGTCATGTCTTCACTCTGATCTGCTTTTAAGACACGTGATTCACTGAAAATGAAGTATTTGAATGGATTTCAAAGATGTTTCAGCTTTGTGACACCAAACCGCCTGAAGAGAGACGATGCACCGCCGCCTTTTGGGAGGTTTGTTTGTTCAAATGCTTCATGGAGTTTATGTTTATGTTGTTTTTCCTCAGACAAATATTATTGTTGGCTCATTTCAAAGCTTCCATTCAGCCAGCAAACAAATGTCCTGCGAGGGTTTTGCTTATATTTGTGGCTTGTCAGCCTCCTCTGGATTCACCACAGTGCCTGCTGTTCTGTTGATGCAAAGATTGAACTGCTCTGAACTGCAGACCTGAAGGTGCTGGATCCAGTGCAGGTGACCTTGAGCCAATAAAAGCCTTGTAAAAGATGTGATGTGTCATATATGTTACATATAATAACTGTTTGAAATAGTGTTTTAGTTACCATATTTCAGGCTCAAGAGGAGCTTTAAAGGTTCCATCTGTCATGTTGTCTTATTTTCTCAAAGCACGTGAAAACTGAGGAAGCAGTTCAACATTTTTTCCAACGCAAATCAACTTTTTAAAGAATCCGTCATGGAAATGTCAGCATCTCTCAACAAGAGAAGATTCCACATGGCGGCTCTTTAACCACAGAACTGTAGATAACGGTTGTTTCTCAGCTGATTGTGACTGAAAATGTGAACATCTGTGTTGATTGATGTAAACAGACCTACAGCTGCATCCGAAAACACTGGTCATTGAATGATTTGGTTGTTGTGGTAAAACTCTTGTAATATACTTACATCATCAAAAGTGAGAGTGCTCCGTGTGGAAAATGCACATTTCCAGGGTCTCGTATCATTGATGTAAACGTCTCAGCTGCAGCATTAGCAGCAGTCACTGAGGCCTGTTAGGAGACCACTCAGTATCTATCAATCTATAGCAGCCATCATCTCCTGAAGAATCCATCTGAAGTCTCACAGCGAGGGCCTGAGAGCTCTATGAGAGCTTTGCTTTCCAACTTTGAGGGATTACTGACTTTATTCCAACATCTCACTTTGCTTGGCTGTTCCAGAAGGCTCGCCTCTGAACTCTAACACATAGAACAGCTGCAGTTTGGCCTCAGATATTATTAATACCACCAACTAACCCTCCGCATATTTCTCTTTGCTTGAAACGTTACCAATGAGTTTGGACTGTAGCTCCTCAGGATCACAGCAGCCTGACCCTGAGTGTCTGTCACAGCGAAGGTGTCCTCACAGATCTTTCCTTTTTGATGTTTGGTGTGTGTGTGTGTGTGTGTGTGTGTGTGTGTGTGTGTGTGTGTGTGTGTGTGTGTGTGTGTGTGTGTGTGTGTGCGTGTGTGTGTGTGTGTGTATTACAGATTGTGTGTTTGAAAAAGCGACTGAACATTTTAAAATGTCTGTCTGTTTTCAGGCTGATGAAAGTAAAACCAGAGAGAGGAGGTTTTAGGAGATGGAGCCGCTGAGGGCGAACGACTCCTCACACAAACATTTCATCCTCAATGGTTTCGATGAACTCGGGGCTCTGAGGCCCGTCCTCTTCGTCCCTTTCTTCCTCATGTTTGTTGCGTCTCTGTCGGCCAACTCCCTGCTGCTGTACGTCATCGTGTCTCAGAGAAGCCTCCACTCGCCGATGTGCATCCTCATCGCCGGCATGGCCTGTGTAGACCTGAGCCTCCCGCTGTTCATCGTCCCCAACATGCTGCTGAGCTTCCTGTTTGACTGGAGGGGGATCTCTCTGATTGGCTTCCTGGTTCAGATGCACTTCATCCACTTTGTTGGAGCATTTCAGTCCACGTTGCTGGTATGGATGGCGCTGGACCGCTACTTCGCCATCTGCACGCCGCTTCAGTACCATGAACGCATGGCGTTACCGAGATTCCTCAAGTTCATGATCCCACTTGTGGTCCGAAACGTTGTCATGATTACACTGTTTGTGAGTTTGGCAGGAACATTATCATTCTGTGCTGCAAATGTGATAAACCACTGTTTCTGCGAGCACATGGCGTTAGTGAGGCTGGCCTGTGGAAACACCACCATCAACAACCTGGTAGGGCTGCTGACCGCGTTCCTCATCCCTGTGGCAGACTTCATCTTCATCACCGTCTCTTATGTGGCGATATTCAGCTCTGTGCTGAGGTCCGGCAGGTCAGGGGTCAAGGCGCTCCACACCTGCATCACCCACATCGTGGTCATCACCGTCAGCCTGACCATCGCACTTGTTGCTTTCCTGTCGTATCGGATCAGAAACGATCTTCCTGCAGCCGTTCGGGCTTTCATCAGCACCATGTACCTGTTGTTCCCGAGCTGCTTCAACCCGATCATCTACGGCATCAGAACCGCAGAGATCCGGCAGCACGTCCTGAAGACGCTGACGTGCTGCCGCTTCGTCCGAACAGTTCCCCATTCTTAAAAATGAGCAGTTAAAAATGTTTCATATGGAGTATCACTATTGTACAAATGCCCATGTATTCCACAACAAGAAGTTAGGATTCTCAAAAATAAGACTGATCAAGATTAGGACTCCTCCTTGAACTGCCACCTTATCGTGGTGGAGGAGTTTGAGTACCCGAATGATCCTAGAGGCTATGTTGTCCGGGGCTTAATGCCCCTGGTAGGGTCTCCCAAGGCAAACAGGTTCTAGGTGACGGGTCAGACTAAGAGCAGTTCAAGAAGCCCCTTATGAAAGAAATTAAAGCAAGGAAGCGTACGTCGCCCGGATTGGCGTCACCGGGGCCCCGCCCTGGAGCCAGGCCTGGGGTTGGGGCTCGCAGGCGAGCGCCTGGTGGCCGGGTCTTTGCCCACGGGACCCGGCCGGGCACAGCCCGAAGGAGCGACGTGGGCCCGCCTTCCCGTAGGCCCACCACCCGCAGGAAGGATCAGAAGGGGCCGGTGCTATGTGGAATGGGTAGCAGTCGTGGGCGGGGGCCCCGACGACCCAAATCCTGGACAACGACTCTGGCTATGGGGACATGGAATGTCACCTCACTGTGGGGGAAAGAGCCTGAGCTAGTGCGGGAGGTTGAGCGGTACCGGCTAGAGATAGTCGGGCTCACCTCCACGCACAGTCTGGGCTCGGGAACCCAACTCCTTGAGAGAGGCTGGACTCTCTTCTACTCTGGAGTTGCCCGCGGTGAGAGGCGGCGAGCTGGTGTGGGCTTGCTTATAGCCCCCCAGCTCAGCCGCCATGTGTTGGAGTTCTCCCCGCTGAGCGAGAGGGTCGCTTCCCTGCGCCTTCGGGTTGGGGATAGGTCTCTCACTATTGTTTCGGCCTACGGGCCGAACAGTAGCGTAGAGTACCCGGCCTTCTTGGAGTCCCTGGGAGGGGTACTGGAAAGTGCTCCAACCGGGGACTCCATTGTTCTGCTGGGAGACTTCAATGCTCACGTGGGCAGCGACAGTGACACCTGGAGGGGAGTGATTGGGAGGAACGGCCTCCCCGATCTGAACCCGAGTGGTGTTCTGTTATTGGATTTCTGTGCTAGTCACAGTTTGTCCATAACGAACACCATGTTCGAGCATAAGGGTGTCCATCAGTGCACGTGGCACCAGGACACCCTAGGCCGGAGGTCAATGATCGACTTTGTAGTCGTATCATCTGACCTTCGGCGGTATGTCTTGGACACTCGGGTAAAGAGAGGGGCTGAGCTGTCAACTGATCACCACCTGGTGGTGAGTTGGATTCGCTGGCAGGGGAAGAAGCGGGACAGACTTGGCAGACCCAAACGTACCGTGAGGGTCTGTTGGGAACGTCTGGCGGAACCCGCTGTCAGGGAAGTTTTCAACTCCCACCTCCGGGAGAGCTTCAACCAGATCCCGAGGGAGGTTGGAGACATTGAGTCCGAATGGACCATGTTCTCCACTTCCATTGTTGATGCAGCCGTCCATAGCTGTGGCCGTAAAGTCGGCGGTGCCTGTCGTGGCGGCAACCCCCGAACCCGGTGGTGGACACCGGAAGTAAGGGATGCCGTCAAGCTGAAGAAGGAGTCCTATCGGGCCTGGTTGGCTCATAGGACTCCTGAGGCAGCTGATGGGTACCGGCAGACCAAGCGTGCGGCAGCTCGGGCGGTTGTAGAAGCAAAAACTCGGGTCTGGGAGGAGTTCGGGGAGGCCATGGAGGAGGACTACCGGTTGGCCTCGAGGAAATTCTGGCAAACCGTTCGGCGCCTCAGGAGGGGGAAGCAGCTTTCTGTCAACACTGTTTACAGTGGAGGTGGGGAGCTGTTGACCTCGACTGGGGATATTGTCGGGCGGTGGAAGGAATACTTCGAGGATCTCCTCAATCCCTCTGTCATGTCTTCCGTAGAGGAAGCAGAGACTGGGGACTTGGAGGTCGATTCATTCATCACCGGGGCTGAAGTCACTGAGGCAGTTCGCAAGCTCCTCGGTGGCAAAGCGCCGGGGGTGGATGAGATCCGCCCTGAGTACCTCAAGTCTCTGGATGTTGTAGGACTGTCTTGGTTGACACGCCTCTGCAGCATCGCGTGGCAGACGGGGACAGTGCCTCTGGACTGGCAGACTGGGGTGGTGGTCCCTCTTTTTAAAAAGGGGGACCGGAGGGTGTGTTCCAACTATCGGGGGATCACACTCCTCAGCCTCCCTGGTAAAGTCTATTCCAGGGTACTGGAGAGGAGAATCCGGCCGATAGTCGAACCCCGGATTCAAGAGGAACAATGCGGTTTTCGTCCTGGCCGTGGAACACTGGACCAGCTCTATACCCTCCGCAGGGTGCTTGAGGGTTCATGGGAGTTTGCCCAAACAGTCCACATGTGCTTCGTGGACTTGGAGAAGGCATTCGACCGTGTCCCTCGCGTCATTCTGTGGGAGGTGCTCCAGGAGTATGGGGTTGGAGGCCCTCTGTTGAGGGCTGTACAGTCCCTGTACAACCGGAGCAGGAGCTTGGTCCGCATTGCCGGCAGTAAGTCGGACCTGTTCCCAGTGCATGTTGGACTCCGGCAGGGCTGCCCTATGTCACCGGTTCTGTTCATCATTTTTATGGACAGGATTTCTAGGCGCAGCCAGGGGCCGGAGGGGGTTCGGTTCGGGGGCCGGCAGATTTCGTCTCTGCTTTTCGCGGATGATGTTGTCTTGTTGGCTTCCTCGAGCCAGGACCTTCAGCATGCGCTGGGGCGGTTCGCAGCCGAGTGTGAAGCAGCTGGGATGAGAGTTAGCACCTCCAAGTCCGAGGCCATGGTTCTCGACCGGAAAAAGGTGGCTTGCTCCCTTCAGGTTGGAGGAGAGTTCCTGCCTCAAGTGGAGGAGTTTAAGTATCTTGGGATCCTGTTCACGAGTGAGGGAAGGATGGAACGTGAGATTGACAGGCGGATCGGTGCAGCGGCTGCAGTAATGCGGTCGCTGTATCGGTCTGTCGTGGTAAAGAAGGAGCTGAGCCGAAAGGCGAAGCTCTCGATTTACCGGTCAATCTACGTTCCTACCCTCACCTATGGTCATGAACTTTGGGTCATGACCGAAAGAACGAGGTCCCGGATACAAGCGGCTGAAATGAGTTTCCTCCGCAGGGTGGCGGAGCGCTCCCTTAGAGATAGGGTGAGGAGCTCTGTCACCCGGGAGGAGCTCAGAGTAGAGTCGCTGCTCCTCCGCATCGAGAGGAGTCAGCTGAGGTGGCTCGGGCATCTCTATCGGATGCCCCCTGGACGCCTCCCTAGGGAGGTGTTCCAGGCATGTCCCACCGGGAGGAGGCCCCGGGGAAGACCCAGGACACGCTGGGGTGACTACGTCACTCGGCTGGCCTGGGAACGCCTCGGGATCCCCCCGGAAGAGTTGGAGGAAGTGTCCGGGGAGAGGGAAGTCTGGGCGTCCCTGCTCAGACTGCTCCCCCCGCAACCCGGCCCCGGATAAGCGGAAGATAATGGATGGATGGAAGATTAGGATCATCTGAGAGGTGTAGCCTAACTAAACTTGCCTGAACCTCATCCCACTTAAATAATGGTCAGTTGACGTAGAAAACAAAAGACCATTAATGTATATTTTCATGAGTTTTGCAATCAAATCTGACACTTTTCACAAGCCATAACTCTGAGTTTCCATTGTAACGCCAGAGGGCTGAACCAGTACCTGCAACAATCATAAGCACCACACAAAATTTTAATGTGATGGAAATGTCGCCATCCTGTGGTGGTCAGAGGCACTAAAGGACTACACTCAGTGCTGGCAAGAAGATATTCAGATTTTCAAGGTCTGCAGGTGGAGGCTGAAATCTTTGCTGCTTTTCCTTTAGAGTTTAAATGTGGCTTTGAGCAGCACAGGGAGTCTGATGTCAGTCACTATAGAACTGCATATGCATGTATATATATGTATGTGTGTGTGTGTGTGTGTGTGTGTGTGTGTGTGTGTGTGTGTGTGTGTGTGTGTGTGTGTGTGTGTGTGTGTGTGTCTGTGTGTCTGTGTGTGTATAGCAATATAAGATGGCATATGTATGTAATAACAAGAGAAATATGACTAATAATAACAGCAGCTGCAGTCTAAGCCTGTATAACCAGGGGCTGGTCCAAGGCAAGCCTGACCTGGCAATTACATGTCAGATTGTTAAGTAGGTGTCCATTATCAGGTATTATTTCACAGTTTATTTATCACAACGGCAAGACAGTAGACAACATGAGTGATTTTATTGTTTCCTTTAACCTATTTGGTGAGTTTGATCATTTTGAAGACTGGGATGCAGCAGAAGAGAAAGAGAGAAGAGAATATAAGAAGAAGGAGATGCGACACAAGGAGGTGACACCGGAGGAACTGAACAATTTAGAGGATGACGAGGACGAGGTAAACACAAAGAAAACCACGAAATGGACAGTTAAAACATTAAGAGACTTGCAGTCGCCCTCTGAAATGATACTTTGTATCACGTAACATAACGTTAAGCAGTCATCTCACAAGCGGGATAATGCCCTGTTACAGGCCAAGAATTAAGGCCTGTATTTTATTTTGAAAGTGGTTCAGTCCCTTTGTTGTGCTGATTGCCTGTGTTCATTTGCAGGTGTGTGCAGGGTTTAAAAGCCATGGCCACACCTCTTTCTCTCTCTCTCTTCATTCCCCCACAGGTCCAGGTCAGAGCCTGACAGGCTGCAGCTGAGACCCACATTTAGCTCTTTTCAGTTGGTCATTTTTACAAAATAAACCTCTTGTCAAGCTTCACCTTGTGGCTGTGTGTTGCTCATTGTGTTGCTTCCCTTTGAGCCAGGGTCGTAACATGCCCTTCAAGGTGTCCATTATCAGAAATGAATGGACGACGCGGAGGCGTGAACCATCCGGCGCAAAGCGGAGGACGGTTGCTTCCGCGAAGTCTTACTTAAAGGACACCCTGCAGCCAATCAGAACTGAGTATTCAGCCAGACTTTGGTATCCGCTGCAATATCCAGGGGTTGGACTTGTCAGGTACGTCTGACCTGTCCAGTCTCGCGGGCTGGGACTTGGCCACATTGTTCTATTGAAAATGTATTGCAACACAGAACAGTGCATCAAAAATCCAAATAAACTTCTGTCCAGATCAATCCAGATTCCTCGTGGGAATTTTGGCGAGGATGAGTTCAAAAGTGCAGCGGTGGAAATCTTTGGTTTGCACATAAGTGAAAATGACAAAAATTCATCTAAGCAACATCTGGCACGACCAGAACAGAGCACGTATCCGACAGACAGAAGCAGTCTGAGCCTTCGTCCCTCTGGGCTCCACTCTGACATGGAGCACTTTGAACACTGGCTTCAAAAGTGCATTTAAAACTGAACTTTCAATACCAGTTCCTCATTTTGACGGTGTGATGCTGCTGCTCTGTGGGGTTTCATCACACTGACAGGATGACGAGATGCTGAACTCTGTCTCCGCAGCCAATGGCAGCGTGTCGGGGTTAGTGGCAGGGCTGGACGGAGGGTATTAAAGTGCTGAGTCAGCAGGGAGGGGTGGCTGGAGGACAGCTGACGACCTGCAGACGAGATGCTGAACTGTGAGCAGCTCTTCAGACTGAACTCTTCATGTTCAAACCGTGAAACACTCGGACAGATCAGGGAGATCATTTCACCTCCAAAATAACACATTTATCATAAATCTTGATTCTTGTTTGCATGTTGTGGGAAGCTGCGCTCTTCTGTTCTTTCTAGATACTGATTTCTGGAAAACTTCTGGAACCTGAACAGGAAACGACTGCGATTATTTCACCCCGTTAGCAAAATCCTTTGATTGATTTCAGTGTGTTTTCACCCTGAGGAGACGTGATCCACCTCTGCTCTTTGTGAGGTTTGTTTGCTATAATAATTCATGGTGGTTCGATATTTGTTGCTGAGACACATCACTGAATGACAGTGTTGTATTTCTGACATGAATCCTCAGCCTCCCCTGAAGTCATCACTGTGTCTCATGTTGTTCACATTTCTTCGACTCTCGTAATGATTTGGGGGGCTGCTTCCTTTTGTTGTTCAAACTTTAAGACTACAGCTTCTAAAACCCATAAAATGTTCAAACATTCAGAGAACAGACAAGTGAAAATGTTCCAGGTGCCCGTCAGATCCAGAAAGCACCTAAAGGCCTGCTGAGGAAACTCTTTCTCGTGGGGCTCAATGAAGAAAAATAATTCCTCTGAATCCTGATGTCTGAGGCGCCCTCTGTGCTCAGAAGCTCCATTCAGATTCCACACTGACCATCAGGGAAAGAAAGTAGAAACTTTAAATGTGTGAGTTGATTTTTTGTGAATCGTGTTGAATCCTCCTCACAGCTCTTTACTTCAGCCTTCAGCGTCTGCATGCAGCTACAGTTAGAAATAACTAAAAGTCAGAAACATTGTTCAGTCCAGTGAACGCTGACAACCTGATTCAACATGTATGTGAGGCTCTGAAAAACAGCTGGAGCCTCTTGACTTTCACACCTTATTGTTCACTAAATATTGGACCCAAATACTGAAGGTCTGGCTGAAACTGATGTAAGTCGATCACCTGATGCTTCACCAGTCTGTTGAACTACCTGTCTGTCTGTTTGTGGTGGTGAGCTGCTCTATCGTTGGATTACAGAAACATCATTTACAGCAGAAGTCAATGAACTGTTCAAATGTCTGTCTGTTTTCAGGCTGATGAAAGTAAAACCAGAGAGAGGAGGTTTTAGGAGATGGAGCCGCTGAGGGCGAACGACTCCTCACACAAACATTTCATCCTCAATGGTTTCGATGAACTCGGGGCTCTGAGGCCCGTCCTCTTCGTCCCTTTCTTCCTCATGTTTGTTGCGTCTCTGTCGGCCAACTCCCTGCTGCTGTACGTCATCGTGTCTCAGAGAAGCCTCCACTCGCCGATGTGCATCCTCATCGCCGGCATGGCCTGTGTAGACCTGAGCCTCCCGCTGTTCTTCGTCCCCAACATGCTGCTGAGCTTCCTGTTTGACTGGAGGGGGATCTCTCTGATTGGCTGCCTGGTTCAGATATATTTCGTTCACCTGTTGGGAGCTTTTCAGTCTACTCTGCTGCTGTGGATGGCGCTGGACCGCTACTTCGCCATCTGCACGCCGCTTTACTACCACGAACGCATGGCGTTACCGAGATTCCTCAAGTTCATGATCCCTGTGCTGATCAGAAACGTGGTCCTGGTCTCAGTGGTGGTGAGTCTGGCGGGATCATTGTCATTCTGTTTCAGAAATGTGATAAACCACTGCTTCTGTGAGCACATGGCCTTGGTGGATCTGGCCTGTGGAAGCACTGCCACCAACAGTCTGGTGGGGTTGATCTCAGTGTTCCTCATCCCTGTAGTGGACTTCATTATCATCACTGCCTCCTACGTAGTCATTTTCAGCTCTGTGCTGAGGTCCGGCAGGTCAGGGGTCAAGGCGCTCCACACCTGCATCACCCACATCGTGGTCATCACCGTCAGCCTGACCATCATACTCACAGCTTTCCTGTCGTATCGGATCAGAAATGGCCTTCCTGCCCCCATTCGGGTTTTTTTCAGCATCATGTACCTGTTGTTCCCGAGCTGCTTCAACCCGATCGTCTACGGTGTTAGAACCAACGAGATACGACAGCACGTCCTGAAGACGCTGTCCTGTTTCACCGTGGGTAGCACGGTGGCACAAGTGGTAACACTGTCGCCTCACAGCTAGAAGGTCCCTGGTTCGAATCCCGCTGTGGGCGCTGGTGGCGTGTCCTCCACCATGCCTTCAGTGCCTGCTGCTCGAGGAAAAAGGGCCTTTCTGTGTGGAGTTTGCATGTTCACCCGGGGTTTCCTCCTTAAATAACCCCCACTAAAAACATGCAAGAAGACCACTGCCTGACCAACGGTGACGAAGAAGGATGGGTCCCCGGGCGCGGCACCGGCATCAGCTGGCAGCTGGCAGCCCACCGCTCCTGGTCTGAGGAACGACGGACCGAGGACGGGTCAAACGCGGAAAAAATAATTTCACACGTGTGTGCAGTCTCCTCCTCCCTGTAGCATGTCTGTGCTGTGATTCATAAAGTACAAATCTTAACTTATCTTATCTTATCTTATCTGTTTCATCACTTTGCCCAAACTGTGAATTATTCTTAAGAAGTTTCTGAGATGTAAAATGTCTGCGGACGCCTTCTGTCTCTCAGAAAAATAAAAATAAAATGGAAAGCCAACATTAAAGTATGTTTACGATGATATACCAAGTCAACATTTAGTCTTTTTAACACAGAAATATGAGATCACTTTTCATCGTTTTCGTCATGTTCACCTCAACAACAAACTGGACTGAAAAATGACACAGATGTCCTGCACAGGGGGGCCGACGTCGTCTGCACCTGCTCAGAAGACTGAGGTGCTCCGGAGTTTGTAGGACATGGTTAAAGACATTTTGCGGCCCTGTGGCGGCCTCTGCAGTCTTCTCTGCTGTGGGAGCTCCGAGAGGGACAGGAAGAGACTGAGCAAACTGGTCAGGAGAGCCGGCTCTGCCTGGACTGTCCTCTGGACACCATCGAGGAGGTGTGAGAAGAGGACGTTAGCCAAGCTGACATCGATCATGGACAGCCCATCCCACCCCCTGCATGAGACGGTGGGGGGCTTGAGCAGCTCCTTCAGTAGCAGACTGCTGCATCCAGACTGTTTGACTCTGTGGACACTGTCCTCCTTTCTTAATCTCTACGTCATGAACCTGTCTCTGACTCTGCACTGCTGTTCAACACTAATATCTGCTCACGTTTATCCATTTCACCCAGTGTGATCTCTAAGTTTCTATGGTTGGATACTTCTCTCAGCTGCTATAACACTATTTATTATCCATATCGGCAACCGTATACTGTGTACTCACAAACTGTATATGTTGTGCCTGTACACAGACACAGTATTTCCCAGCTGCAGTAGTATTCTCAGTACTTTTTATGGCAGTAGATTTCTTTTGGCATTTACTATTTTTAATTACCTGTAATGTGCATAGACATAGTTGCTTTTTTCTATCCTGTATTTTTGTGAACTTTTCTGTTTTTATTTTTTAACCTCTTATGTGCCTCCACTGTGCCTGCTTTTTGTAACCTGCTTGCTGTAACAACTAAATTTCCCCGTTGTGGGATCAATAAAGTCCTATCTATCTATCTATCTATCTATCTATCTATCTATCTATCTATCTATCTATCTATCTATCTATCTATCTATCTATCTATCTATCTAATCTAATCTGGGATCTATCTATCTAATACACAGCCATCTGTCAAAGGTCACTGCAGGTCAGAGTGACCGCTAACTGCTGCTCACTGTAGCTAACGATGGCTGAAGCTCACTGCTCCTAATTAGCTCAGTTAGCTTTGCAGCTAGCGGCCACATGAGCTGACAAAGGTCTCCTAATGAGAGCTCGGGGGATTGTTGGTGGAATCAGGCTCGTCAACACTGCTTAATTTGAAAATAAGGGACACTTCCCAGCGCCCCTCCCCCCCCCCATCGTGGGGTGAACTGGTATGAAGACAGAGACCTGGTTGAAGGTGAATTACTGTGAACATCGCTGCATTTTAGAAATGACAACACAAAGGGCAGAAAAATTCAGCTCTTAGTTTATTCACGTATCACCTGAAGGACATGAACGCGTCACAGCGGCTGACGTTGAGAAGCTGACTCTGGGATGGAGACGGTTCGAGTCGTCTCGGTGTTTCTGACCTGATGTTCGTCACCCGTCACATCAAACAGGCGGTTATTCCTCCCATCGACGTGCCAGCCAACCTTTTTAGGCCACAGAAGTATTTTCTTCCTGTCTGTTCACACAAACACGACGTTCACGTATTCAAACTGTTAGAAAACCGAAACGGTTCCTGTGAATCCATTAACTCAAACTCCAAGATCCAATCACAGCAGGAGCCTTTCAAGTCCAGCCAGCACTGAGGACACTCACCGCTGACGTCTCACTGATCCACGATCGAAGACAGTCCGGGGGACATTAGACACAATTTGAGGTGATAGATATTTTTAATGTCCTCAGTTTGAAGATATAAAACCTTAAATATGAACAGATGGACAAACTTCACTCAGTCCTTGCGTGCAAAGGACCAGTGAGCCTGTTTACCTGTGGAGCGTTCCAAATATTCACAGAAATCGATGAAGCTGATGAGGAAGAACATTAAATGTATTGACTTTGAGCTGATTTCAGGTCAGTTTATGTCAGAGAGGATCAGATCAGCTGATCACTTCCTGTTCGATCAGCTGATCACTTCCTGTTCGATTGATGTTTTTAACAGCGTCCCATCATTTTTAGAACCAGTTCATTTTTAAATGTTCATTTCCCATATTTACACCGTACACCTGCAGGTTAAAGTGTGAAGTACTATCAGCTAAATGTACTTCAAGTACTTGAAGTAAAAGTACTCCTGTGTCAGTAAAGTGTTCCTGTGCTTCTGTTTGTGGATTCATGTTCCTGCTGCACTCATGTGTTTGCTGCATCTCCAAAACGTCCCAAAAGTCCGTCTGCGGAGGAGCAGCGCTCGATGTCTCGTCCTCGTCCTCGTCCTCGTCCTCGTCCTCGTCCTCGTCTAACTGAAGGAAACTACGAGCTAGCCAGGCTTTAACGTCTGGTTATGTAATCAAGTTACATGGGCCTGATTTTGGGGATTGAAGCGCAGGTGGATCTGAGAATCATGTGAGCAGCAGTGAAAAGGTGATTTGAGTTTGGATGATTCTTCCGAACGGGAGACAGAAAAGAAGAGGACGTCAATGGTTGGACGGACAGCAGGCACGAATGTTAGAGCCTGGACGTCGTACGTTGACGTGAAGGCAGAGGAGCTCAGAGAAGTCCGAAACGAGGAACTTTGGACTGTAACACAACACAGACACTAATCCAACAGAGAGCATAATGAGTCCCACTGTCCTCCCAGAGGAAACGCACCTGTGCTGTTTGGACCTGTGGGCCAATTAGCTTCGAGGAACAACCACAACAAACTAACAGGTGAGCCGCCTGAACAGGTGATTTAATTTGACCGTTTGAGGCTGTGAAGATGCTCCTCCCCAAATGAGGTGAAAAGAAGAGGTTAGCATGGCGTACTTCATCACCATCATCATCATCTTCATCATCATCATCATCATCATCATGATCGACTGTAACGACGTGATAACAGAATCTTTCCTGTCATTCAATCATTTATCCAGAGCCTCTTTCAGAAAAAACGTTTCAAACATTTAAAGGACAAACAGTCCGACCAATCACAATGAACTCAAACTAAGGGCCCGCCTCTCACTGGGCCCCGTAGCCAATCAGATTTGAGGGGTGGCATCGGCCTCCCAATGGAGAGATTGAATGAAATAACTCTGAGGTTTGCTGGTTGATCAGAGGAACTTCACGTGTTGTTTAAGAAGAAAACGAATAAGAATCATTTCCAGCATCGATTAATCTTAATTAACTGATTAATGCTCAATTAAAATAATGTGAACCCAGAACCCAAAATATTCAGCTAACCACTGTAAAAGATGAAGAAAACCAGCAAATATTCACATTTTAGAGGCTGAAATGCAGAAAGAATTGACAGTGTTGCCTCATGAATGACTTGAATGTGTTATTTAGAGGCGAATGGTTTCAGCTGGATGACGAGCTCATGACGAGGAAACATCAGGAGAAACGTTTCCACGCTCAGCGAGAACAAACGCAAGAACAATCGCAGATTTGAGCTGAACGAGTCAAGTTGATTGATCTCTGGAGAGCCTTCGTCCCTTTTGCTTCGCCTCTAATCGGCTCAGGGACGTTTGAATTGGTTAAGACTGGTTTCAGCCAATCAGAGTGCTGCTGCGTTTGGGATCAGCCTTCCTGTGGGACGTTTGGACTTCAGGTATAAGAAGAGGTGAGGGACAGTGAGAGTCCAGGTCTGAACTGAGGAGGAGGAGGAGGAGAGTGGACAGAGTGGAGAAGGCTGTAAGTACGTAAACGTTTATGTCACGAATGACTTTCGTCTCGTTTGTACTTTAAGGTTTTTCCTTCATGAACCACCATGTTTAAAAAAAGCTTCTAACGAGATTTGAGACGATTTTCTGTAAAGTTCAGTATTTGTGTGTGTGTGTGTGTGTGTGTGTGTGTGTGTGTGTGTGTGTGTGTGTGTGTGTGTGTGTGTGTGTGTGTGTGTGTTTCAGTAACGTGAAAGCATGTGCATGGCTGGACACGAGCAGACGTAAGTGATGAAATCTATTTTCTTGTGATTTGGTGGAATGAATGTTTCATGTGTGTAACGTGAAGGATTAAGAACTTCATCATCATCATCATCATCATCATCATCATCATCATCATCATCGGCAGCGTCTCTTTTATTTTCTTTTGTGGGACGCAGCAGGTTGTGCTCGTGCCTCACAGCAAGAAAGTCGCCGGTTCGATCCCCGGGCGGGGCCTTTCTGTGGGTTCTTCCTCCCACAGAGCAGAAACATGCTCATTAGGTTCACTGGTGACTCTAAACTGTCCTCAGGTGTGAGTGTGAGTGTGAATGGTTGTCTGTCTTGTGTGTTGCCCTGCGACCGACTGGCGACCGGTCCAGGGTGCACCCCGCCTCTCGCCCGCTGACAGCTGGGATAGGCTCCAGCCCCCCCACAAACCCGAAAGGGATAGGCGGTATAGAAAATGGATGGATGGAAACTCGCTGTTGTTTCTAATGAAGTAAAAACTGAAACTGAAGCAGCTCCTGAACAAAGTGTGTGTGATCTGCTCTGATGCTGACTGAATAACGTAGAGGCTGTTTGAAGTCAGGCGACGTTAAATCCAGACGGAGGGCAGGAAGTGAAAACTGCAGCGGACGAGATGGAGGAAGGTTCTGACTGAGCTGGTTTACATGAAGTCAGAGAGAAAAGGTAGAATCAGAGTCAGATCAGATGTCGGATGTGACGCAGCAGATGAACGACCAGCAGCTCATCAGACGGCGTCTGCTCCAGAAAACAAATCAAAGCTGACAAAAGCATTTAGAGTGTTTGTGAAAGTGTTTCCTGTGCAGAAAATCACTTCCTGCCCTCCGTCTGCAGCTCGCACCGCAACAAAGGCGTGCGTGGAATGACCGAAGGCTTCTGTAGGTTTGTCATGTGACTGTTGTGTCTGGACTGGCTCTGCGCAGGTGAAGCCGGCGTCATGTCGGAGGCGTTGCTGGGCAGGAACTTCTCCCACAGCACCTTCGTGTTCAGAGGTTTTCCCGAGCTGCAGAAACACCGCCGGCTGCTGGCGCTGCCGTTCTCCGCCTCCTACCTGTCAGTGCTGCTGGGAAACTCCCTGCTGGTGTTCGTGATCCGCCGCGTGGAGAGCCTGCACAGCCCCATGTACCTCCTCATCTGCATGCTCTGCGTCGTCGACGTCCTGGTGGTGACCGCCATTGTCCCCAACATGCTCCTCAGCCTCCTGTTTGACAGGGACGGAATCTCATTGGCCGGCTGCTTAACTCAGATGTTCTTCACTCACTTCCTGTCCTCACTGGAGTCGACGCTGCTGCTGGTGATGGCGCTGGACCGCTACGTGGCCATCTGCCAACCGCTGCGCTACACCAAAATCATCGACTCGTCCATGTTCGTGAAGCTTCTGCTCTTCACGCTGGTCCGCAGCGGCTCCATCATGGCGACGCTGGTCGGTTTGGCGGGCTCGCTGCGGTTCTGCGGCTCCAACACGATCAAGCACTGCTACTGCGACCACATGGCGCTGGTCAGCCTGGCGTGCGACAGCACAGAGAGGAACAGCGCCATAGGCCTCGCCGTGATCGTCTGCTTCGTGGGCGTGGACATACCGCTCATCTTCCTCTCCTACATGAAGATCCTGAGCGTCGTCACGCGGGCGGCGGTGGCCAGCGAGGACCGCTGGAAGGCCTTTCACACCTGCGGCACTCACCTGATGGTCATGATGTGTTTCTACCTGGTGGGCAGCGTCACGTTCCTCTCGCACAACCTGAACATCCCCATCCCGACGGACGTCAACACCTTCCTGGGACTGATGTACATTCTGCTCCCTGCGACCGTCAACCCCATCATCTACGGCGTTCGCACCAAAGAAATCCGAAACGGCTTTTTGAGGATTTTTAAACTCAGACTGAAGACAATGACGCTGAAAGTGTCTCCTGCTGGACAAGGACAAAGGTGACAACGTCCTGCTCCCAGTGAAACCATTCATGTGAATCGTGAGGTCGTATTCTCTGAAGTGAGCTCACCTTTCATTATTTATTCTACTTTTACATCAATGAAAAATGAATGAGTAGAAAAAGTCACTTCAGTCTCTTGAAGCCATCAAATCTTCTAACGTGACGTTTTTTGTTAGTTTCTTTAGCTTTAAGTATTCTGTAGTATTTGTAAAGTGTGGCAGCTTCATCAGTAAGAATTCATGTTGACCCTAAAAACACAGATTCGATTGATTACACTCAGTATTGATTTGGATTTTGCTGACAAACTGAAAGTCTTAAATTCTTATTTGAAATATGCGACTCAGCACAACTTTGACTCCAAAGACTGAAGCAAGACTCACAACCACTGGAGCCAAACATGAAGTTTGTCCTGCAGGTGGCGCCAGAGGAAAGGTCACGAGTCGAAAGGGGAGCAGGAGCGCAGGTCAGTGAGACAAACAGGAAGCTTCCATTCGAGGATGTGAACAGCTTCCTGTTTCAGCGCGTCCACAGCAGTATTGTCCCGTCCTGCAGGACGGTGGGGACAGTCTGGATCCTGTCAAAACTACTTCAACAACAGATCTGGTGTCTGAATGAAAGTGTTTTTCTCATCGAAGGAAAGAGGCAAACCATCAGTGATATCGACCAATCACACTTAGTCTCAGCTGAAAAATGCTCTAATCAGAGCAAGTTCTAACTGGACAAACCAATCAAAACGCACCGCTGACGTCATCTGTTCCAAATCTAGTCAGTGTGGTTTTACATCAGAAACATCATAAAACAGGTTGCCACAAATGTCCTTTTATTAAAGATGCAGTGGAATATACAGACTTCCTCCTGGCCCCATCAAAATAAAAGCCCATTGAAATATAGGTACAAACGAAGCAGATGTTTGGGTGTTTTTGATCTTGATCCCGTCAGATTCAGTCTGTCAGATAAAGAGTGACACGTCCTCTGTCCACACACACACACACACACACACACACACACACACACACACACACACACACACACACACACACACACACACACACACACACACACACACACACACACACACACACACAGTGACTGGGTTCACGTGGACGGACGTCTCAGTCTCTTTCTGCATTCACCTGTGAGTCTGCTGACACTCACCTGGATGGTATCTGATTAAAGGAGTGTTCAGGTGTTTTTCATCATCCTGCAGGTTTTCACTTGATTTCCTCTGTTTGAATTCTATGAAAATCAGCCTGCAGAGACAAATTCAGTCCTCCACCGGTGACAGAGTTCTGGTTTCATCACACTGTGATGCAGGAAAACTCCTCCTGGTGGTGCGTTCAAAGACTGGGGAGTCAGCTGGGAAACATTTAATTCAAGGGCCAACTTAAAACTGTTTTTGATGCAATGAAGAAGAAACTGAGAAAGGATCAGTTAAGAACAGCCTGAAGTCTGGACTCTGTTTAAAACATCAATCAAACAGAATCAATCACCAATAATCAAACTGTTCACTGACAGCAGCTTCATGTGTTCACAAAGCGGTGACCTCGCTCCATCCTCTATCGACGACTGATTCATACCCAATCATGATCCTCTCACCTGTTTACCTGTGGAATGATCCAATCAGGTGTTTCTGGAGCGTTCCACATCTTTCAGTCTGTGAAACGTGTCGCTGCGTCAGATTCACAATAAGAGATATTTACAGAAATCAGTGAAGAGCATGAAATATATTGACTTCAAGCTGATCTCAGGTCAGTTTGTGTCAGAGAGGATCAGATCAGCTGCTCACTTCCTGTTCGATTGATGACTTACACAGAGTCAGGGGCTCTAATGTCGGAGATTACATTGAAAAGTTTCGGTGCTGATTCCTGAGTTTCAGCTCTGATTAACCGCCTGAATGACGTCACTTTTTAAACTCGTTTCCACAAACACGTTTTCATCATCACCACTGAAACACTGAGGCTGAACACACAGCCGCCGCCGTCTACTCTGGAAGTAGAGATGTATGGGAATGAAGTGCAACCGGCGGCGGACGGGACGGATGGAAATACTGACGATCGTTTAGGAAACAATCAACGTGACAACAAACACTACGATGCTTCTTTAAAATCAGGACCGTCCTCTACAAAGGTTGATTATTCATGACGTTAATGGATCGTACAAAGTATTGATGATTTCATGCAAACTGGGCCACCAGTTCCTCTCAGCTGATTGGTGGCTCTCTGACGGATTCTGGTCCTCTCAGTGCGTCGGGACGTCCTGCAGATGACTCGTCCTCCGGTGTGTCTGCAGCTTCGTCCTCGGCAGACTGACGGTCAACAAAAACCTCCGCCAGCTGAAGTCCGTGTTGCGGCTCGAGTGACGAACTGTCCCAGATCGAGTGAAGCTGGCAGTGTTAACGAAGACCCTCTGATACGACTCATCGAAACTAATCTCAACATAACGTTACTGCTGCTCGGTCCCTAATGGAAACACACAGAACAAAGTGACATTAGAGGCATGCTACCAGCCGCTGTGACCGTGCCGCGGCCGCCGGCCGAAGCCTCCGACAGACCGGCCGGCTGGCCGGCGAGGGAGCGAAGAGCCGCTCTGCCTGAAAACACAACTGATGGCTACGCCGCAGTACGCTAGCTTTGACACGCTGGCAGGACGCAGAGAGAGGACGAACATGAATGAGAACACAAACACGGCACCGCCGAGTGTTTAAAGGGTGTCCAGACTGTGGTTTGACCTAAAGGTGACCTCCGTTAGCTCCACACTACAAACAGCAGCGAAACAACAACAGCAGCAGCGGTGGCAGCGACGCTCAGCGCCTTTATCTGTCGTCCAGTTTGGGCGAGTCCACCGGTTCCTCGTCCTCGTCGTCCTTCGCGCCGATCAGCCGCTGGCGGGCGAAATCTTCGAAGATGATGTCGTCGTCGCTGAGAGAAAGGAGGGAAAAGGTTGTGGAAGTTAAATTGCGACAAAACCATCAAAGAAACATAAAAAGTGCAGATTTAAGATGCGGCCAGGACGCAGAAAGAAAGAAAGAAAGAAAGAAAGAAAGAAAGAAAGAAAGAAAGAAAGAAAGAAAGAAAGAAAGAAAGAAAGAAGCTGAGATGAGAATTCCTCTGTGTTCCACAGAGTCAGAGGAGGATATCAGAGATTAGCTTAGCACAAAGACTGGAAGCGGGGGGAACTGTTAGCCTAGCTCCAGCTGTGAATGCTAACTGCTAACAGTCGTGAGTCCATCACAGCCCGATAGATCTTCTTCCTCTGAGCCGTCGAGGCTCACCTGGTTACTTCATTACCTGCACCAATGAAATAAATGTTGCCTTCAGTCCGTCTGAAGAGGAGAAGCTAACTTTTAGTAACTAACAGTGTAACCAGAGTTCTCTGAGGTCCACGTGTTGGACTGTGATGAAGGAGCAGCCGTCTGACGGTCTGTACACAAAGCTTCAAACGTCTCAGCTGTGAAACGCAGAGCTGCTGTTTGTCGGCTCTCGGGAGTCGTTTTCTGAGGCTCTGCTGACAGCAGGATGACTTTCCAGCTTACAGCCCATTTCCTGCAGCGGCGGCATTAAGACGCATTAAGGCTGAGACTCGGGAGACGAGTCCATCACAGTTAATGCTTCAGGCCGAGAGGAAACCCTCTCTGCTGCCAGGCAGACAGACAGACAGGAGGACAGACAGACAGGAAGACAGGAGGACAGACAGACAGACAGACAGACAGACAGACAGACAGACAGACAGACAGACAGACAGGAGGACAGACAGGAGGACAGACAGACAGACAGACAGACAGACAGACAGACAGACAGACAGACAGACAGACAGACAGACAGACAGACAGACAGGAGGACAGACAGACAGGAAGACAGGAGGACAGACAGACAGACAGACAGACAGACAGACAGACAGACAGACAGACAGACAGACAGACAGGCAGACAGACAGACAGACAGAGAGACAGGCAGACAGACAGGCAGGCAGGCAGGCAGGCAGACAGACAGACAGACAGACAGACAGACAGACAGACAGACAGGCAGACAGACAGACAGACAGACAGACAGACAGAGAGACAGGCAGACAGACAGACAGACAGACAGACAGACAGACAGACAGACAGACAGACAGACAGACAGACAGACAGGAGGACAGACAGACAGACAGACAGACAGACAGACAGACAGACAGACAGACAGACAGACAGGCAGACAGACAGACAGACAGACAGACAGGCAGACAGGCAGACAGACAGACAGACAGGCAGACAGACAGACAGACAGACAGACAGACAGACAGACAGACAGGCAGACAGACAGACAGACAGACAGACAGACAGACAGACAGGCAGACAGACAGACAGACAGACAGACAGAGAGACAGGCAGACAGACAGACAGACAGACAGACAGACAGACAGACAGGAGGACAGACGGTGCTTACTTGGTGTCAAACTCGATCAGGTTTGTGTCGATCTGAGCTTCATCTGGAGCTGCAGCAGAGAGAGAGAGAGGGAGCGGGCGAGCGAGCCTGGTGAGACACTGAAGCATAAATCTGATTTTTATCAGATCATCTGTCAGCCGCTGTCTCCTCCAGACAGACGCTGGTCTCACTTTGTCTCCATGAAAATCAGCTAGAGGAGACTCAACTCTGCAGGACGGCATCAAATCTCAAAGTACTACAGTACGCTCAGAGCTGAAGTATTAGTACACAGAACATAAAGTTCAGCCCAAAGGCGTCTCTCGAGCAGCCTGCGGGGACAGGGACACGCTGGACTTACCGTCTCTGTAGATGGACTCTTCCAACGGCTTCGGGTGCATCAGGGTGAAAGGCAGCTCGACAGAGACGTCGCTGAGAGACAAAAGAACACGATCACAAAGACAGCAGCGATGCCCGTCCATCAGAGACATTCACCTGTGTTAGCCTTAGCCTTAGCGTTAGCGTTAGCAGGGAGCTCGTTCAGTGACATGTTCAGGTGACCTTTGGAAACCTCAGTGTTTGCTTTGTATCAGTGACAGAACGTGAAAGGTTACCTCGCCGCCAGATCTCCCAGGAGCCTGAAATCAATAAACATTTCACAGCTTCAGCGTCAAAGCGTCATCATCATCATCATCATCATCATCATCATCATCATCATCATCATCATCACGTGTATCGACAAGCTCGTTATCATGCTGAACGCTTTCTGTACAAAGACGTTTTGGATGGATGCAAATCAGAGTGACTGACGACCATGTGACATAATGAAGTATTTTAAATAATTAATCAGGACAAAACTCGAGTTTACTGTCCTCAACAAGGAGGAGACAAAAAGCAAATGAGACATTTATCTGAAAGGACATCACTGGGACTTCAAAGCGTCCTCAGCTGATAATGCTGACTTTGTATTTGTTGGACACAAAGCAGAATGGACTGACCCGCCTCGCGACACGACCAGCTTGACTTTGACTTTGTAGGACACGATGATGCCGAGGATCTCCTTATTGGCTCCTTCTCTTAACCTGCTCCAGACAGAAACGTCCAGTCAGAAAAGGGCAGAGAGACATTCAGAGCGTTCGGCTGCAGGTTGAGGACACCTGGATCTGAGCTGAAGAAAGACGCCTCATAGAGTGAGCTGATAAGGTTAACACTGCACCTGAAGCGTCCCTCAAGTGTCCCTCAAAGATCTCCAAAACATCCTAAATGTGTCCTCTGTCTGCAGTTCTGACATGAAGGCCACTTTCTCTTTAGTGTGAGGTCCAATCTGGACGCCGTCCTTCAGGAGTGCTGCTGGACTCACAGTGTGCTGGAGGCCAGGTTGGTGTCCTCGTGCTTCAGTTTTCCGTCCAGAGCGAGGCCTCGTTTCTCTCGGTTGTTTGCCAGAAACGGAGTGAGAGTGAAGACTTTGCAGAAAGTTGAACTGGGAGCAACGACGTCACTGAGGACAGACAAATATCTGCGTGGTAACTTCAGCTGGAGACGGCGATCAACTTCAACAAGTCAAACCAGAGGACACATTCACATCATTTCAGCACTTTATGGACTTCAAAGGTCCCTGAAGGGGTCACAAAGGAAGTCCTTAAAGTGCTCAGACAAAATGGACATTTGAATGATTTGATGGGGACACTCAATCTGCAGAGGACAAAGACCTGATGCAGCTGAAAGCTCAGCGAGGAGCCGTGTGGTGAGGAAGTGGACTCACTCTGACTCCTCGGTGGCCACTGGACATTTGTACTGGGCCGTGTTGAAGAGACAGATGTCTGCATACTGTCGCACTGCGGAGACACAACGCCAGCCATCAGAAACAGCTGCTGCACAGGGACACAGGGACACAGGGACACAGGGGCAGAGGACAGGTGCTCTGGACTACCTGAGATCTTCATCTTCTTCACGGTCTTGTTGGTGTTGTTGGTGACGTGAACGTTGACGCTGATTGGCTCCCCGTGATAGTAGATCTGCAGACAGAGACAGAGGACAGAGGACAGAGGACAGAGGACAGAGGACCTGACAATCATCATCTGAGGATCAGCTGAAGAGAAGACGATCACTGATTGGTCCCACAGAGGGGAAATCTGCAGCGTCACTACAACAGTACGAACGAAAGAAGTCAGACAGACAGACTGGGGGTGAAGGAGTGTCCTGCATGGGGCGGGACATGTTCTCCATCGTCCTCCTTTCTCCTACCACCTCCACTGGGTGGAGGAGCCCCCCAGGACAGAGCTGGTCTTCTTCACTGCTATCACGATAACGTCCAAGAATGCACTCGGTACAAAGTCTGGCCTCATGCTAACGGCTAACTGCTCACTGTCCTCGCTGCAGAGCTGTTTGATCGTGACGTGTCCAGAGTTTCACCATCTATGATTCAGAGCCTCCACCTTCCCCTCCTTCATCCAACACAGCGTTCATGTCCAGAGTTAGCGTCACTTAGCCGTGTCCCCCAGAACAGCATAATGCTAAACGGCAAGTATGCTGAGTCAGCACTGCTACATCATCCTTCCTTCCTCAGCTCACAGGGGACATCATGGCTGCACTCAGGATCCCCGAACGTGACTGTTGTTAGTGTGTGTGTGTGTGTGTGTGTGTGTGTGGGGGGGGGGGGGGGGGCTGTTACCTCTTTGTCCAGAGAGGCCTCCAGGTGCAGAGGTTTGTCCGACATCAGGAACTGTCTGGTGGTTTCTGCGGTTGGCTGAGGACCAGGTTTCTCCGGAGCGTACTGCACCTTCCGGATCACCAGACGCACTGAGTTCCTACAACAACAACAACAACAACAGACTCTGAAGCCTCTGCTGCTGAATCAGCATGCAGGATTCAGTCTGGATTACATCAGAGGCTTCCCTCTCTCTGCTGAAGCACAACTTCATCTTCATCTTCATCTTACTCAGGACTCACTTTTACCTTTTGTGGATCTTTTCTTCGACATTTTCTGCACAGAAAGCTTTCACTTCAAAGTCGACTCCGCAGGCCTGCAGACACACGACAGCAAGAAAATCAGCTCTTAAAGTCGATGCGTTGATTCCTTTGAATACTTTTCTAGCTAAGAAGACAAACGTGGTTCTCAGGAGGAAGACAGTTCGTCCCACCCTGCCTGAAGTAAAGTAAAAAGTGAGCGTCTTTACCTTCCCGGTGTCCTCCGGGCCCGGCTGCAGGGTGACAGAGCACGGCAGGTTCAGAGGAATCTGAAAGCAAAGCAGATGAAATGAGGGCTGCCAGCAGTTCTTCACAACATCGTTGAGTCCTTTTTCAAACAAAATGTTCGATCAAACATGACCACCAATCACAGTCTCACTCTACAGCAGCCAATCAGATTCAACCATTATCATTTGCAAGAACTTGCGATTTTGTCCAGTTCTCCCAATACTTGCACTTTATTTTTTGCTTTTTTAACTTTATTTTTCTGTCATGTGAGATGTTTTTACATTCACCAGCGTTTTCTCCTGAAAACGTGCACCGTGCAGACACGATCAGAGGGTTTCCAGCCTTCGAAGGGGTTTGTTCCCTTGAAGTCGTCTTCAAAATGTTCCAACAAGCAAACTAGTCTCAGACAGCTGTGTCTACCTGAGACGCACTGCTGCCTGACAGAATGAATTCAGGGCTCAAAAGTCTCCTGAAGGTTAATCATGTTGGACGGCTCTTTCCAGAAGATTTCTCAATAAATGAACGATAAATAAAAAATAACAACATAAATAATAAATCGCTCTCTGGTCACTAAACACGTCTCAGTACCTCGAAGGTGAACGGGTGGGCGTGTTCTCCCAGTTTTTTAATCAGGCGTTCCTGAAGACGAGTCAGACTCTTCTTCTCTTCGCGCAGAGGAGGAAACGCCTGGACATTCGCCACAAACAGGTCTTTCCGAAACGTCAACCCGAGGACGTCCAAATCCTCACGACCGTAACGGAAGGCACAGGTCAGAGTCACGAACACTGATGGGAACAAAAACCACATCCTGATAAATGATCAATAACTACAATCATTAACACATCCTGGACCTTTCTCTGTACTGGACACGCAGATATTAAACTGCTCTCTGAGGAGGATTTACCTATTCTTAAAATGTCCCTTTAGGTCTCTGTTTGAGGCTTCAGGTTTTCGCCTCCCTGAGGGACACATGGATGGACTCCAGTATTTTACAACTCAGCATATACTTTCAGAATCAAAATACTTTGAGATCCCAGAGGGGAAATCTGGTGACGAACCAGGCTGCAGGCTCAGATGTCTCACCTTTCCGCTCCTTCAGGTACTCTGGGTCAATCAGGACGACGCCATCTGCAGGAAGTCAGGAGGACAGCGTCAGAGGATTTTTATTCTAATCAAACCCCAACTGAGATCAGCTGGACGAGCCAATAACGAAAGAACGCTTCAGTATTCAAGTATTTTATGACTGTTAATCATTAATAATTTGTACAAATAATCTCACCAACAGGCTCCACCAGATCCACGTGGTCCACAAAGTCCCTCTTCCCCAGGTAGACGGTGAGCTGAGGGGGGAACACAGCTGTCAGATCAGCCAATCAGAATAAGCTACAGGCACAGCAGACAGCCAATCCCAATCAGCCGTCAGTGCAGCAGACGTCTATAAACGTCTTCTGAGGGTCCAGATTCTTTCTCTGTGAGCGTTCGCAGCTTTTGTTTGGTTGTTTTTTGGGGGGAATTTTTCTCTGACGTTTCATTTGCTTTGAGGTTTTGAGCAGGTTGAACGTGAAGAAGAAGAGGACTTACCTTTCCATTGGGACTGGCTTTCTTAAACACCCTGAAAGTAAACAGAGACAGAAAAGCAGGACGTGTCGGTGAATCTGGACTGTGCTGACCCGAGCAGCTGTTTCATGTCAATTCACTTTTACTGCTGACGTTTGTTTGATGGTCAGAGTTCAGCGCTGAAATATTTCCAGATGTGTTTCCTGAAGGTCGATATCTCAACATCGTCATGGATGGATCTGCTCTATCCCAACAATGTCCTTTTAAAAAAAAAGATAATGTGCACATTTTCCCAAAGACTTCCTATTTGTCCTCACTTTTCTAAATGTCTTTACCCACAAATCTCTGAAGGGAGTCCTGTCAGTCATTACTATCATCACCACCACCACCATCATCATCATCATCATCATCATCAGCAGCAGCAGCAGCAGCAGCAGCAGCAGCAGCAGTTTCCTGTCTCTGAGCCTAATGCTGTCTGACATTATTACCCCCCCTGTTAATGCTGTCATAAATTAGCTGCTGCAGCTCCATTAGCTTTCAGCTTCCTCCAGAATGGACCTTCATCAATCAGCAGCATCAGGGCGCCGCTTTACTGGAAACCACTGGGACTCTTGGGAGCTCGCTCAGCATGAGATTAGCTGCTTGCCATCATCTCTGCAATTAGTGCAATTATGTTTGAATGAGCAGCTCTCAAATCACAAATCAAACATAACACATCAACTGTACAACAACTGTGGGACCATTAAAACAGAGAAATGACCAAAAACTGTCTTATATCACAGTAAACTGAATCTCAGGACATTAGAAGACGTCACCTTTGACTCTAAGAACCTGAGACGGACATTCAGAGGATTAAAGAGAGTCAGTGACGAGGAACCATCACAAAGCCTGCTGGCAGATGCGAACGCAGCCTGAACAGCACTGCAAACATAACTCAGGCGCAGGATTAAGACCACGGGTCACCACCAGCTCCCGCCATGGACCAGAAGACTGGAAGCAGAGATCCAAACAGCACAGAGACGTTAGCCAGTTAGGAGACTTGCAGAAGCTACAGAAACTGCCAAAGAGGACCTGGATCAGATGTGGAAGGTGAAATCCACAGTGGTCCCAGTGGTGGCAGCAGCATGAAGGACTGCAAGCCCCAAACTGGGAGAGTGGATCCAGCGGTGTCCAGATCCAGTCCAGACCCCTCAAACTGCCAGGCCTCCAGCAGAAGCCCCGAGCTGGACGCAGCACGCCTTAGCGTGCGTTTGTAAGAAGATCCTGAAAGCTTCACTGTCAGAGCACTTAGACCCGCTGGCCAGAGTCCAGCAACACAAAGAGGAAGACGAAGGAGGACAGAGGCACTAAACGTGATTAAAGATTCATCCACACGGCACACGAGGCGAATATGGAGAGGACAGAACAACGGACGAAATGATGCTGAAAAACTGACAGAGGAACAATGTGGTTTATGTCAGTCAGTCCGACATTTCAACAGGTCAGACCAGGAAGCACACACAGCTGTGAGAACATGAGCCTTCACCACCTTAAAGCAGTCCTCAGGTGAGTCTCCTGTCCAACAATCGTCCACTCTGAATCTGCTGCTCACAGATATCCTAACGAGCTTTTCAGTGGCAAAAACAAGTGCAAACGCTGAAAACCAAAAGTAGTAAGGTAAAGTAAACGTCGTTAACGTCGGTGCACGTCGACGGTCAACCGTCTGAAGCTTCCTCTCGATGTTCACGAAACAAACGTTCTCACGTCTGAGCTTCTTCTCTCCAGACAAACCTGGACAGTGGACGGTCGTAGGCCATGATCAGCTGCTCTGCACTGCACAGAACAGGCAGCTGTGCTAATGCTAATGCTAATGCTAGATGAGCGGGAGCATCAGACACCGTGGTTCAGAGTTTAAATGGGTCTCTTTAGGCCAGAGGTGAAGCAGCTCTGCCTCTGAGTTACATGATTAAAGCGTCTGAATCTTAACCAGAGTTTGAACTGTTTCACAATAAAAGCATCTCCACTTCCTGTACTGTGGTTCTTTTCATAGTTCTCCCCTGAGTTCAGTCGACTCAAAAATCGTCTCAGATTTGATGGTTTAACATTGAACTCCACAGATTTAAACCTTCATTTTTCATCTTTTTGTTGATTTTATTACCTTTTAATTTGCATTCTGAACACTTCACCTGCTTGTTTTTGTGTAATTCTATTCTTTGTAACTTCTGTGTTGAATGCAGCCCAGAAAGCACATGTGCATTTTAAGATGATAATAATAATAATCATCATCATCATCATCATCATCATCATCATGTCATAGAGGAAGGTGTTGGGATGTTCTCTCAGATCAGCTCGTTCTGTGTTGATGTTAAAGTATTTATGTGGCGTTTGTGTGAATGCTTCTGTGATGAAATCCTTCACGTTAAAGCAGCCGTAAATGTAAAGTTTGGACTCTTGTCAAGCGTCTCTTCTGTCAGTAAATGAAGTGTTTGTCGTGAAGCTGCAGAGCTTCTGCTGAGCTGATCGATCGGACAGAGAGGAAACACCAGCTGACTGATCAATATCTGATTGTTGTGTCAGCTCGCGGCCTGAAGACTCCCCCGACACTGAAACTACAGCAGAGCCTCATCCTGACACCTGAGGGCATCGTGACGCTTCAGGAAACGACGGTTTTCCTCCTTCCAGCCGACGCAGAAGCTGTTCAGGATGCTTTGACACGGATCCGTCGCCCCTCGCAGGATGTGGTTTCTGGTTTCTGGGTCAAACTGGGCTCTGTGGTTTGTTTCCTGTGAGGCTCCCAGTCGTCAGACCGAAGCCGCAGGCTGAAAGCGTGAATCACAGGTTTAGCTCACAGGTCTTTAACAGACCTGTCCAACATGAGAAACCCTCCGTCCTCGAGCATGCAGACAGACAAAAGTCTTCACAGACATGCTAGCGTCTCCGTGGGCTAAACGCGAACAGGCTGACGTGGTGACATCACTGATGGACAGAAGTCGTCTTCACAGGGCGGACAGCTGGACCAGGAGGACGAAACAAACCTGAAGTGAACGACCAGCTGGAACTCATGGACCGTTTGTCCTCTTCACAGCTGGGACGTCCTGCTTTGAGACAAGAGGCTGTAGCAGGTCGCAGTCAGTTCAGGTAAGGGCGGACCCTCGGGGGTCGGTCCCTTACAGGCCGGACGCCATCGTCAACCCCCGAGCTGCTGATCACATAAAGTGTCACTGAGTTTATTATCACAGCAGCTTTTAGCGTCAAGGCCGTCCAAATGAGACGGCCAGAAGACACAGAGGGAGCATTTAAACCGAGAGAGACGTGAAGCGGAGACACCACAGTGAGACAGACAGCGCTGGTATCAATAAAGTTTGGAGCATTAAACAAATCACTCAGTTCACTGCAGACAGACTGACCCGCAGAGGTCAAAGATGACGAGCAGCAGGAAGAATCAAAGCGTCGAAGACAAACGAGTTTTCTTTTGGACACTTTTCTCTTTATTGTTCCGTTTCGTTCACTCTGAGACCGACTGAACTGATTTTCAGACGTTTTTTGAAATCGATATTTAACTGTGAAACAGAGACGAGCGTTTGGGACCTGAACCCTCTCACATTTGACCATGTTTGACCTTTGACCTTTGCTCTTAAAACACACGTGTTGTTTTTGGCTTCCTGACACTTTAAGGTCTCTTTGATTTGTTGGAAAACTGGAAATGAAAAGTGTCCGTGAAGACGTCCATTCCTCCCTGACGTTCCTCGCGTTCTGTCTGTTGAAGGCTGTTTGTGGACTTTTTCTTTGACGCCGTTGTCTTCACGTGTCCTCCTCCGTCCTCGTCCTTCTGAACTTTGCGCAGGAGGTTTGGTGTGAACGAGCGGCTGGCAGCGGCGGCCGGGTCGACTCTGAGCTGCTCTGTATGTCTGACTGATCACTCAGCTCATTAATATTCTCCTGACGCGACGCGCTCGAATCATTCAGCCTGCAAACACACAAACACTCAGCGCTCACAAACAGGAGACAGAGACCAAGTACGAATGTTCTGAAGCGGTTCTGTGTGGAACCACGACGTTTGCACAAAGTTCACGGAACATCTGGTCTGCAGGTGTGATGTGATCAAACTGGACAGGAAGTCCACCAAGTCCAGTTCAGTGTACGAGCTCACTGAGCAGCTCTCAGAGGAATGAACGAGGCGCCATCTTTGGAGGCCGGATCCGGCCCGCCAGGATCCACAGCAGCCGTCCAGAGAAGCAGACTTCGATCCACAGACGGACCGGAGCTGCAAACTGATCCTCGGGTCTCTTTTCCTGCTGCTGATCCACTGCAGCGTCCACACGAAGCTGGTTCTGGCTCAGGTTTCATCCCGGAGCAGCGCGTCCCACAGCTCCACACTGAGAGTGAAGGCCGGTGTGGTATGACGAAGCCACAGTTAGCACGAGGCTCCAGGGGCGTCCGTCAACCGTCCACCATTTTGGTTCAGAGTGAAATATCTCAACAACCGTCTGAAGGCTCGAGGTCGGAGTCACGATGGATCCTTCACACTCTGCTGAAAGCTGATCTGAACCTCTCCGCTGTGAAGAACATGGACTGTGGACATCCAGTCACCCACCCTGACCTCTGACCTCTGTCTGAGTTTACATGTGGGGTTAAAAACCGCCGAGGCGTTCTGGGTAAAGAAAGTGACGAGCTCAGCTTCACTTGTCCAGCAGTCAATTCTGTGGTACTGCAGCGAGTCTGAAATGTCTGATTTTGTGCTGGCAGTGAAGGCACCACAGAGACAACTCTGACAGAAAACTACAAAAACGCGTCTCCCTTCAGGTCCTCATCTCCTCGTGTCTGAGGCGACAGCGAAACATCTTGAACATCACATGTTGGACCGCACACGTCTGTCACATGTTCCGTGATGTCATTACCCACCGTCACGCTTTCTGCTGCCAAATACCAGTTTAACCAGTCTGAGAGCCCAGCAACACCAGCAAGTCAACGCTGATGAGCAATTAGTAATGTAATTACTTTCCTAGAGAGTAACTGATTACTCTGCGTGCCACCCTTCTCTTCGTCTCCACGCTTCCTGTCTGTACTATCAAAATAAGGGCAGAAATGCCTTTAAAGCAGAAAAGCATCAGTGTGCTGCTCACAGACGTCACAGAGGTTCTGACAGAACGTTATATAACATTACACAGCGCGCACACACACACACACACACACACACACACACACACACACACACACACACAGAGTATGTGTTCCTCTGAGGAACAACAGCAGCAGAACGATGTGAATGAACCACACACACAAAAAGCTCTCTGTATAACACACACACACACACACACACACACACACACACACACACACACACACACACACATTAAATCTTACCTGGTTCCTTTATCCACCATCCTGACGACGCGGACGAGCCGACAGCAGCCTGACGGAGAGATGATGGAGGAAGAGGAGGAGGAGGAGGAGGAGGAGGAGGATGGAGGGATGCCGTCACCGTGGAAACTGAGGGGAGGATGTGTGTCTTGCTCGCTCGCTCTCTCTTTGTCTCTCTCTCTCTCTCTCTCTCTCAGGAAGTCGTCGTCATGCTGTCAGATTCTCCTCAGTGGGAGGAAAAACCTCCATCTGAGCTCCAACTGAACTGAATCCAGCACTCTGCTCCTCCTCCTTTAACCCCCTCCCTCCCTCTCCCTCTTCCTCCTCCTCTTCCTCCCTCCCGTCAGGCTCATTAGCAGTAAAATGTGTTAAAACATAAAAACACCCTGAGGACAGGGTTTATTTCCGTCTGTGACATTAGCATCGCGCTGACAGCTGGACTCTGACCTCCAGCGTTCATCCACTCCTCCTCCTGCCGTCCTTCAGCAAGTAAATAATTAGATTATAAAATAATACAGAAAGACTAACTCAGAATTAAGCTCCAAACTTCACAAACTGTCCATAATCAGAAATGAAACAGCGTCACCGAGCAGAAAACATCAAGCAGGGAAACAGAGCTTCTGTACGGAGTCCTAAATGTGCCAACGTTTCAGTGTATGATCAAATATTTACATTTGATTTATTGACAGCCCTACAAAAAGACACCAGTCCAGGAGATCTGGTTAAAGTGAGAACGCTCATTTACAGCACGTTCTCAAAATCCTAAAACACAAAACACGTGACATGAAATTCAAGAACATTAGCTTAAAAAACAAGAACTACACCAAAAAAATCATCAACACAACAGAAACAAATGAATAGTCTGTCTCCATCAATCAGCCATAAAAGTCCATTTTGCATTTGTCAACTTTTAGTTACATACTTTCATTTTAAGATGATTAAAAAGATGATTCTGTTGATTAATTACCCTCAAAAAAAGAAAAAAAGAAATCTGTAATTATTCTGGCTGCACACTTCACCCTCCATATAGTTTTAAGTGCAATCGCATTTAATGAACATATTCACTGAGGTATGTGTAAATGTTAAGTAAACTGCTGGATGAATAATATATTTTTAATTTGCAGCAGTTTTGCAAGTTTTTCACTAAAATATGAAAATAAAAGTGACATGTGCCCCCTGCTGGTAAGGCTGAAATTTCCACCGACATCATCTTTTAATTCTTTCACGTCTTTGGGCGTACACTGTGGTTAATTAGCGGGTGGAGCAAATTAAGACAGAGTCCACCGTACTTTAGCCAGATGTAAACAGGAAAATGAAAAAACATTCGTCAAATAAGAACCAGGTCTCTAATAGAGGCCGGGGAATAAACGAGGAGTCTTGGTCTTGGTGTCTTTCGTATAATGTTTGTTAAGCATAATAAATATTTTCATGGCTTTAATTGAATAAGTTCAACAATATAATCATGATATTTTCAACATGTTGCTCTGGATTTCAGTCACTGTGTGTTGTGTGTGTGTGTGTGTGTGTGTGTGCGTTAATGTCTCAAGTCAAAATGTGTCTTGTAGTAACGTGCAAACACCACAAGATGGCAGCAGCTACATTTCAAGTGTTGTATGGGAACCTTGTAAGTCAAATAATTTAACACATCACAGCAGATGTATAGCTGTAAGAGTCTGTTTAAGAAATAAAGGGTGCTTTTAATTTGAAACAGACACAGGAAGTGTGTTTGTAATAAAAGCATAACGCAGCAACTTTAAGAGCGCAAATGGAAACAACTCAAATCGAGGCTTTGTACGATGATATGATAAATTACACTTACAGAGGGAACTAGAAATAAAGGCCTGTCTCTAATACAAGTTTGCTTCAAATAAAGGCCCGTTACCCTCTGCAGGTAAATAAAGGCCCCGGCCACTATTTGAGGAAATATGGTCTATTTCTTAGAAGAATGAAAAAGAGCCTAAAAGCCACTTCTTCATTTACAGACACTCAAACAGGGACAGAGTCCCTGAGATGCTGACTTACTGACTGTGGACGATGTCCTCGCTTTCCTCCTCTCAGGACCGGACTGCTGCTCTGGTTGTTACGATTATATGTTTTATGATTTCTGCAGAAGTTCTTCATCCCCAGTCCAGATCAAACAGGCAGTGCGATCAGTTTCTGAGGGTCAGCGGTCGGTCAGGTGGAGGCAGCAGCTGCTTCCTCATTAATGACCTCAGTGTGAAACAGCCCGCAGCTTCCTCATCGTCACCTCGTATTTTTAAAACGTGACGACGAGACGTCAACAGTTTGCCATGAAAAATGACTAAATAAACGTTTGAGAGGTGACAGGATGAAGGACGGAAAGTTAGAAACCAGAGTTTATTAGCAATAAAGACTGTTTGTGTGTTACAGCAGCAGAGTGTAAACATACGCATCAAAACCACCTTTTCATCCCCGCTGACAGAACTGAGCATTACAGAAAACACAGAGTTAGAGAGTGTGAGGCCTGAGGCTGAAGTCTGGAACTGCTGCAATCCCCTGGAGACGTTTTCTGATTCACAGCCAAGTGCTGCGACGGTTTCACAGTCCGTACGTGAGCGACGTCCACGAAGCCGAGAAGCCTCAGCTGATCCTAAAGGTCAACATCTCGCCGTCGAAGGCGTTAAAAACAAAGCTTCAGCTTTAAGTTCAATCTGACACTTTGTGAAACACGCTTCACCTTCCTGCAGAAAGATTTAAATAAATGTTCCCGTTTAAAATTCCCTTAAAGTCACAACGATTAGTGAGCAAAAACAAGCAAAATAACCTGACAAATAAATAACACAGAAAACACGACAGTATCAAAAGAGAAGAACCAACAGAAGAGTCGATGAAACCACCAAGAGACGTCCAAACCGAGGACACGTTTAAAGAGACGTGGACACGTTTACGAGGAAACAAACAGACAAGTTTCAATGATCTTCAGGACAGTCAAGATCTCTGGAACCCATTCTAAAAACTTCAGGCAGCGATCGCGACTGTACGAGATCAGGAACGACCGAAACGCAGAGCGTCACCAAATCCAGTCTGAGCTGTGAATCCGAGGCTGGACGCTGGACTCTGGACTCTGGACGCTGGACCCTGGACTCTGGACGCTGGACTCTGGACGCTGGACTCTGGACTCTGGACTCTGGACTCTGGACTCTGGACGCTGGACTCTGGACACTGGACTCTGGACTCTGAACCCTGGACTCTGGACTCTGGACCCTGGACTCTGGACTCTGGACGCTGGGATCTGGACTCTGGACCCTGGACTCTGGACGCTGGGATCTGGACTCTGGACTCTGAACCCTGGACTCTGGACTCTGGACTCTGGACGCTGGACTCTGGACTCTGGACGCTGGACTCTGGACTCTGGACCCTGGACTCTGGACGCTGGGATCTGGACTCTGGACTCTGAACCCTGGACTCTGGACCCTGGACTCTGGACTCTGGACGCTGGACCCTGGACTCTGGACGCTGGACTCTGGACTCTGGACCCTGGACTCTGGACTCTGGACTCTGGACGCTGGACCCTGGACTCTGGACGCTGGACTCTGGACCCTGGACTCTGGACGCTGGACTCTGGACGCTGGACCCTGGACTCTGAACCCTGGACTCTGGACGCTGGACTCTGGACACTGACCGGACTCATTTATCTCTGAATCTCCAGACACAACGATCTGAATCCACCTGAGCTTCGTCCAGACCAGGTCAGTCCAGCATCCTGGAGTCCATTTCAGTGACATCAGGTAAAGGTAAACCAGTGCGGAGTGTTTGAGGACACAACGCTCGTTTGTGAGCTGACGTTTGAGCGTACAGAGAGACGGAGTGTCCAAACTGGACGAAGCTAGCGTAGCTTATTAGCTGTTAGCTTTACATCTGTCTCGCTCTGGCCTCACGTGGAAAAGTTCCCTCTGAAGGAGCCGAAATGGTCTCGACTGTTTCTTTACTGAACTCTTGTTATTTCAGTGGGTCAGACACGTGAGGTCAACCCAGAGGGGGACATCAGGTCAGACTCAGGATCAGCAGGTCGCCAATATTAAAGAACTTGGACTGTGATAGAGGCCAGAGCAGCTTGATTGGGTAATTATTAATATAACAATACAACCATTCGTTATCCTGCTTGTTTGTGCTTCAGTATTTTCTTCGCAGCACTTCGGTCCTCCATAAATGGCTTTGATCTCCAAACGAGTCGGCCGGCAGGTGAACTGAACTCACACTTTGACGACAGCGAACAGAAACAGAGACCCAGATCAGAGCTGACGCTGCAGCAGCTCATCTAAATGGATGGAAACGGGTCTGTTTCCTGCCGGCGTGTTGAGACTCCATCGGAGCCTCCGGCCGGCCGTTCTCCTCTTTGAAGCTGCGGACTTCATTCTTCAAAGCTGATAGGCCAAACAGGATTAAAGCAGACGTCTTTTAAATGTAAATCCAGAGCCGAGAGCCGAGAGCCGAGAGCCCGACTCGCTTCAGTCCGCTGCAAAGATCTCCCACTTATCAAGTCCACTTTTCCATTTCCCCAAAACACGAGAAGCCATCTGCTGACGTTATGACAGTAGGAAGAACTAATGACCTGACCGAACTCTTCAAAATAAAACCCTGTGATGTTGCTCCTCATCAGGAGGAAGGGTCAGGCCGGTGGGGGCTGAAGATGGAGAAAAGACCGAAAGTCCAGCACCACTTTGGTGAATAAAGACCAGCTTCAGACCAGGTCCAGGTCCAGGTCCAGGTCCAGGTCCAGGTCCAGGTCCAGGTCCAGGTCCAGGTCCAGGTCCAGGTCCAGGCCGTGACATTAATCTGGGTCATCATACAAAACGTTACACAGAACATTTAAAAGAGATGAACATGAAGCTAGAACATCTCAGAGCGGTCAACAGACGTGTTCCCGTCAGCTGACGGAGCAGCCATTTTTGTTCTTTAAGCGTCGTTATCGTGTCGACGTGTTTCTGGATCTCACGGCTGCTTCTCTTTTCCATGAAGTTTGTATTTTTAACGTGTGATGAACGTACGTAAAGAACACTGGACAGTCTTTTAAACTCGGCCTAAAGGTCATTTGACTTGGACACTTGTCCGTCCACGACTTTCGACGTGTGAACTGTTTTTAATCGTCCTTCTGTTGGACGTTTTGTGACGTTCTGTGTGATGATCCTGATGAAGGTCACGGGCCGGAACACGTCGCTGTGGAACGTTTCCAACACGACACGTATGTTTCCGTGTTCTGGTCGCAGGTTTCACGTCGTTCAGCTGACAGTTTTCACCGTCAGTGAAGGTCAATGTTGGAGAAGCTCGATGTGTTTCCCTCGTTTCGGTGTCTGAGTTCCAGTTTTGTTATAAAACGCAGATGAAAAAAGGAACCGAGCAGAACGTTCTCCATCCCTTCTGTCCAATCAACACACAGCGTAAAAACACACAAATGTTCCCTTTGACAGCTCTCAGATCAGTTTGTTTTCTACGCTGAGGTGTGCTGTGTGCGGTGTTGCTATGACAACGTAACCTCTCAGTGGATTGGCTGTTTCAGATGTCGCTCCAGAGGACGGCCAGCCTGCTCTTGTCCACGCTGACAACGTATTCGCCGGAGAAAGACCAGGACACGGCACTGATGGACGAGCTGAGGAGAGACAGGACAGGCGAGGTTAAAGGAACAGTCCAACAAATCCTTTTGTTCTGTGACTTTGAGGAGTCCTGGAGTTCCTCAGGGAGACGTTCTGGGCCTCTCATCTATTCAACCTTGTGAAAGGAAATTAAATCTAATCTTCCCAAACTCAGCTGATTGGTCCATGTGCTGGTCAGCTGATGGCTGTCTCGTTGGTTACCTGTGTTTGTCAGCGAGGCGGGTCTCCAGGCTGCCGGTGGACGCGTTCCAGATGTAAACGGCACCGTCTGCTGACCCGGCCGCGAGGAAGGAACCGTCTGGGCTGATGAGAGAGAACGCCGGGTTAGACTGAAGGGAAACTGTTCTAACAGCATCACAGGTGAACCCCAACCACGTGGAGGATCCAGGAAAAGCTGAAGTTCTGAAACCAGTGGGTCGCATCAAAGTGCTGAGGTCTGAGGTCGAGTTTGGGTTTCGTTCAAATGTGACATGGACTCTCAGCGACGGACGACACAAAGCAAAAACTACGGGTCGGGTCTCGGTTCGGGTTCAGGGTTCCAGTTAGATGTTACTCTAGAAATGTAGGAACCAGCTCATTGTTGTGCAAGTCACATGTCCAAGACTATCAGGTCTCATGTCAGAACCTACAAGGCCCAAGTCTAGACCAGAATGTCCCAACAGAGTCCTCATTCCAGACCAACAAGTCCAATAATAAACGATATTTCCTTCATTTCAGTCTCCAGTCTTTAATATCTGATGTCTCACAGAGCTGACGCAGACATTCTCAGAACGTCTCAGAACGTCTCATCGTCTCATCTCACGTTCCAAAAGGCCAAACTGACACTAACTCGTCACCTGAGACACAAAACTGTGACCGTTAACACGTTAACATTTCATCTGGTGCGTCCAGCTGGAGGATCTGTGATTGGCTGCGTGTGGAACCTCAGGGAGAACCCAGCGGGGAACCCTGCCTTCCTGTCTGTGTGTTTGGGTAGAAACACATTTTTATATTTAGTGTCTCTGTCAGAGACATCCTGGCCCTGCTGTTGTCATGGAAACTGCAGAAAAAGAGGCAGGCGGCCTCTCGTCCCTCCGCCTGTCTTCATCCGTCTGTCCTCACCTGTCTGTCTTCATCTCTGTCTTCATCTGTCTGTCTTCATATCTGTCCTCATCTGTCTGTCTTCATCTGTCTGTCTTCATATCTGTCCTCATCTGTCTGTCTTCATCTGTCTGTCCTCATCTGTCTGTCTTCATCTGTCTGTCTTCATATCTGTCCTCATCTGTCTGTCTTCATCTCTGTCCTCATCTGTCTGTCCTCATCTGTCTCTCTTCATCTCTGTCCTCATCTGTCTGTCTTCATCTGTCTCTCTTCATCTCTGTCCTCATCTGTCTGTCTTCATCTCTGTTCTCATCTGTCTGTCTTCATCTGTCTGTCCTCATTTGTCTGTCCTCATCTGTCTGTCCTCACCTGTCCTCTTCTGTCTGTCTTCATCTGTCTGTCTTCATATCTGTCCTCAACTGTCTGTCTTCATATCTGTCCTCATCTGTCTGTCTTCATCTGTCTGTCTTCATATCTGTCCTCATCTGTCTGTCTTCATCTGTCTGTCCTCATCTGTCTGTCTTCATATCTGTCCTCATCTGTCTGTCTTCATCTGTCTGTCTTCATATCTGTCCTCATCTGTCTTCATCTCTGTCCTCATCTGTCTGTCCTCATCTGTCTGTCTTCATCTGTCTCTCTTCATCTCTGTCCTCATCTGTCTGTCTTCATCTCTGTTCTCATCTGTTTGTCTTCATCTGTCTGTCCTCATTTGTCTGTCCTCATCTGTCTGTCCTCATCTGTCCTCTTCTGTCTGTCTTCATCTGTCTGTCCTCAACTGTCTGTCTTTATCCTTTTGTCCTCTTCTGTCTGTCTTCATCTGTCTGTCTTCATTTGTCTGTCCTCATCTGTCTGTCTTCATCTGTCTGTCTTCATATCTGTCCTCATCTGTCTGTCTTCATCTGTCTGTCCTCATCTGTCTGTCTTCATATCTGTCCTCATCTGTCTGTCTTCATCTGTCTGTCTTCATATCTGTCCTCATCTGTCTTCATCTCTGTCCTCATCTGTCTGTCCTCATCTGTCTCTCTTCATCTCTGTCCTCATCTGTCTGTCTTCATCTGTCTCTCTTCATCTCTGTCCTCATCTGTCTGTCTTCATCTCTGTTCTCATCTGTTTGTCTTCATCTGTCTGTCCTCATTTGTCTGTCCTCATCTGTCTGTCCTCATCTGTCCTCTTCTGTCTGTCTTCATCTGTCTGTCCTCAACTGTTTGTCTTTATCCTTTTGTCCTCTTCTGTCTGTCTTCATCTGTCTGTCTTCATTTGTCTGTCCTCATCTGTCTGTCCTCATCTGTCTGTCTTCATCTGTCTGTCTTCTGCCGGAACGCTGTGATCAGAAACAAACTTGATCAAATACACAAAAGCTGAGGATCAATAAATGGATTGAA
The DNA here is from genome assembly GCF_039877785.1 of Chaetodon trifascialis. Taxonomy (NCBI): domain Eukaryota; kingdom Metazoa; phylum Chordata; class Actinopteri; order Chaetodontiformes; family Chaetodontidae; genus Chaetodon; species Chaetodon trifascialis. Next base: position 29,672,090 of record NC_092064.1, on the reverse strand, counting down.
ACAGGTGACGTCATGAGGTAAAACCTCGTGGTGGTGCCTCCACCTCCTCCACTGACACAGACACAAGGTCTGTCCCTCGTGTCTCCGTCCAGACGTGTAAGCTTTCTAATCGATCGGTGGAATCTTTGGTCAAACTGTGGAAACGACCCCATGAGCTCAGAGCAGGACGTCCTCATGGACACATTCTGGATCTGAGTCCACGTTTTGGATGTGTCTCTAACCTGAACGCTGAAGCTTTGCAGCATCAGCTCATTGATCGTGAGCTCATTGATCGATTCTTTTTGCTCAATTTCAGCTGATAAAAGTCTCGTTTCCTCTGGTCGAGCTCAGAGTCTTGGTGATGTGTGCTGCCCCCCTGTGGACGAGCCAGAGAACAGGCTGCAGAGACACAGCGAGGACTCGTTTGGACATCGTCTGTGGTCTGTGTCTCACTTACTCAGCTTGACGGACTCTGTGCGGTGAAGACGTCAGGAGACACTTTGGAAAGTCCTGCAGGTCAAACTGAACCAAACACTTTCATCACTGACTTTGAGAAACCTGCTAGCGTAGCAACATTAAGGCTACAACCTACCCACAATGCAACACTTCAGAATCAATATCTGTCCACGCTGTAGAGTAACACAGCTGAGACAGACAAAACAGTGTCTTCCAAAGGGAGCGGGGACAGAGACTGACAGGACTGATTAATTGATGAGTCATTGATTGGTCATTGATTGTCACTTGTGCACCTGCCGCTGCCACACTGGTCCTGTCCGTCAGGTGAGGTGCTGAGGACTCACCTGATCACGGCCTTGGTGCTGTCGCTGCCACACTTGAAGCCGTCGGCCCTGAGACACAAACACACGTCAGTGGACGGACGCTCAGAGCGAACACACAAACCAACCGAAGAGCGACGCCTCTACCTGAAGCACACGCGCTCGTTGCTCCGCCTCCTCAGGTCGACCAGCTGGAGGCAGTCGTCACGGCAGCAGCTGAGCAGCTGGCGATGGTCGGAGCTGACGTCCAATGAGGTGACTTTGCCCTGAGCGGGAAGCTCCTGCACACAGCCGACCGTCCTGAGGACAGAGCAGCAGTTAGACACCAGCTGATCGATCGCTGGACGAAGATCAATACGCTTCGCTCATCCCTCACTGCTGTCTGAACACTCCACCTTCACCTTCATCAGCTCGGACTGAGGTCGTATCTATCGAACAGATATTGACTGATTGATTGATTGATTGATTGATTGATTGATTGATTGATTGATTGATTGATTGATTGATTGATTGATTGATTGGTTCTGTGCCCATGGCTGGTTGGTCAGGCTGGAGGCGCTCACGTTAAATCATCTTTCTTCTTCTGTGGTGTCTGCTCTGCTTCACGTTCCTAAATACAATAATTCAATAACACATTCTGATTGATGAGATCAATAAAAAGATCATTATGGTTATTATTAGCATGTGGCCAATCAGAGCTCAGTGAATGATGTAAATGTCCAATCAGGTGCAGGGAGAGTTGATGCTGGCATGTGACTGGAGGACAGAGCTGTCAATCATCATTCAGACTCTACAGGGGGTGGGAGTGTTCTGGGGGCTGAGCTGTTGCTAGGTAGCAGAGGAAGACGGGGAGTCACCGCGGCGATGGCTGGGAGAACGGACAAGAGGCGTCACAGCGTCAACCCACAAGAGACAAGAGACAAGATCCCAGAGTGTCCACTGAGAGACGACGAAGACGAGGAGGACACGGTTTGAAGGGAAAGAAGCGTCAGTGCTGCTGAGTCCTCCAGGTCCACTGAGGGACACTGAAGAGGACACATGCAGGGGGCCCCCTGGTGGAGGGGTGAACAAGTGAAATGGTGAGGCGCAGTCTTACCTGGTGTCCCAGACCCTGATCTTACAGTCGAAGTGTCCACTGATGATACAGTTCTCAGGACAGACCAGGTCACTGCAGTACGACGCCACTTCAGCTACCTGCACACCTGCAGAGACAGTCCACCTTGATCAGTCCCCGATCAACCAGCCATCAGTGGGTTATCAGTGATTATTGATCAGTTATTGGTGGGACTCACAGGCAGCTCTGTGCAGGTCCCACAGTCTGATGGTTCTGTCTGCGCTGCCCGTCACCACCTGATGAGGACAACTGCTGAACCTCGCTGCTGTTACCTTCCTGCTGTGGCCTGTTAGAGTCAACTGAGACAGGTGAGACGGACAGGTGAGACAGGTGAGGCGGACAGGTGAGCCACAGAGAGAGGGACGGACAGGTGAGATGGACAGGTGAAACAGACAGGTGAGACGGACAGGTGAGCCACAGAGAGAGGGACGGACAGGTGAGCCACAGAGAGAGGGACGGACAGGTGAGACGGACAGGTGAGCCACAGAGAGAGGGACGGACAGGAGAGACGGACAGGTGAGACAGACCAGTGAGACAGGTGAAACGGACAGGTGAGCCACAGAGAGAGGGACAGACAGGAGAGACGGACAGGTGAGACAGACCGGTGAGACAGGTGAAACGGACAGGTGAGCCACAGAGAGAGGGACGGACAGGTGAGCCACAGAAAGAGGGATGGACAGGTGAGACAGACAGGTGAGCCACAGAGAGAGGGACGGACAGGTGAGACACACCGGTGAGACAGGTGAAACGGACAGGTGAGCCACAGAGAGAGGGACGGACAGGTGAGATGGACAGGTGAAACAGACAGGTGAGACGGACAGGTGAGCCACAGAGAGAGGGACGGACAGGTGAGACGGACAGGTGAGCCACAGAGAGAGGGACGGACAGGTGAGACGGACAGGTGAGCCACAGAGAGAGGGACGGACAGGAGAGACGGACAGGTGAGACAGACCAGTGAGACAGGTGAAACGGACAGGTGAGCCACAGAGAGAGGGACAGACAGGAGAGACGGACAGGTGAGACAGACCGGTGAGACAGGTGAAACGGACAGGTGAGCCACAGAGAGAGGGACGGACAGGTGAGCCACAGAAAGAGGGATGGACAGGTGAGACGGACAGGTGAGCCACAGAGAGAGGGACGGACAGGTGAGACACACCGGTGAGACAGGTGAAACGGACAGGTGAGCCACAGAGAGAGGGACGGACAGATGAGATGGACAGGTGAAACAGACAGGTGAGACGGACAGGTGAGCCACAGAGAGAGGGACGGACAGGTGAGACGGACAGGTGAGCCACAGAGAGAGGGACGGACAGGTGAGACGGACAGGTGAGCCACAGAGAGAGGGACAGACAGGAGAGACGGACAGGTGAGACAGACCAGTGAGACAGGTGAAACGGACAGGTGAGCCACAGAGAGAGGGACAGACAGGAGAGACGGACAGGTGAGACAGACCGGTGAGACAGGTGAAACGGACAGGTGAGCCACAGAGAGAGGGACGGACAGGTGAGCCACAGAAAGAGGGATGGACAGGTGAGACAGACAGGTGAGCCACAGAGAGAGGGACGGACAGGTGAGACACACCGGTGAGACAGGTGAAACGGACAGGTGAGCCACAGAGAGAGGGACGGACAGGTGAGATGGACAGGTGAAACAGACAGGTGAGACGGACAGGTGAGCCACAGAGAGAGGGATGGACAGGTGAGACGGACAGGTGAGCCACAGAGAGAGGGACGGACAGGTGAGACGGACAGGTGAGCCACAGAGAGAGGGACGGACAGGAGAGACGGACAGGTGAGACAGACCAGTGAGACAGGTGAAACGGACAGGTGAGCCACAGAGAGAGGGACGGACAGGTGAGACGGACAGGTGAGCCACAGAGAGAGGGACAGACAGGAGAGACGGACAGGTGAGACAGACCAGTGAGACAGGTGAAACGGACAGGTGAGCCACAGAGAGAGGGACGGACAGGTGAGCCACAGAAAGAGGGATGGACAGGTGAGACGGACAGGTGAGCCACAGAGAGAGGGACGGACAGGTGAGACACACCGGTGAGACAGGTGAAACGGACAGGTGAGCCACAGAGAGAGCGACAGACAGGTGAGACAGACTGGTGAGACGGACAGGTGAGACAGCTTCAGCAGCAGAGGAAACTCTGAAATGAGTTACAGTGAATGAAAGCTTCAGGTTCAGGTCCAGATCCAGGTCTCGAGTCTGCAGGTCTGAGTGTCAAGTCGGACGTGCTGACCATGTGACTCCTCATGAGGTGAAAATAATTCCCAACACTCATCAATCGCTGTCACGGTTACCTTGGGAACGGGCTCGTCCCGCTGCCACAACAAGGCCGACTTGTCGTAGGAGGCGGCGAGGATCCTCAGGCCCTGAGGAGAGTCCACAGAGACCACATGAGACCGAGCCGGGACAGCACGAGGGCTGCAAGACCAGGTTCAGGTTCAGGAGCCGCGTTTACCGTCTGGTTGAACTCGATGCAGGTGATCCCCTCCGTGCTGCCGTCCAGGGTCGCTCTGTGAGTCAGCAGGCCTGATGACATCATCAGTGAGGTCACAGTTCCCCGGCACAAACAACAACAACAACAACAACAACAACAACAACAACAACGACAGTGTTTACCTCCTCGAACCTCCCACAGCTTGATGACTCGGTCTGTTCCTCCCGTGGCCAACAGGTCTGAACTGGAGCTGAACCTCACAGCGTTGATGCCTTGCTCGTGAGCCTCCTGACGGACAGGAAACAGGAAACAGGAAACAGGAAACAGTTGGTGGGTGAAGAAACGATTCGTCACAAATATCGTCTGAACTTTTCCATCCTGAGACTCCAAACAGACCTCAGAACAGTCCCAACACAGTGAGAGAGAGAGAGAGGGTGAGGGTGTGTGTGTGTGTGTGTGTGTGTGTGTGTGTGTGTGTGTGTGTGTGTGTGTGTGTGTGTGTGTGTGTGTGTGTGTGTGTGTGTGTGTGCGTGCGTGCATGCCCGTCACCTCGACCTCTCTGTTCAATTCAAATAAACTTTATTAAAGCTGAGTGTTGGTGGTTCACAGCACACGTTTGAGAAGAGACAAATTGATCGATCAGAGCCGATTTATCGATGAACACTGATATTGATCAAGGTGAAGCTTCTGCAGGTTCAGACCTGCAGTTTGTGTCACCTCCACAGGGGGGAGACAGAGGTTCACGGTGAGGCGGAGCTCCAGTAAAGAACTCATCAACCAGTAGCTCCAGTAAACTCAGTGATCTTCAGCTTAGACTGCAAAGTGCCAGTAAAACAAGGTGTTTCTGAAATGGACTTTGGTCTGAAATCTATAATCAATCATCTGTAATCAATAATCAGTCAGAGATGAGAAAAAAGATGATTATTCGAAAACAGCTCAAAATCAAAGATTTCTGCGGCCTGAAACATTCCAAAGCATCATGGGAACTGGAGTTCCACAGCATAAGAGAAGTGGCCGATGGAGGTACTCAGTGTGTACTCAAAGTGTACTCAGAGTGTACTCAGCGTGTACACAGTTTGTACACAGTGTGTACTCAGCGTGTACTCAGCGTGTACACAGTGTGTACTCAGCGTGTACACAGTTTGTACACAGTGTGTACTCAGCGTGTACTCAGCGTGTACACAGTGTGTACTCAGCGTGTACTCAGTGTGTATTCGTTGTGTACTCAGCGTGTACTCAGCGTGTACACAGTGTGTACTCAGCGTGTACTCAGTGTGTATTCGTTGTGTACTCAGCGTGTACTCAGCGTGTACACAGTGTGTACTCAGCG